>NC_067165.1:15254885-15564052 GCF_903995435.1 Acomys russatus
ATCAGATTTTCACAGAGGAGGAAATAACTTGGGTACATTGCGAGCAATGGAAAGAACCAAGTTTTGAAGTTTCCTAGTCTGTTTTCAGACTTACTGATTTATTACTTCATGTTAATAAAAGGTAACATTTCAAGGAAGAACATGACCAGAATATGAAGATTGGATTTTTAATATACTTGGAGAAACAGTGAAAAATTATTTGGCATTGCATGGGCATTTCTTTTAATGTGGACCTAAAACAAGATAGATGCTTAGATGTCAGTGTTTTGTTTTGCTCATCCTAACAGCTTAGATAAAAACTACACACTTTGAGTGCTCTCCACTCTTAGCTTTTTCAGTCCGGTAGCTTCCTTCAATGACACTATTTAGAAATGTCAGCTGGAAAGCTAAAGCTCATTTGTACTTTTCTCTGCAGTTTTCTCCTAATTCAGATTTTGCTTCTATTTTGAACAGTTAGCTTTTCAGTCTAAGAGGGAGGTACTCTACCTCTTCTTCCTCAAAACTCAGGAAAACATCACAGTGGCATTTCATAATAACTTTGAAAATTCTTGACCATTTTAATTGGCATAACTATTTCAGTGTACAAAAAGAATCAAAGTACAGTGTTTTTGCTAAAGAGATTGACTTATACTGAAATTGGGAAAGGCATCCGCTGTACAGAATTTTTGATATAATAGAATTTGTTATAACCAGATCAGCAAAGCATTATTACTGTGGGCCATCTGTTGGGATATGGAAATAGCTTTGTTGCGAGGAACCAGATGTTGTACTTATATTTATAACAGTGGCACTCTATTTAAGTAACCTTTTGCTGATAGGTACCTTTAGCTTCTATTCTATTTGATATATGAGAATTGAGTGTTTTCAAACTGATGACTACTCTTGTACAATCAGGTCAAAAGAAATGACTTATGATGCCAAACTCTAATACTACAGTAAGAACTTTTCCTCTGATTTATTTTACCATAAATCTAACATTTTGTTTTGGTGTGATTGGACCTATATTATCACCACACTGTCTTTATTTTTCCATCTTCAGTGAGTAAAGTACTCTATGGCAGATTCAGGCTTAGGAAGAGGACTGTTAGAGTATAGCCTTAGCTGGCAAATAGCTCAGCGATTAAGAGTGCTTGCTGTGCAGTTATGAGGACTGGGGTTTGCATTACAGCACCCATGTAACCAGCCCAGTGTCCTGCATAGGCCTTTATGCCAACTCCAAGGGATCTAACACCCTCTTCTGACATCTGTTGAGCTTAAATCACAAACTTATGCACACGTTTTCCCACACACCCACACAGACAACATGAATAAACAACATGAATAAAATAAATCTGAAGAAAGGGCGTGTGAGGTAGCTTAGTCAGTAAAGGTACTAGCTTGAATTTGATCCCCAGAATGCACATGGTAAAAAGAGAGAACTGACTTCCACAAATTGTCCTTAGACTATCATATAGGCACCATGGCATGCCCATACTCTACTCCACATCCACATAAAATATGTAATAGAATATAGTCCAAGGGACTTGTTAGAGTTAACCACAAACTGCCTGTGCTGTGTTTCATTATTTTCAAGTCCTGTGTAGTGGAGAGTCTTGAGCTCAGCAGAAGAGCTGGCCATCATTTCTTGATTACTGTGTCTAGTGGAGACTTAGTCAACTGACTTCCAGTCAAAATATTCATCTGGAGTACAGCTAAGAGCTGTAACTGAATGCTTTCCAGCCAGTAAGAGTCCTACTTGGTAGAATAGGATCAATTAGAATTGGAGTATGGTGGCAGTGCATATGTATTAATCCTCCCTCCATTGGAATCTACTTTTGTCTAAGGTTGAGATCTGATCTTATCTTTTTTGTTTGTTTGTTTTTTTGTTTTGTTTTTCGGGACAGGGTTTCTCTTGTAGCCTTGGCTGTCCTGGACTTGCTTTGTAGACCAGGCTGGCCTCAAACTCACAGCAATCCACCTGCCTCTGCCTCTGAACGCTGGGATTAAAGGTGTGAGCCACCACATCTGGCTAGTCTGATCCGATATTTAAAAAAAAAAAAAACAAAAAACCATCAGTAAATCTTAGTTTCTGATGGTAAGTGTGAAATTTGTGGGAGAAGTACATTAGGGGGAAAGACTGCTGGCGTTTAATAGCAGCTTCACATTTTGTTTACAGAGAATGAATTTGGGAGCAGTTTATAGTATGATAGAAATAGATTTATTTACATTCTAGATTTTGGATGATTATTATAAAAAATAATTTAGGTAAAGTTTTTGATGCTTGGCTTTAGAACTTGTGGAAATGACTTATATAGTCACAGCAGTAAAGGGTAAGTTGCTTCTTTGAATGAAGGTAACTACTGTTGTGATTGGAAGTGAGAGGTGTTCCTGCTGTTTTCCTGGGTATGTGAATGTGTAGCACTTTACACAGGCTAGATAGGAAATGTATGAAGTAGGTAGAATTGATGGTTTTATGTATAAGTGGATAGCAAACACCATCAGAAACGATAACTTTGTATGTCAGGAAAGTGTGTTTCATATTATTTAGAGCATGTGTATGTTGCAGGGTATTTAATGTTGCCAGGATATTTGATCCCATTGTGAACTGCAAAAAACTGTCTTTTGTTTGGTGTGGTTCAGCCCTAACACATATCATTAATCCAAGAACTTTCTGTTTACTGTAAACAGGTGATTATGGTGTGCCTCGGCCCAAGCATACACCTTTAATCCGAGAGCAATCTGCACATAGGATTTAATAAAGTTAACCCCAGGTCAAGAGGAGGGGCAAGAAACCAACTGACAGGCATGAAAGAGTAGCAAGGGCTTTGAGTTGACGGGTATTTAAGACAGCCTGGATAAGAAGAAGAGGCTTTTGAGCTTTGTGCTAACAAGTTTTGGGTTTTTAAGCTTTGAGCTAGCAAGCTTTTAGCTTTTGGCTTTTCCCTCCTGGGACAAGAGCTGAGTAGGAAGGTCCGTTGGGTGCTTTCTCTACCTCTCTGAGCTAGCAAGTTTTCAGTTCAGCATCTATCTGGCTCCTGAGTCTTCATTGGTAAAAATCAAATGGTTGGGATTTTCATATTTTTATAACAACATGTGCTTTTGAAATACTTCCGTTTTACATTTGGATGACGATTGATGTTAGATTTTTGGAATCTTATAAGAGTGCTGTAATACAGGTAGGGAAACCCATGAAGTCTATTGATAAGACTTAATTACTGTTAGTAGAGCTGACACTGGAATTTCTTGTACTCCTCCTAGCTTTTTTTGGGGGTGGGGTGGGGGTTGAAGTACAAAACTAATGAAGTTATAGCAAGGATTAGACTAGGTTTTGAAGTGGAAGTGAAAGGCCATGGAGATCACAAATTATCCAGTCCTTTAGGTAAGAGTGTATCTTGGGGCTGGAGAGATGGCTCAGTGGGTAAGAGCGCTGACTACTCTTCTAGAGGACCAGGGTTCAATTCTCAGGACCCTGCATGGCAGCTCAAAACTGTCTGTAACTCCAAGATCTGACACTCTAACATAGACATAAATGCAGGCAAAACACCAATGCACAAAATATAAATATATTATTTTAAAAATTATGTGAAATTAGCGGGGACAATTTCTTGTTAAATTAGGTCCATTTCTTAATCATTGGAAGCATTCTTACTTGAGTCTGCATCTCTGCTGTTAGTACTCTGGAGATGAGATAGAAATAATCACAGTGGGAATTTAAGGATTGCTAAGTAGCAAGTCTCTCACTTGCATTCTCTCAAAATGGAAGTATATGCCAATATGTTTTAGACAAATCATACTTGTAACACACTTCTAATACAGATGTCTAATGTTACCGTCATAGATTTAGACCTATTGTCTGTTACCTGGTAGGTACAAAGACTGATCGTTTACAAGTAAGTTCTACCGAATAGAAATCAAAACAATAGCAACAACTAGACTGGGAGAAAAGTACGAAATTGTCTTTTTATGAACCTTTCTATATAGTGAGCATGTTTCATTCAGAAAATTTAATTTTTATGGTTCAGTTTGGAAAGTGACAAATTGCAAAGTCTTTGGAAGAACAGTTTAAATATTTGTTTTTGATGCTAAGAAGTTATAGAAATAATTTGGTTTGATAAATTCCTTGATTATAGTATGGATTAAGTGAGTATATTAGGTGCTTTCAGGTTTTCTTGCATTAGAAGTTGCTTATTTCAAGAAATTATTATTTCTGTCTCAGAAACAGACTAAAAATCTGAAGGTTTACTTGCAGTAATTATTTCTCAATTAAATTACCTGAAATGGCAATCTAGTTTGAAATGAAAATGAGAGCTAAGGTTTTACTTACCTGCTTCCATTCTTTAGCAGATCTTTAATAAGAAAAACCAAACTGTTAATATTTGTTTAAGATACTATTTTCAATCCAGGAACATTGAATTAATTAATTTTTCTTATTTGATTTCTCATTTATTTGTTTATGACCAGACAAGTGAAAAGCAGGGTCCCTGCCAGCACAGACCATAGTTGTTTACTTTGAGAGATGGCAGGGTGTGCTGCCCTTCCTGTAATAGTGGTGCCTGGAATTGCTTCTGATGTCTAGTTTTTAGCTGGAAAGGTGGGGTTTAGTGTGTTTGTTTGAAGAAGTTAATGCATTTAGTGGTGGAGATGAATGGCTTTAAGAGGAACTGATGACCTCAGGGCTATTTATTTCTAATAAAATGCTGAGAACCATTGATGCACAGCATACCCTTGAACCTTTGAGGGGGCTCAACCGGGTAAAGGCAGTTTGCTCCAAGCCTGGTAACCTGAGTTTGATCCCCAGGACCCACATGGGATAGAAAGAAGAAGAGAACCAACTCCTGAAAATTGCCCTTTGACCTCCTCAGGCACACACTCCATGCCCATAAATGGTGAATATAAAACAAACAAACAAACCAACCGAAGAATGCCCTTAAGGAGCATTTCTTCACCAGTCCCTTGTATTTGAGACAAGATCTTGCTATAGCCCAGGCTAGCCTTGAACCCACACTCTTTCTGCTTCACTATACCCAGTGCTTGTATTATGGTATGTGCCACCAGGTTTGATCCTCTAAGGAACATTTGTTACTGAGATGGATGACCTAGGCGTTCTGATTTATGGAAGGCCGTCAGGTTTGTTGTGATATAATGACTAACTCTAATAGACGTAGGATAGTGAGTAGTAAGATCCTGCTTTAAAAGCCAAGCTGCTCTCCCATCCCCCACATCAGTATATTTACTCTTAAATGACGGGGACAGCGTCTTCCTGTTTTTATCCTATCTGCAGTTCTGCTACCTAATGAAGGGGGACATGTTCTGAGAAATGTTAGATGACTTTGTCACAGGGGACAGCAAGGGTGTGCTTATGCAAACATTGATGGCTGTGATGCTCCTGGTGATATAATCTGATGGGATCAACACTGGGTATATGAGAAATGCTACATGGTTAGTGACTGTACTTAATTATTAGAACATGTTATAGGCATTTTACATATTCAGTAAAACAGTGCAGAAAAGGGCATTTTGTATTTCATCTTAAGTTTTTTGTTTTGTTTTGAGATGGGGTTTCTCTGTGTAGCCCTGGCTGTCCTAAGACTCTATCTGTAGACCAGGCTGGCCTTGAACTCAAAACATTCACCAGCCTTTGCCTGCCCCACCTACCCCAGTTCTGGGATTAAAATTGTGAGCCACAAAAACAAAAACAAAAACAAAACAAAACAAAACAAAAAACCCCAAACAAACGAACAAAAAAACTGAGCCACTACTACTCCACAATTATTTTAATATTGCTGAAATAGTGTGCATCAAGTTATATTTTCCCTAGTTTGGTGAAGTAAATTGTAGTTCCTAGAAAAGTTAGTCATTCAGACCAGTGAAGTTTCCCACTAAAACACTTAAGGTATGGCCATATAGCTGTTATTCCCAAGCTTGTAGTCGGTGGCAGTTGAAAGGAAGCCGGTGTGGCATGGCATACACCTGTGATCCCAACACAGGAAGAGAGGCAGAGGCAGTAGGTTTGCTGCAGATTTGAGGTCAGCCTGTTGTACATAATAGTTTGAATGTCATCAGGGGTGCCAGACTTAAGACCCTGTCTAAAAAAAAAAAAAAAAAAAAAAAAAAAAAGGGTAGCCTGTTTGTGTAGGTGCTATCTGAAACAAAATGTATTTCTAACTAATTTTTTTTCCTATGTGAGCAGTAGAGCCTGAAGTCTTCCTTTTTCCCACAAGATAATCTTTCAAGCATTTAAAAATTATTATTTTAACAGATAATTTGAGTGCGGTGTATATAAGGCATTGCCAAATGGCAGTTAAAAGGCATTTTGTCCCCAATGACAGGTGTAGATAAAGAGCCATGGATTTACAAAAAAATAATGGTTTTGCTTCTACTGATGAAAGTTTCATAAAATAGATAGTGTTTGAAATGAGATGAGATATGAACATTTTAGGCTAAGAGTGAAATGAGATGAGCTATGGGCATTTTAGGCTAAGAGAATAATCAGAAACTTACGAGATGATCTATAATGGAAGTTAGAGGAGAAGAAGCTTCCCAAACTGTATGCCAGGATATTACAAATGTTCGCTTGGCAGGTAATTGTGGGAAATCAATAAATTGTCACATTTGGAAAAATAGTAAATATCTTTTCATACACATTGACAAAGTATTGTTGAATATTTTGTGTTTTTCGGAGTGAAAAAAATATGTTTTTCTCACTTTTTAAAATACTCATTAGCAACTAGGAAGCTTCAGGAAAATAATATTCTTCTTAGTCTATATATTTATTAAAAGTGACTTCTTCTCCAAGTTAATAGACTTAGCTTTTTAGCTTCTTCAGTGATTCTGCACTTGATATGGTTTCCTTTTTAAATGGAGATAGGATATTACTGCTACACAGCCCTGACTGCCCTGAAACTTGAAGTGTAGACTAGGCTGACCTCAAACTTATAAAGATCCCTTCTCCTTCTCCCCTAGTGCTGGAATCAAAGGTGCGCTCCACCTCAGACTATGGACCTTTGCTTTCTAAGCTCTTCACTCTGTTTATGAATCTTTTCCTTTGCGCATTCAGCTATGTAAGTGCTCTTACTATACCCTGCTCAAACAGCACAGTACTCCAGTGTGAACTAAGTGAAGTGTTTATGAGGCTATTACCGTCCTTGGTCTAGATTCTAGCTTTCTAATGAAGCTTGAGACTGTATTTACTTCTTTTTAGCAGCTGAGGCACTACCCTGACTCATATTCAGTTCCCATGTGGATTTACAAGAATTATTTTTTGAGTCCATTCAGAGAGAATTCTTTTCAGTAGAGCTATCAAGTGAGTGTCACCCCTTTTATTACATATATGTTGTTTTCTCAAGGGTACTAGTCATTATTTGCTTCTTAGAATTTAAGAAAAGAAAGATAATTAATTGTACAGACACTGGAGTTGAATAAATAATACCCTAAGACAGTCTATTTGCTCTATTGGGTATGTGTAGAAGTATATAAAATATAAGCTGGGCCTGGTGGTGTGGGCCTGTAATTCCAGCTGCTTGGGAGGCAAAGGCAACAGGATCACTTATTTAAGGCTTTCTTGGGCTACAGAATAAGTTCCTTGCCAGCCTGGACAATTTAATGAGACTCAACATAAAAAGTAATAAGAGGTCTTAGGCCATAAACTTAGTAAAAGAATGCTTATCAAATGTGTGAGATATTAGGTTTAATCTCCTATACTGTTGCCTACCCTCAGTATATAAAATAAAATGAATCCTCGTTTATTGAGGTTCAACCATTGAGTTTTTGCATATACTTCACGTGTCTTTTTTTCTTTTGTGCTAATGTGCTATTTTTTGTTTTTATTTTCTTACTAATAAGTTTTTTGAGACAGGATCTCATTGTGTAACCCTGAAACTTGATATGTAGATCAGGATGACCTCAGATTCATGAGCTCTACCTGCCTCTGCTCGGGTTAAAGGCATGCACCATCATGCTAGATTCATATTCTTATACATGCCTTTATTTAACAAAATTTATAGTATTTTCTTTTTTCTCCATACATACATCCGTGTATATATGTACTTTTATGTGTATGCATTCAGCTATGTGTCTATGTATGTGTGCATACGCATACATGTGTATGAATGGAGGACCGGGCTTGACATTGAGTCTTCCTTAATCACTCTGCTCCTTACCCGGGGAGGCCTTTCACTTGGACCCGCATTCTCCTCTACTTTGCCCGAGGGAAGGCCTGTCCTCTTAAGCACTGGGGTTACAGATGCGCAGCGGTTATGCCTGCTTGGGTTTTGTGCTTTAAGTGCTTTGCCATTTCTCTAGGTGTGGGTCATTTCCCCAAATTTAAGTTGACAGTATTTCATGGAAGCCATTTGATTTCCAGCACATAATCAAATTCCTGATTATTTTAAAATGCCTTTACAATTTGGCCTTTAATTGAATCAAGATCCATGCAAAGTCCATGCATTGCATTTAGCTGTGTTTTTTAAAATTTAATTTAATTTAATCCAAACAATAGCTCCCTTTCATTTGTTTTTTGTTTGTTTTCTTTCTTCCATCTTTGCTTTCTTCCCTTCTTTTACTTTTTGAGACAGGACTTCTCTGTGTTATCTTGGCTGTCTTGGACTCACTTTGCAAACCAGGCTGGCCTCAAACTCATAGTGATCTTCCTGCTTCTGCCTCCCAAGTGCTGGGATTAAAGGCGTGCGCCACCGTGCCTGGCTGGTTTTTCTTGTTTTGAGATGGGGTCTTCACTGTATGTAGTCCTAGTGGCCAGGCAGTCTGTGATGGTTGGCATTAATTGTCAACCTAACAGAATATAGAATTATCTGGCAAGGAGGTGGGCCTGTGTGTGGGGATATATATATATATATTTAAAAATTTATTTATTATGTGTACAGTACTCTGCCTGCATGTGTGCCTGCAGGCCAGAAGAGGGCATTAGATCACATTCTAGATGGTTGTGAGCCACCATATGGTTGCTGGGAATTGAACTCAGGACCTCTGGAAGAGCAGTCAGTGCTTAACCTCTGAGCCATCTCTCCAGCCCATGAGGATTTATCTTGATGATATTATTTGGGTGGCACTGAGATCTTGGAACTGATGAAGAAGTAGACGCTTACTCATACTCTTTGCTTTCTGGTTGTAGATGCCTGTGAGTGGCTGCCTCAGGCTTCCTGTCACTCTGACTTCCCCACCATGATAGGCTATTCTTTGAACCATAGCCAGAATTAAGACCTTTCTCCCTGAAGTTTCTTTTGTCTGTGTATTTATCACAGTAACAGGGAAAGACACACAGATACAGAACTAGAACTTGCTGTGTAGCCAGGCTAGCCTTGAAGTAGCCTCTTGCTTCAGCCATCAAGTGCCGACATTATAGACATGAGTCAGCATGCCTGACCTGCCTTCTGTTTACTTTTTGTCATCATTCGACTCCTTTGTTTTTTATTTTTTTAAAAATCTGTCTCTTATACAGGACTTTTTTGTACTACTTTCAAAACATGTTGCTGACTTTTTTTCATCAGTTCAAGTGTTTTGGGAACTTAAGTTCAAAGCATATGCCAGGCATTGTTGAGATAGATGGAAGTTATTCAACATGTGTTAACCTACTAGGAACCAGAATTCTAGTGGGAGAGAACAGGTGCATAGTGAAGCAGTACAGGGTAGATTTTTTTTCTCTCCAATGAGTCATGCCTTAATTATAATAGCCTTCTTTCTCCCTTCTCTCTCTGCCTCCCTCTTAGTAATGCTATCTGTGGAGTCACTCTATCTTATCTTATCTTATCTTATCTTATCTTATCTTATCTTATCTTATCTTATCTTTCTGTCTGTCTGTCTGTCTGTCTGTCTGTCTGTCTAGGCTCCATGTAGTCCAGGATGACTTTGAACTTAATATATAGCTTGGAACCACCATGAACTTCTGATCCTTTTGCCTCCACCAAGTGATAGGATAACAGACCTGTGCCATCATGCCCTGTTTTAGAATCATCTGAATACACCTCTTTCATCAAGTGCTGATCAGAAACCCATGATTGATTGTCTCTTGGATGAATCCATATTATACCCTTCTAGTCTGTCACTCAAGCTTCTCCTGGCTCTTTTCAAAACCACTTTAATTTAGCTTTATTGTTGTGGCGCTAAGGAATTGGCTCCTGAGCCTCCCACATACTAAGCATTTTGTTGTTCCACTGGACTATCATCCCAGTTCTCACTGAATCTTGCTGCCAGTCTCAAGTAGAACTAAAACCAAGTTTATACTATGCCTGTAGCATTTTTATTCTTCAAGTTCAAAAGCATATTTTAAAGAAAAAAATGTTTGATTCTATGAACTGGTGAGTATTCAGAGAATCCTAGTTGATGCACCCAGCCTTTTTCCTATCCCCGGCATCCAGAGTTTCTGTCAGTTGAGAATGCCCTGATCAGGGTCTCTTGTTCATTTAGTGGTCTGAACCAGGGATCTCAGGTTTAGAGTTTGCATGTCAGCTGCTTTGCCATCACTCTAGCTGTTGCTGTCTATTACTTTTTGGTTATGTTTAGAAATAACCTCCTCAGGCAGCCACTTTTGGTTGAACAGGATTGAAAATTATGTGAAACCTCTTTGATGACTTTGCCTAAATTAATATATCAAAACCACCTGATAGAGCTTTTAATTGACAGACAACCTAGGTTTCACTCAACATTAATAAATTAGGGTTTCTAGTAATGGGATAGAAGTGATAGCCGGGCAGTGGTGGTGCACAGCTTTAACCCAATACGTGGGAGGCAGGAGGCAGGTGGATCTTTGTGAGTTCAAAGCCAGTCTGATCTATAGATGAAGTTCCAGGGCAGCTAGAGCTACACAGAGAGACTCTTATCTTGAAAAAATTTAAAAAAAAGAAAGAAAGAAAGAAAGAAAGAAAAAGTCAGTGGTTTTAGACTGATTTTAGATAGCAAGGAGTTACTCTTTACTCTCTAGTATTGAAGACCATAGTTTCCTTTCACTTGGGATCTATTGCAACATTTATTCCTCTTGACACCCAGAGAGTCTGATAGATTTCATTTTACTTTTCAAAGGTAGGATAGACTCTCTTGCTTTGAATTACACTAGGCAAAGCACACAAATCCAATGCCCAAGATAAAGACACAGGATCCAGAGAAATGGCATGTTAGTTTTCTAAATATAACTGAGCTCAGATGTAAAGCTCAGAACCCACTGCTCTTTGAAAGCTCATTCTGTCTTTGTTTAGTGAGTACCATTAATAGTAATTGAAATGGAGGGCTTAATATATTGGGAGTGGATAGTTTTTTAGATTTTAAATATTTCGTGTATATCAATAAAGGTGATTTGAACAAATAACATGATTTAATTGAATATACTTTTGTTATATTTTCCTTGAAAATAAACATAAATTAGAGAAAGAAAAGGCAATTTTTTTTTTTTTGATCACATGATTTGATTTTGAGTCTGGACGTTGTGGTTAAGCTATTGAGCAGCAGAGAATGACTGAAGCTTCAGGATGATCAGTGAGTTAACTGCAGACCCAGAAATAGAATCCTGTGCTCTTTGCCTGGTTATGATTTGGTTTGAAGAGGGAGGCCTGTGATTTGATTATATAATTGCAGGAAGTAAGATTTAGGGTTTGGAAGATGTTACAACTCCAGTGGTTAGCCAGGAAGCCCTCTCCCTTGTGTGTATCACCTCCTTGCCACATTGGTTTGAAGCAGAGGAAAGAAAAGAGGCCAGTCTTAAACTTTGTGCTCTTGATCTTAAGACTCTGAAGCTAATGGTAGCTCCCTGCCCCACATTATCTTGTTTGTCTCTTCTTGAGCTTGTCTTGTTTCAGGACAGGGATATATATTATGTAGGAATTAGTAGTGGCTTTCTTCATTTTTTTTTTTTTTTTTTTTAGATGTATGAATCTTAAAATTATTTTTATTTATTGTTTGGCAATTTTATACATGTAAACATTGATCATCTCACCCAACTCTCCCCTCCCACTTGCATGAACTTTTATACGTATATCTTTGTTTAGTGAGTAAAGAGTATGGTTTGGAAATAGTGGAGACTCCAGAACACTGTTGAATGGCTCGAGGGGGCTATCAGTTGTTAGGAGGAGAGTTGCTTTCTGATTAAGTCATTGTTTTACTCTCTTCCATTCTAACTTTGGATCTTGTGGCAGGTACTGTATAGGAAAGAATCAGGAAATTGGCAGAATAAAACCATTTGTGTATGGCTGTTGAGCTCTTCTCCCTAAAAACAGATATGATGGGCTACAATTCACATATCATATAGTTCACCTGTTTAAAGTGTAAAATCAGTGTTTTAAGTATTCATAGATGTGACCAGCAGTGCAATCTAATTTTAGAACCTTTTCTCCCCTTCTAAGACACTCCATAACTCCCTAGCAGCCAATCCCTACCCTCCTTTTACTTCTTCTCCTCTCCCTGCTAGCCCAAAGAAACAACTAGTAGAATCTACTTAGTAATTCAGATTTGCCAATTTTGGATATTTTGTATAAATGGAATAATGATGCATAGGGGTTTTTTGGGGTCTTTTTTCCCTTTAGCATGTTTTCAAGTTTGTATATGTTATAGCGTATATCACTGATTTTCCTCAGTACTAGATGCACATAGTACTTTAATTTTATTTTATTTTCTGAGACAGGGTTTCTCTGTGTAGCCTTGGCTGTCCCGGACTCACTTTGGAGACCAGGCTGCCCTCGAACTCACAGCGATCCACCTGCCTCTGCCTCCCAAGTGCTGGGATTAAAGGCGTGCGCCACCACCTCCTGGCCATTGTACTTTTATTTAAACATTTTTACTCATCAATTGGTAGGCATCTGGATTGATTGTTTTACTCTTTTGTTAGGATTTAATCTTCTGTTCAGGTTTTTTTCTGTGGGTTTATATATTCAAGGAGGTTTTCTTTTTTACTTTAGGAGTGGAATTGTTGGTTTATATGGTATGGTAAGTTAGTATTTAGCTTTTTGATGGGCTGACATATTTTCAGAGGAGCAACTAGATGATTTTTTAAAAAGATTTATTTATTTATTTATTCTGTATGCAGGGCTCTGCCCGCATGTAAACCTGCAGGCCAGAAGAGGGCATCAGATCACATAGATGTTTGTGAGCCACCATGTGGTTCCTGGGAATTGAACTCAGGACCTCTGGAGGAGCAGTCAGTGTCCTTAATCTCTAAGCCATTTCTCCAGCCTGCAAATATATACATTATTTAACTGTTATTATGTGTGGGTATAGGTGTACTTTATCTTTCCACTGTGGCTTCTGGAGGTCAAACTTAGTAAGTTTTTCATGACTAGTCCCTCCCGCAAACCAGGTTGCCTGCTGTGATTGTGGTTGATTTGTATTTCTTTTCTTGTGAATAATGCTGTCTACCTATGTATTTGTTAGATAGTTTCCTGTCTTCTTTCTAGCTAAGGCTGTTGAAATCCTTGCCTGTTTCTAAATTAGGTTGCTTTTTGAGTTTTGAAGATTCTTTATGTAGCATATCTGTGTTCAGAAGTGTATGTGTGGAGGTCAGAGACTGATTTTATGGAGTTGGTAGTTTATGTGGGTTCTGGGGATTGAATGAGGGTGCCAAGTTTGCAGAACCATTTTACCAGCCTGTTAGTTTAACTTTCTTCTTTTCAACACTAGAAGAAATGGGTTAATAGATTCATTGAATAAATATGAGTGCCAGTAGTCAGGTTCTGGTGATAAAAGAAATGACACAGACAAAAAATCCTTTTGTTATGAAGACTTAAACAAGGCAGATGAAATTTATAAATTATTCCCTACCTTTCTTGAGTTCTAAATTTGTGACTTCCCACTTGGACTGTATACAGTTTGTAGCTAAACTTTTTCTTACCCCTTTGCAGTCTAAGTTAATTATTTAATATGTAATTCTTCTGACCTCTAGTACTCCCATGATAAGTTAAGGACCCATGGAGACTTTCTGCTTTTATGGAAGCAGATGACATTGTAGCTTAGGCTGTACTGCTGCCTGCAGGTTCTGCTCATGGGACTGGAATGGTGATTGCTTCTCACAGAATTTCTTTTTTCCTTGCATTCGTTCTGTACATTTCTCGTGATTAAAATACAAATTGTTTCCATGACTGCTTTAATGATAAATACCTTTGACAATTTGTATAATTTACTATGCTCAAATAGCCTGAATCGGAGGTTTTTTTCATGGGTCTTAGTAAATTTTATACTTGCAAAACTTTTTAATTCAAAAGTAAAAAAAATTAAGGACTAGCTTCTTGACCTAATACTATATTGTTTTTGTTTGTTTTGTTTTTTGGGTTTTTGGAGACAGAGTTTCTCTGTGTAGCCCTGGCTGTCCTGGACTCACTTTGTAGACCCGGCTGGCCTCGAACTCACAACGATCCACCTGCCTCTGCCTCTCGAGTGCTGGGATTAAAGGCATGTGCCACCACCACCCGGCTATATTGTTTATTTTCAACAGACTTAATTCTTTGAGCCAGAATCTCTCTGTATAGCATTAGCTGTCCTGGATCTGGCTGTGTCGACCAGGCTGGCATTAAACTCACCTACCAATGCTCCCAAGATGCTGGGATTAAGTACATGAACCACCACACTTGGTCAGATTTTAATTTTTAATCTTTGGCTACGTTCAGATGCTCTCATTCAGGCTACTGTCATAGTAACCTTAGATGGTTTCCTTCTCTACAGCAGAAGTTAACATGGATCCAGAGTCACACAGTAACTTTCAGAGCTGGAATTCTAGCCGAGGGGCTTAAGCCAGAGTTCTTTGAATTACAAAGCCCTGTGTGTCCTGTGGGTGAGAAGGGAATCCTGAAGATAACAGTTCAGTTTTACCTCTGCCCCAAATCATCCATTGTTAAAGAGATGGTTTGTACTAACAACTGCCTCTCATGTATACTTGGGACTGCTTACGTGTGCAGTAATTGCACTTTCTCCTGTAGGTTATACAATGTGGTATGTAGCATGTATTGTAGCATAATCATTAGCCAGTGCGTGCTTTACTATGTATTTTTTGTTTGACTCTATATAAATTCTGATGACTTCTGTTACTTTTCAAGAGATTTTGAGAAAATGCTACTAATGGCTGTTGGTGCCAGCCCTTTAAAAAAAACATATTTATTTTTATGTACATTGGTTATTTACCTGCATGTATGTCTGTGTGAGGGTGTCAGATTCCCCTGGAACTGGAGTTAAAGACAGTTGTGAGCTGCCATGTGGGTGCTGGGAATTGAACCTGGGTCCTCTGGAAGAGCAGTCAGTGCTCTTAACTGCTGAGCTATCTGTCCAGCCCCGGTGCCAACCTTTTTAATTTTTGTTTTTTAGAGAAGACCTTACTCTGTAGCCCAGGATGGCTTCCAAGTTGCAGCACTGCCTGATGCAGCCTCCTAGGCACTGAGATAAGAAGTGTGACCTTCCATGCCTGGCTTGTTAGCACCAACCTAAACCTTGTAAATTATGGCTGTAATTTGAAGAGTTAATTGCTCAGACAATATTGGTGTTGGAGAGAAATGAGTTGTAGCTTAGAGTACCCCGCCATGAGAGTGCCTAACTTTGCTGTGAACCTTAGACATTAAGACTTTCCACATTGCTGGTTAGTTACTTGGTTAGGAAGATGGACATGTTTGTTCTGTTAGCCAAGAAGTTGAAGATTCATGATAGTGAACTAGGTGAACAATGGAGAAAACTGTAAGTTAAGTCATGGAGGCTAGAGCAGAGTAGAGCGACAAGGAGCTGGAATTGGTTCTAAGTGGGAACTGATAACCAGGGGCTCTGAGGATGTTGGAGACTGGAGATGCAATATGGAAAATCATTTTCCCTTGCCTGAGTTCTGAACTGCTTGTTAAATAAAGCAGGATGAAAAAATAAGATAAGTATTTTTTAAAAATAATTTTCTGTTTAGATAACAGTATCTGTTGAAAAATTAATTTTCTGAGCCGGGCGTGGTGGCGCACACCTTTAATCCCAGCACTCAGGAGGCAGAGGCAGGCGGATCGCTGTGAGTTCAAGGCCAACCTGGTCTACAAAGCAAGTCTGGGATGGCCAAGGCTAACACAGAGAGACCCTGTCTCGGGGAAAAAGAAAAGAAAAATTAATTTTCTCTTCAGATGAAATTTATAGGTTTTAGTATATTTACAAGATTATATAGTGATTGTCACTATCAATTATAATATTTTTATTTGTCCTGAAAGAAACCTCTTAGCAATCACTCCTTATCTGCTGTCCTCTAAGCCCACTCTCCTGACAACAACATTGTCATCTACTGTCATGTCCCTAGGTAGAGTTTGGCTATTCTGGACTGTTTATGTGAATGGAATCATAGTGTCTGACCTTTTATGTATGAGTTTACACTTAGCACAGGCTTTCAAAACTCATCTTTATTGTGATTCATGAAGAGATGCCATTCTTTTTTATGGTGATAAATAATTACATATTGTCATTGATAATATTGATATGTGCATTGTTCTTCTGTTCGTCAACTAATGGTAATTTGTTGTTATTGTTGTTGTTTATATTCTTTTAGTTTTTTTTCGAGACAGGGTTTCTCTGTGTAGCTCTGGCCGACCTAGAACTCACTCTGTAGACTGGACTGGCCTCCAAATCAGAGATCTACCAGCCTCTGCCTCCTCTGACTACAGGGATTAAAGGCATACACCACTACTGTCCAGCTGTTCTTCTTTTACTGTGAATAGCCAAATGCTATGGAATATTTATTTACAAATATTTTTAGGAATATACAAACGGACTTAGATACATATGTCTGTAAATAGAATTGCTGAGTCTATAGTAAATGAGATTTTGAAAGAGGGGTGTGTATGTGTGTGTGTGTGTTTTTCTAGGGATTGAATTTAGGATTTTGTGTATGGTAGGTAAGTACTCTCCCACTAAGCTGTTATCTTTAGTCTCCTATCAATGAAGTTGATATAGGTGACTATGACTTCCAAAGAGTTAAATAGTCAAAAATGAGTTTTGGTGAGCTGGGTGAGGTGGTGCATGCCTATAGTCCCAGCACTCAGGGAGGTGGAGGCAGGTGGATCGCTGTGAGTTCGAGGTCGGCCTGGTCTACAAAGAGAGTCCAAGACAGCCAAGGCCACACAGAGAAACCCTGTCTCAAGCAAACAAACAAACAATGAGTTTTGGCTAACTCCACAGCTCTTCATTGCCACCTACCCGTGGTACCAGACTATCGTGGGTGATGTGTGGGTCTGCAGAGCAAATTCCTGTCTCACACAGTCCTGGGTGGAAGGGGAAGAGACCAAGTCCTAGGCACTCACAGTTTTTATTAAGTCCTAGCCACCTATGAAGTTGTTTCTTTGGAGAGGAGTAGACTTAAGAGGCCAGGAGTGTTTAGAGAAGGTGTACTTCATAGAAGCCAAGAGTTAGAATCAGTGCCTTTACCAAAGATTTGAGATAGAGTACTGAGAACCATCTTAAACAAAGACTGCTATTTTATCAAGGTGATGGCGTTACTTTTAGGATTTCCAGGAGGCAGTGTTGTGTGGTTGGAGAGCTGGGGGTGCCCTGCTGGACACAGACAAGGGTTTGATCTGCACATTGGCATTTGAAAGACAATGGTAGATAAACCACTTGTGAGGTAGAACAACAGAGAAAGGTTTTATCTTGTACCTGAGCTCTGTGGTTTGACTGTGCTGATGTTTCTGCTCTATCTTGCTAAGGGTGACTTGTTTCTGTTTTTTGTTTCAATTATGAATTTCTTTATTCAATTCATTTATTTTGAACCCTTGCTTGGGGGATTTTTTTTTTTGTTTGTTTCTAAACCTAGATTAAAGGTGAGTTCCTCTTATATCCTACAGGCACTTTAAGCAAAATTCTAGCTCTGCGCTCATGTGCGAGGGAGAGATGACATTATAGTGCTGTACTAGCCCTTACCTGTACTCAGTGCCAAGGAATAAAAAGACTTTTCCTGGATTTCTCTTGGATAAGACCTGTGTTTTTTGCTTTTACTTTAAAAGGTCTTAAAGTTGCAAGTTGTAATTCTTAGAGTTCGTCAGACTGTCCAAGGACGGCTGGTTTTAGTACTCTCCAGTTTCCTTTTCCTCACCTAGTTTTGCTTTCATTCCTTATGTCAGGCCAAGTTTTTGTTCTTCTATAAGGGTTTTAACAGATGTAGCCAGCATTTTAGTTATTTTCAATGCTTAGCCATCCACCTTGTCTGTCCTCTCCTGTTAGTTTCTAAGAACTCTTTAAGTTTCATCTTTTTACCCCATTAAGTTTCTTCATCAAAGGCTATAAACTTCAGACAAAATTATTTATATATTTGGCCATTGTATTGTTTAGAAACAAGAATCAGTTCAATTAAGGTTTTGAATTTCTTCTTTTGAAAACTTGAAAGTTCTTACAACAATGTCTAAAATGCTGCCTGACAGCATTGCCTTCAGTTGCTCATGTCTTACCACACATTGTGCACTTAACTTCTTCTATCTTTTTGTAGTACCTATTAACCCTAGGCATTTGTGGGTTATCTTTGTACCTAATAAAAATATTAGCATTCTGCCATTGTTACACAGTATGGCTAATAGATACGTTCATTGTAAACAAATCTGCAATGGTTACTACATAAAATTAGATAGGTGGTATCATCCTTAAGTTTTAATGAAGAAAATAAATCTTAGCGTGCATCATGACCCGAACTACTCAAGTCCCCGTTTACTCAAGTGCTATTCTGCTCTTAGCTGTCTCATTTTAAAGCACTGCAACTATTTCTTCATATGAAGTATTAGTGACATTTGCTATGCAGAACCAATAAAGATAGCACTTTTCATTGAAGACTAGTTGTGTGTGGGAGATGATGTGGGCGTAGGTACTGGCATGTTCAGTGCTAATGGTAGCTTTTATGTACCTTGCTGGAATGCCTAGGGTTCTACAAACACTTTGGACACACACTATGTGATGACTAATCTGTTAACTATTAGGAGGCCTCAGTACCTTTTGGTGTCAAGGTTACAGCGTGTCTTCTATGTGATTGATGTGTGTGTCTTTGATACTATCATATACTTGTCATTCATACATTTTAGTAATGGTGATTCTTTTAGCTTTTAATTCTTGTTCACCATTTTAATTATAATTGTAGTTGGGTTGTAGCTTAATTTACTGTGAAGCATCTGATAATGGGCTCTTCTTTACTTTCAGATTCTCTTTGTGGCCAGATGGGTTTGTATGGACAAACTTGTCCATCTGTAACTTCATTAAGGTGAGTACTCTTTTCTTCTTTCCTTATTGGAACATCTAACATGTGAAAAGCTAGTTGGTCATGTCATGTTGCAGTGAACGCAAGGTGAGGCCCAGAGCAGTACTTAACTTTATAAAACCGTTTTGTTAAAGAACATCCTCACTCTTCTGTTGAAGTACGATAAACCACCTTGGCTGTGGGGAAACAAATACTGCTGTTTTCTGAAGTAGGGGCATTTATGCTTTTACAGAGATTTTTGAGATAGTGGGCTTTAGATCTGTTCTTAATCTTCAGGGATGATCTTGACCATAAAACAACATAGCTGTAATTTTGTTGTTGTTGTTGTTGTTGGCTTCTTAAAAGTCTAATTTGTTTCCTACTTGATTTAATTAAAAAGTACACTTTGGTTGCTTTGTAGCAGATTATTAAGAAAGACTAGATTACTGATTTTAACTTGTTTCTGAGAAGTGGTATAAACATGTTATTTAGATTGCCCTTTTCTGCATTAAACAAGTATATATAGAAAGTAGGAATTAAGTTGTTTTATACAAGCTAGTGGTTTCAGATTTTTTTTTTAAATTGCCAAATTCTTTCTTTGGACCCAGTCTCATGTTAGGCCCAATGGGTAAAGCAGACAAGTACTAAACTTTGCTAGGTTTCCATGTCCTGTTCTTTTATTGGCCTCTGAGAGATTGCTGTTGTTCAAGAGCAGGCTTTGAAAAGTAACCCTGCTTGCTGTGGTGACACATGCCTTTAAACCCAGCATTTGAATTTTAATTGAAGGCTTTCAAATTAAAATGTAGAGTATAAACTGTTAGTCACAATAGCTACTAGTAACTGGGTGCTGTAGCCAGTATCCTTTGTTGGCCTGATACACTGCCAGCATCCTCCTAACGGTCTGCAACAGGAGAGTCCCATCACTCTTAGTTTCCCAGTGAGGTTTAATAAAGCATCCTTGCTACTGTTTTGCTTTTAAGCAAAATAAGTAGAACTATTTGTCAGATACTGAGTTAGCTGAGGAGGAAATGTAAGAGACTAGGAACTAGTTATTGTCAACCGGGCTAAAATAATCCAGGAAAAGCTTCACTGAAAAGGAGACATTTGAGTGAAGAGCTGGAAGAGTGATGGAATGAGCCAGATATATATTTGGTATGTAGAGAATGAGCGTTCTAAGTAGAGGGAATCTAGAAATTGTCACAGCAGGGGGCTCTGTTATGTTTGAGGAACATTATACCGGCCAGTGTTACAGAACAGAGTGGACGAAGATTAGAGGGCAAGAGGAGAGTGAAAACACATTGCTAGTGTCATGAGTGTGAGGTTATGGTGTATGTAGGTTTGAGACAGATTCTGGTTTTTTTTAGAATGCTACAGAAGGAAAATGAACAGTGAATTTTCCTTTTTGGATTTTCAGCACTAGCATTCATGGGAGTTTCTATTATCTAGAAAACTTCATGCCATTATGACATTTCTTCCCATGAAAATACATTTTTCACCTACATAGCTTGGATGTTTTTTCTCCTTTGAAGGCAATGAATACCTCTATTGTTCTGGAAATAAATATGGGAGGGGGAGAAAAAAACCTGTCAATTTCTTTTATCTCAGAACTGCTGCAGAACTAATTTGATTAGTGATGATTTTTTGTTTGTTTGTTTTTGTTTTTCGAGACAGGGTCTCTGTGTGTTAGCCATGGCTGTCCTGGACTTGCTTTGTAGACCAGGCTGGCCTCGAACTCACAGCTGGGATTAAAGGCGTGTGCCACCACGCCTGGCCTGATGATTTCTTTTTATATGATGGGAGGAGTTATTTTATTGGTAATATTTGAAACTTTGGGAATGGTTTTGTCAAGCAGTTTTGTAGACTTTGCTCTTCCACTGAATAGAGTTCATTGAAGTATTTTATAATGAGATATCCTGAAACATATATAAAGGCTATTGACTGATAGTTTTAAATGGGAGTATATAAGTTAGGGCTTTAATTAACATTTAGTTACATTGCATAGTTGCCTAAACTTTGCTTGATAAGGTTACAGAACTGAGACAGGTCTATAATTTACCCAGAGTGTACTGTAATTCTTGTGTATAATATTCTAGAGTCAGCACCTTTTGAATATGGCTATAAATCCATCAGCTCAGACACTGAAGCCCAATGACATCAGAGACTTTCCTTTCTGTAGTGTTCTATATGACTCCTTCAAAAGCAGATTCCCATTCTCAGAGATATGTACGTGAAGAGGACTGTTGTCTGTCACTGGATTTTCTAAGTGGAAGCTGTTTTCAGATAAAAGAAAGATATCCCTTCACCCCTGTGTAAGGGATGTTAAAAACTTGATTACCTGAAACTGCTTCCTATGGCCTTCTCCAAACCAGAAACACTTGTCTTATTGTTGTGACAAAGTATCTGGCAAAAATAAAGTAAAATAAAATAAAATGGTGCCTCCCACAGCTAAGGTGTGCCTTCATACCACAGCCTATTCTAGAAAGTTCTCTAAGAAGTAGGCAAAGGCTTGTTTCTGTAGTAATTCTAAGTTTTATTACATTAACAATCAAGATTGACCATCACCTGCCAAATAAGAGCCAGAGTTCTTGGAGTAGCTTAGACCCTCCTTAGCTTCCTTTCCTTCCTTTATATGGATCACCATATGCATGTTAATGCTGTTCTATGTCAAAAAAGTGCCTGCCTTAGGTTCGATGGAAAAGAGCCATACGTATGGCAGGTGGAGGTTTGTAATTGCAGGTGTGAGTGAAAATGGACAATATATGTACATTAATTCAGGGAGTGGGATGACAGTATATGAAGCTTTTAAAGTTCTCAGGTAAGCCTGGTTGCCCGCATACATGTGTGGCTGAAGCACTTAGGAGGCAGAAGCTGGAAGGTTTCTGAGTTTAAGGCCAACACGGGATGTATGGGAAAGACCCTGTCCCTAAAATAAAAACTTTTGGGTTTTTGGTGAGGGAACATAAGGTAAATTGACTAAAGCTGCTCCCAGTGTTCTTAATTATTTAAAATAAACTAAATTGTATTTTGTAGGTGATGTTGGATCCTTGTTTTTAGAGTGCATTAATGTTGGTTGTTAAATTATAGTGGCTAGACAGGCGAGATGGCACACGCCTGTAACCCTAGCATGCTGTTCAGGGGAGGCAGAGGCAGGTGGATCTCTGTGTGTCAAGGCCAGTCTAGTTTACAAAACGAGTCCAGGATAGCCAAGGCTATACAGAAACCCTGTCTACAAAAACAAAAACATTATAGTTGCTGTATTTTAAAGCATAATGCAAAATTTAGAGAGCTAAGTGTTAATGTCATCATATATCTTATTCTGTCAATAGATAATTATGTATGAAATCTCAAAATTTCTCTAAAGTAATGTTTGTGATAAATTGATTTAACTAGGTTGTTCTTACCAAGGTTCAGTATGTAACCTAAACTGGAATTAGAATCATGATCTTCCTGCTTCAGTCACCCAGTCGCTGGAATTACAGGCACCTGCCACCATCCTTAGTACTAAATCACATTTTAATAAAAATTACAAGGCCTTGTGTGATGGTTTTATAGTCCTAGCACTTGAGAAGTGGAAGCAAGAGCATCAGAAGTTCAGGGCTATCTGGTTACATAGTGAGTCCCAGGCTAGCCTGGGCTACATGAAACCCTGACTCAAAAAACAAAAAACAAAACAAAAACAAACAAACAAAAGAAACAGGCCAAAAATTGTGATAAGGATATCCTATTCTGTGTACTTAGATTATTTTGTCACCTGTGGCTTTATTTGTGAGTTAGAAACCAAACCAGATATTTAGACAGAAGATATCTTAGTAGGAAAAAAAATCTATAAGTAGATGAAGTCGTTAACTAGGTAACAGAATGGTAAAAGTAAAACTCTTGAGGTACTGTGAAAAGAGACATTAAGAAGACAACAGCTACTCATAGGACCAGGGACTAGAGAGAAACTTAGTAATTTTGAGAGGTGCGCCTTTGAAATGCTGATGTAGAAGAGAAGTTGCTCCATGGCTGCTCTAGTGCCCTGGCTTGCAAGATAAAGTGTGTGACTGGCTGACACCTTCTGAGGAAGATGCTGGTGTTTCTGGATTGGGTGTGACAAAGCTAGATCTCAAGTGTTAGAAAAACTGAGAACTGTGTTTACTTGTGCTGTGGGCAGGACCTGGGTAAAGAAGCCAGCTGGCAAAGCAGAAGTGTGGTTTGCAGGGAATCCTAACTCCAAATTGGCAAAACAGAATAGAGGGGGATAGTGTTAGAGTTTGCAGCTGAGGTACAATGACTTAATAACTGTCATACTTGTTCCAGAAGACTGTTCAGAAATGTGGCATAAAAAGATGTTTTCTAAGATCTGTTTTAGCCTGTCTTAATGTGATTTTGGTGGAATATCTACATTTGCATAAAAACTTTAGTAGGTTTTGTAAATCTGATGAAAACATTAAAAACAGAAACCCTCAAGATTAACAAGTCTGAATCTGGTGGATTTACATCCTGAGTTTGGATGAGAGTCTGAATAGTGAGGATAACGGGTCGTCAGCATCCGTTCAGTTCCTGGGTTTGAGCAGCAAGGGCAGGGTCAGGTCCTGGTGGACAGTTTCTCTCAGAGTCCAAGTTTAAACATTTCTCAGATTCTGTTTGGTTCCTAAGTTTGGGTAAGATGGATCTGAATTTTGAGATGTACATATATTTTATATCTAAGTACTCTCCAAGAGTGAAAACTTCACAACAAAGCAGTTTTTCTTGAGCATTTACTCTATAAACAAATGTGTATATATCACATGACTTCTTTACCTAACGCACAAATACACTTGGAATTTGGTTTCTTCAAAGCAAAATACAGTAAGTACTGTAATCCTTTTACTCAGCATGTGTGTGAGCACATCTATGCTGCTGGGTACACCCTAGTTACTCTGTTAGATGTGCATACTCACATTTTATTATCCATCCACCTATTTGGGTTTTTGTTTTGTTTGTTTGTTTGTTTGTTTGTTTTATTTTTTTGAGGCAGGGTTTCTCTGTGTAACCTTGGCTGTCCTAGACTTGCTTTGAAGACCAAGCTGGCCTCAAACTCACAGCGATCCGCTTGCCTCTGCCTCTGAGTGCTGAGATTAAAGCGTGTGCCACCACGCCCGGCCCATCCACCTATTGATGAGTGTTTGGGCTATTCAGTTTCATCTATTATAAATGAAAATGCTAAGAAAATATGTGTGCACGTATATGTCTAAATTTGAGTAAATATGTAAAAGTGAAATGATTGGATCATGTGATGGACTTATGCTTAACTTTTTAAGAAACTGCCAAATGTTTCTTAAACAGTTGGGCCATTTTATATCCTCACCATCCACACTTAATTTTAGCTGTCCTAATAAGTTAGTAGGGATATCTTAATTGTTGTTTTTGTACTTTCTCATGACTGGTATGCCTGAGCATCTTCTTAGGTCGTTATTTGACATTGTGTCTCTTCTTTTTTCACGTGCCTGTTCAAATATTTTATCATTAAAAAAAAAAATGGTTTGTTTCCTTCCTGATTTGTGAGAGGTCTTTGTAGTTGTAGATACAAGTATTTTTTTTTTTTTTTTTTTGAGATGCTTTTTTACAGATACCCTGCCTTGTCTGTGTTTTCATTCTTCTGACAGTGTTTTTGAAGAACATACTTTTTTTGAGACAGGGTTTCTCTGTGTAGCCTTGGCTGTCCTAGACTTGTAGACCAGGCTGGCCTGGCACTCACAGAAATCCGCTGCCTCTGCCTCCCTGAGTGCTGGGATGTCAGGCGTGTGCCACCACATCCGGCTAGAACATAAAATTTTAAAGATTATAAAGATTCCTTTTATAATTTCTTTTACAACTTTTAGATCACATTTAGTTCTGTTATCCATTTTTTCCCTGCATTTTTGGGTATGATTTCAGGTCATCTACCTTCCCCATACAAATGAGCCTCTGTTGTTTCAATATCATTTTTTAAATTCAGTGACTTGTTTTGGAACTTTTATTGAAAAGCAACTGAAACTCTGTTTGTGTCTGGGTTCTATTCTGTTGAGGTATTTATATTACTGTAGTTTTAGAATAAGCTTTGAAAACTGCTAGTCATCTACTTTAATTGTGGCAAAACCTAATATATCTTATATTTGCCCAGTGCTAACTTGAAAGCTAGATAAGAACTGTAGTGTGCTTGAGCAGATGAAGATATGTTTCAGCAAAGAGGTTTAGCTAGGCTTAGTGACGTGTGCCTATTATCCCAGCATTAGGAGGCTGAGGCAAGAGAATTGCTTGAGCCAGTCTGGTGGGGTCCAGAAGATTTTCATGGGTGCTAGGAATCAGTTGGCCAGTGAGTAGGATGTTTCGACTTGGTAGGTTGTATCATGCTGCATGATCATAGTATGCGCTTGGAATTGGGCATTTCAGGTGGGCCAAGGGAATAACAGACTCAGGTAGAGGACTCTTGAGAGTTCTCACTACAAAGAAATAGATGTTAACAGTGATGGATATGCTAGCTGCCCTGATTTATTCATTGTTTGTACTATTAAATAGGTACATTCTGGTTGGCTTAAAATAAGAGAAAAACTTAAAAGCCTACTCAGAAAATTTAAGAGAAACATCACATTGTATTTTATTTGCCATTTTGTAGCCCCAACAGTTGAATATGATTTAGAAGCTACCAGTCTGTTGTACAGCTTTCTCACAGCAATGTTAACATATCACGGCATTTTCACTACTTGATAACACTGTTAATACCATCTCCTTAGACTTTGTCCCCCCCCCCCCCCATCCTTCAACTGGTTTGTATACGTGTGTGGTGTGTGTGTGTGTGTGTGTGTGTATATATATATTTGTGTATATTCACATTCCAGTGAAGACATTTTTTTTTTTTTTTTTTGGAGTGGCAGTGGGTTTGAGACAGTATCACTATGTAGTTTTGGCTAGGCAAGAACACTCTATGTAGACAAGGCTGGCCTCCATCTCACAGAGATCTGTACACACAGAAGATACAAGGGTAAAGTCAGTATGGCAAAGCAGAGAAACTCTGAAATGGTGGCAAGAAACAAAACACAAACAGCAAACAAGAGTCTTAGAAAGATAGGTCTCCAGGCAGAGTCTCTCAGGGTCAAATACATTTTATGGGTAGCGTCTTTACCTATGTTCATTGGTAACCATTTTATCCCAGATAGCTCTGGAACTTACATACCTTTTCACACAAATTGATTGTAGTGGTAATGAGTTAATGTAGCTGGCATTTGCTACTTTGTGGGTCCTTTCTTTATTCTACCCTTTATCACCCCCACACCCCCATCTCACCCCCTGTCACTAATAGGAGAGAAAGGATAGAAGGAAGAGAGGAAAACCCCAATCTAACTTTTTCCCTTTTGTTTCTTCTTTCACCGTGGCTACTAGCAAACCACAAACACCCCCACAACTGACCACCAACCCTGCCTATCGGAGCTCTAGCATTTATGTAACCTCTGAAAAGTTCCCAGAATTCCAAATGTCACACAATTGCAGACACTATCTGCAGCTGTCAAAACCATGTCTCTTTTAGAGCACGAGGCAAATCATGGTCATCTGCTGTGGATAGTCCGAAGCAGCACCACACCTTTACATCTGGGATTAAAATGGAAGCACATTCTTTAATATTTCTCTGTTAAACGAAAAAGTTATCTTTAAAAAAGTTTTCTTGACTAGCTTATGCTGTATACTCCTTTGGTCTCTGATTTGTTGGTAAAATTATTAGTACTTCCTAATCTCTTGGACATTAAATATATTTGAGTATAGTTCAATTTAATTGCCTTTCCTCCTTACTTTCCTCAGTACCATTTAAATTATATCCTTAAAGTTGTTTAAAAATTTTTTTGTTTAGTGTTGTGTACAGTTACAGAAAGAAGTATGAGAAATTTATTGGGGGGAGTGACAGGTGGAGAGATTGTTTTCTCTGAAATTTCTAGTATTTGATGAATTACCTTTTCAGCGAGGACTTAGATAAGATTTCTGGTCTAGGAAGATTTTCCCTCATGACATTTACAAAAATATCTTAGGAGACAGTTCTTTTCTTCCTCCCTGGTTTTGGGTATGCACATTTTGTGTCTGTCATTCAGCAGCCATATGCTTTGTTGTGTTTCTTTAAGTTTTAAAATAAATATTTACTTATTTGATGTATGAAAAAACCCTCAGAATTCCAGAATTCTCACAAGTTGGTGTTTTATGTAAATTGGTAACTATTCATATGCTTTTAGAGCAGAAGGCCTGTTTATTTAGTTTTCAGATTAGTGTTTATAGTTATAAAATTAGTTAAATTATAGCCTTTTAGGAGTCCAGATTAACTCATTTCTATTTTTAAGTCAAAGTGATTGGTAGTTGATGTAAACATGTTTACATCCACTCCAGTGATTGAACCCAGAGTCTTGTCTGTGCTGTGCAAACACTCTATCACTGACCTACATCCTCAGCTCTTGGTTTTTGAAAGTGTCTTCCTGTGTAGCCAAGGCTCACAACCACCTGTAACTCCATTCCAGGGAATACAACACTGGCTTCTAGCATCCTTGCACTGCTGCATGCATGTGGTACACATGTACTCACATAGGCCACACTTTACTTGTACACAAGAGTAAAAGCCGGTGGGTGTGATGGCAGGCACTTGCAGTCTCGGCACAAGTGAGGCAGAGACCAGTCCCTGAAACATTTCGTCCAGTTCGGCTATCTGAAAAAATGAGCTCCAGGTTCAGGAGAGAGCTTATCTTAGGGGATGTTAGAAGAGAATGGAGGAAGGCACTGACTCTGACATGTGGGCTCTACATATATGCACCCAGGTGTACATGCACATACCGGCACACGTATATGCATATACTCTACACATATGGTAATGAACTAAAAAACAATTTGGTCCTAATACCTGTAGCTTTGTACCTTAAACAGGGTTCTAACTGAGACTGGTTTGCATGAATTAATCATTTTTTGAATCTAAGACTAACTAGTTGAAAGGTAATTTGGAGAGCATCTGGAGAATAGTGAGTGTGTCCTGCTTCTTAGATCCTGTAGGAAGAGTTGGACTTTGAACTTACAGAAGGAGGAGCACAAATGACACTAGCCTGTGTAAAATGTGGCATCATCATGACGAGAACTCTGGCTAAAGATGTTTCCCTCTGTACTCGCCACAGTAGAAGAGATTTAGATTATCCTCTTAAAAGGTATTTTTTAAAAGCACAATTAATACCTTAATTCAGAAAAGATTGATTCCTTTGGAAATATTTGGGGTGGGGTTTGGGGCTAGGTCTCATGTAGCCCATGAACTTGATGCGGAATTGAGGCCGGCTTTGAACTGATAATGCCCTGCTTCTGCCTCCTGAGTGCTGATGTGATAGGGCCATGCCTGTCTTTCTGTGGCAAGCTTAAGAATATTGTCTTCTAAATACCAGTACTTCACAAAATCACCTTACAGGATTCTTTCCCACCTATTTTTGAGATAAGTGCCTCTGAAATCACATTTTTTTCTTCTGATGGCAGTTCTCACTAAATCTCATTAAAACGTTTTTGTATCTTTTGTATTGTAAGAATTCTTAGAACTTCAGTGGTGAAAGAAAAGTTATGAAAGTTGAGCTTTGGTGAGTGACCATTTGTTATTTATTTGCTGAATTCCTTATCTTGAAATAGAATTCCTTCACTTCGTATTTTCACTTAAGACCACAAGAATTTTTTCCTTTCTTGGTTTGTCTTTTGGAAAGGTCATTTCTTAAAGTTTTAACAGGACCTTCTTTGAAAAGGTTTTGAGGAAAGAATACAGAAGGCAAGAGAAGGAAAACATAGAAGGCAGTTAGAGACAAACCACACTTGTCAGGACTAATCAGGTTCTGCACCAGGCAAATGAAAACATCTTCTTTTTTCCTTGTTACACTTTTGTCTTGTCTTTCTGTAAGGGCTTTTACACCTGAGAGCTATGGATTCAGAATTCCTTTGTGGAGTAAGGAAGGCCTTGTGGGCTATTTCTGGAATCATTGTGGCATAAAGATCTTATTTGTGGGATAAGGGAATTTCCCTCCCTCTACTTTCTCCCCCTCCTGGAGCTCAAAAGTGCATTAATACCTTCCCAAGATACTCGGAGACTAATATTATTAACATTTACTGGGTAGTTTCTCTGTGCATACATGGGCTGCTAATGGAGATTTCATACCAAGATCCTGCTGCCTCTTTTTTCCTTTTAGAAAGATTGATGTTAGCAGTTGTGTGTGTATTATTTTGTATTTTAAACCCTTCATGAGTTAGAGAGAAAAAGTAAGGTGTGGGGGTGGAGTGAGGGGAAGGAACCATTGATCCCTTAAGTATTTAGTTAACATAACTCAATCTTTTCTCTCCAGATTTAACTCATGCTTTCTTTCCCTCACTTTGGAACCCGTAGATTTGTGAATATTGGATTATTTTGAGCAGAGCAGGGATTGTTTCTTTGATATTCACTAAGGAGTCTATTTACCTTCAGGATGACATCTGAACTGGAGAGCAGCCTAACATCTATGGACTGGTTACCACAGCTCACTATGAGAGCAGCCATCCAAAAATCTGATGCTACACAAAATGCACACGGAACAGGAATTTCTAAGAAGAACACACTCCTTGACCCAAATACAACACTGGACCAGGAAGAAGTCCAACAGCACAAAGACGGAAAACCTCCATACAGCTATGCCAGTCTCATCACATTTGCAATTAACAGCTCACCCAAAAAGAAAATGACTTTAAGTGAAATTTACCAGTGGATTTGTGATAACTTCCCATATTATAGAGAGGCTGGCAGTGGTTGGAAGGTAAGTATTTTATTTAAATTAATGCTTTTGTGAGATAAGCAATGATAATATTGAAAGTAAGGCTTTTTGGAAAGCCATAAAATTAAAGATTAAATTCTGAGTTAATCATTTATAGGTGCCAGAAGTGGGAAAACCTTTTAATTCTAGCAATTGATTGATGATGTGAGTGTGTGTGTATGCCGCTGTGCACACATGCAGACCGAAGGACAACCTGTGGGAGTTGGATTTCTCTTTCTACTATATGATTGCTAGAGACCAAACCCAAAGTCATCAGGTTTTATCAGCACTTGTCATTACTGAACCTTCTTGCTGACCCTGGAAATGTGTAAAGTTAGTGATCGCCTTATTTTGGGAAGTAGCGTGTTAGAGCTTTGCTATGTCATGGGACTGATAGAACATGGAATGAGAGCACCTAGGAAGCAGCAGTCAGTAGAGAGCAATACCTAGTGTGTAAGTAGGTTGACAGTGACACTATGGTAGAAAATGGTCAAATAGGATTGCATTAATATGTGGGCTTTTATAAACTTTTGTTTTGACTTTGAGATTTATAGGAGGTACAAAAATGGCACAAATGTTTTCTCCATATACTTGTCTGGCTTCCTCTACTGTTAACATCTGACAGAATCATAGTATGGTGACCAAAACAAAAAATTTATATAGACAGAATACTTTTGACCAGACTAGGCTTCTTTTCAGATTTCATTATTTTTCCTTCAATGTCCTTTATGTTTCAGGATCCCACATTGCAATTCAGTTGTCACTTTCTCTCCATTCCTGTCTAATTTGTGAATTTCCCATACTCCTAACTTTTGTAGCTTAGACGCTTTTGAAAAATAGTGGAACTTTCCTTGGCTTGGTGGTGTTTTCTCAGGTGAGAAGCAGTACATACGGAGCAGAGTAACAAAGAGGTGATGTGCCTCTCTGCTGATCACAGGCATAAAACATAAACACAGCCACAATTTCTTGGTCAGTGTGATATCTCTGGGCACTCCACTATAAGGCTAGTGTTTATTGCCTTGTAAGTACAAAGTTTTGAGGAGATGTGAAGTTTTGAAGGTATATGAACACACTATTTTCTTTTTGTTTTTCAAGACAGGCTTTCTCTGTGTAGCCTTGGCTGTCCTAGACTCGCTTTGTAGAGCAGGCTGGCCTCGAACTCACAGCAATCTGCCTGCCTCTGCCTCCCAAGTGCTGGGATTAAAGGCGTGCACCAACACACCTAACCACTATTTTCTTTTTAAACGTTGCCCATGAATTTTAGTATTCATTGCTTCTTTTTCTAATAATTACTTTTCTTTTTCCTATAAAATGAAGACTGTTAATTTGTTTTGTTCAGTGAGAATGAGTTTTCCACTGGCCATGGCTGCGCAAACTACCCTCAATCCCAGAAGTAGGAAGGCAGAGGCAAGCATATCTCTGTGAGTGTGACCAGCAATGGTCTACAAAGTAAGTTCCAGAACAGTCAGGGCTATGCAGAGACACTGTCTCAAAAAACAAACAAAAAACTGCTGACTTTTTCTGGCCTTGGAGAGATGGCACTTGCATAGGGCTAGATAGAGATTGTATTTCAGCAACCACCTGTAGCTCTAACTCCAAGAAACCCAACACCCACTTCTGGTCTCCATGGGCACCTGTACCCTTGTTTTTTCAGTCATTTATTCATGATAGTAAGTGCTTGTGGGTTTTTGGTGTTTTTTGTTTTGTTTTGTTTTTTGTTTTGTCTTGTCTGTTTTGTTTTTTGTTTGTTTGTTTAGTTGTTGTTTTTGTGCTAGTGTTATCCTTTCTTAATTTTTTGTGCTGAGCTGTCCTTTGCTTTTCAAGACACAGTCTCAAAATGTAGTATGGGCTGGCTTAACAGGTCACTGTGATTACTATGTAGTCAAGGCTGGCTTTGAACTTGAGATCCTCTGCCTCTACATGTTGTGATTAAAGGTGTGTGTCATCATGCCCAATAAAAACTTTATATGAAATTTTCACTGGTTTGTTACTGGTGATTGATCCTAGAATCTAAAACATTCTAACTATCAAATGCTTTACTACTGAGCTACATCCCCAACTCTCCTTGTCCTCCAGATCATTGCAACTTTGAGCATTGGGAATGCTTATAGGATGATTTTATTCTTTTGTTTCCAGAGTCATCATGTACCCTCTCCTTGCTAGCTCTGGAATCAACCACATTTTTAAGGACTCTTTTGATAAAGCATCACATTAGTTGCCTAGTGACTATATGCTATATGACAAGTAATCCAATTTGCTTTCTTTTACTTTATTAATTTTTCATGTCTAACAGACGAATCACCCAGTTGTGTGCATGCCACCCCCCCAAAAAAAAGAAAGAAAAAGGTTTATAGGGTTTTAGGTTTAATATTAGATGATAGTTATTACAGTTCCTAGTACATGTTCCTGCTTTACTACCTTTAAATTTACTATCTTTAGTACCTGAAAATCCTCATTTTAAAAGATTGTTGCATATATACCGTGTACCTGGTGTGCCGTGTGCTGTGGAAGATGGTCAGGTATCTTGAGGGGAAGGGCTGTGCCCCTCTGTAGCTTCTCTGTTTCTTTCACAGTGTTTCTATTTAGTAGCTTTAGTTAATGCAGTTTGAATTAAAGTGTGATTCCTGCTCAGCCTTCCTTTCATACTTCTTTTCCTATTGTTGTTGTTGTTGTTGTTGTTGTTATTTTGGTTTTTTGTGACAGGGTTTCTCTGTGTAGCCTTGGCTGTCCTGGACTCACTTTTAGACCGGGCTGGCCTCGAACTCACAACAATCTGCCTGCCTCTGCCTCCTGAGTGCTAGGATTACAGGCGTGAGCCGCCACGCCCAGCACCTTTCCCTGCTGATATTAAAGGCGTGGCGCACCACTGCTCAGCCGACCTTTTTTTTTAAACCTCCGAATGAGAACACCATTGTAAAAAGGTGATAGTACTTCATATAAACTATGTTTTCTGTTTTGACTGCCAAGCACTCTAGGTGCTTCTTGTCAAGGTTTGGATTAGGGAGATATAAATTTTTAAGACAGCAGAAAAACATGGTGTCTGCAGAGAAAAGATATGGCCAAACTTTGAGTAAGAAAGCCTAGCAGAGACTTGTGAGTCTTTATCAGTGGTTGTGAAGCTGAGTTCCTGGAGGTGCCAGATAGACAAGATAGTGAGGAAAGCACGAAGGCACCCAACCAATGGCTGCAGCTCTAATGTACTCTGGGGTTGTGTTTCCTATTAGGCTGTACAATGGGCATATCAGTTTTCCCTCTCTAAGATAAGTGAGAAATCTGGGTTTTTTGTAGAATTTCCCAATTTCCAGATGTTTCTAATTCCAGGGTTCTTCATCTGTTGTATAATAAATGTGTCTATTTTGATTTTGTGTGGGCTGTGGGCCCCCAATCTTTTCAGTTAATTTCATGGTGCTTTTGTTAATTTGAAAAGGGCTTACGTTCTCCTCTTCATTGTCCTTGGGTTTAGAAACACTAAGATACTTAGTGCAGGGTCCCTAAGGGAGTTCATCCTCTTTATTAGATGAAGATACATATAACAAGCAATTAGGAAGCTGCCTAAAAAGCTCTTCAGAGAATTGTGGGATACTGTGTTACTGTTGACGGTTGGTCACAGCTACTGTTTGTAAGTCATAATTACATCCATTTTGTCTGTGGCCTGGTAAAAAGTGTTAGCTCTGAAGGGTAGTTACTGAGAACTAATAGGGAGTATAAGATTCGAAAGTGATTGGGACTTACTAGAAAGCTACTAAGGGAAGGGAGACAGTGATTTAGTTTGAGGATGTAATGTATTTTTAAACATTTGATTATAGGGCTCCTAGTAGAGTTGGAATGAACCAGATTATAGAGATCTTAAAATATATGAAAGCCCAACTGAAGAACTTGTTCCAGTTTTTAGGAGCAGTATATAAATTTTGATTATGTTCATCATCAACCTGCTTGTCCTTGAGGTCTTATAAATTGTAAATCTGTTGGTATTTTCTTGGTGATTATTATCTAAAATCATGGTCTGAAATTCCTTTAGAAGTAGTGATACATTTTCACCTGAAAAGTATTTGGCTTAATCATTAAGATATGATGGGTGGAGTGGGAAGTGGAAAAGGATGTTTTTTCTCTAAAACTGAAAGACTCCCAGAAAGATTACCTGGTACCATCAGCTTCAGGCATACCTTTAGTATCTCTAGGATTACTATTTCATAGTCATTAAATGTTTTTTCGTAATTTTGAAACACTGAATGCCTAGAATTTATTGTGTTCACTTTTTAATTTTCTATTTTGTAGACCTAGATATATTTTTAACATTTGTATGGAGACCAAAAGCCAGGTGTGGTAGAACATGCCTTTGATCCTAGCACTGGGGAAGTTAGAGGCAGGTGAATCTCTGAGTTCAAGGCCAGCATGATCTACAGAGTGGATTCCAGGACAGCTGGAGCTGCATAGTGAGACTCCGTCTCAAATAAAACTACAACAGAAAAAGGAGACCAAAGAAAACTTTTTTTCTCCCTTGTAGAGATCTTTGTCTTTATAAATTTTCATTCTCCGTAGACTTGTTAAGCAGTTGTGTGTCCTGCTGCTTCCCTCCTTTTGAGGTGTGGAGAAGGCAATTGGAAGGGCATTTACAGTTTGTGAAGTCTGTATTGAGTGAATAGAGGATAGAAGAAAAGATTTTAAAGCAACCTCAACCTATTTCAGAAATTGAGTCACTCAGAGTAGGACTTGTCATGCTCACTGTAAAGGGTCAGATACAACTCCCTTTCAGGTAGGGGCATTGAAGGAGGTATCATTATTAAAGGTAACTCTGAATATTCCATTCTTGACTTATTTTGTAATTTGAAATAGAGGGAAAGGAATTAAAATTTTTGTGTTGATCATTTTGTTGAGGAAGATTAACTTTATAAATCATTAGGATATAGGGAAACAAAAAAGATTGATTGGGTAAAGAAGGAAACGGAGTTAAGTATAAGCAGTAGTAATTATGCCTAATCACATTGAAGAAGCTGGTATGTACGTGTGGTGGATGTACAGATGTGCTTGCTTGGATGGGTACATGTGGAGACCAAATATCTTCCACTGTCACTTCTCCAGGGTCTTTTTATTGGTACTGGAGCTTGCTGTTTTGGCTAGGCTGGCTGGCGCACAAGCAACTGGAGTCCCCTGGCCTCTGGCCCCCAGTACTGGGATTACAAATGTGCACTGCTATAGCCAGCTGTTTTATTTGCATGCTGGGGGTCCAAACTCAAGTCCTGATGCTTGTAGAGCAGACACCTTCCACTGAGCGTCCTCCCCAGCCCCTGAGCTTTTGCCTAGAGCAATCAGACAATGTCATACTTTCTAGGGATACAGCTTAAGGTCAGATACACAGAGGAGTCATGGTGTTTATTTAGTAGATTTGTGTTTGATGGTATTACTTGAGTGGAGGCATTCTGTACTTCCACTAACTCCCAACAAAGAAGGTTGGATGGAAGAATTTGAGAACAATTCTGAAAGTTTGATGTGTCGGATAGGTTAGGACAGATAAGCACAGACTAATGTATTCTCCCTCTGTCGCATCCCCCAACCCCCTCTCTCTTTGTTCTTCTTCCCACAGGAAAGGACACTCACAAAGGGACAAAAAAGATAGATAAATCTAATGTTGATTGGATTAGAGGTGCTAGTTTAAAAGAAAAAGCAGTAGAATGTTTTTAGAAATTGAATGGAACCTAGGAATCTATATGAATTCATAATGGTGTTTTTTAAAAATAATTTTCATTTTTTACTTTACGTGTATGAGTGTTTACCTACATGCTTGTCTGTACTGTTCATACATGAGCCTGGTGCCTGTGGAGGCCGGAAGAGAGTTTCAGATTCACTGAGATTGGAGTTACAGACAGCTGTGGGTGCTTGGAATTGAACCTGGGTTCTTTGCTAAAACAGACAGGACTCCTAATCACTGAGGCATTTCTCCAGCCCCGTATCTTGAGGTTTTTGATAAACTGTTTTGGGGGTGGGATTTTTCAATGCCAAGCAGTATTTCTTTAATATTTATTTACCCTGAGCCATTTTTCTCTAGGCCAGCTTGGATCATTCTAATCGCTGCTCTCCTAACTTTTCTTGGGGTTATTGGAGATAAACTTCACCCAGGTTGGGAAGCCTGAAGCAGCAAAGCCTGAAGCAGTGACATGTGTGGTGTATGTATGTATGTTTCCCCAACACGCGGGTTCAGTTATTCGTGGAGCGGCAAGGAGGGTCGCGATCTGTGAATAAAGAATGGACAAGAGAGACGACAGGGCCCAGGGAAACATTGCTTGTCAAGGGCCGTTTATTGTAAGGGGGTATTCAAATTTAAAGTGAGCTTCGGGGAGGGCGGGGGCAGAAAGGAATGCAGTGGAAAGTTACAAAATCTTCTGGGCCAGGCCCCAAGGACAGCAGGTGTGGAGTGGGGCGATTATTCAGAAGTCGCGATACACCGAATGTTCTCTTTCTCAAGGTCAGGCTGGATCTTTTGTGGTTGTCAGGCAGAATAATTATCTCAAGTATGCAGACAGCTGTGGCTTTCAGCCAGCAGGGCCTCTCAGCCACTGGGGCAGGTCAGGCAAGGTCCTATGGCTCCTGACATGTATGGGTGTTTTTATTATGCTTCTCATATGTGTTTGAACAGATTTTTGATGACTATAGAAAGAGCATTGTGGTCTAGAGTCTAGGTTGATGGGCAAGGGTCTCAGTCCTTATGAGGCCAGTTTATATTTTGTGTAAGAATACAGTGCAGAATAGGAAACCTACTAAACATAGTTGCAACATGATGAGAAACCCATGAAGATAAAGAATTTGGAGATCTGACCTAACCAGGGAAAAGTCAACCAGGGCTTCTAGGAAGAACTGATTCTGGGGGAGGGGAGAGATGCTCAGTGATAAAGAACACATGGTAATTTGAGGACATGAGTTCAGATCCCAGTACCCATGTTGGGAAGCTCTTTAACCTCCTGTAAGAGTTGGGAAACTCTTAACCTCCTCAAAGGGCTGCAACACTCTTTTGGCTTCCATGGGCTCATGTACACATGGGGCATACGTCTACAGATACATAAACATAAATACAACTAATGTTAAAAAATAGGGGGCTGGAGAGGTGGCTCAGAGGTTAAGAGCAGTGGCTGCTCTCTCAGAGTTCCTGAGTTCCTTTCCCAGCAACTACATGGCTACATAGTGGCTCACAACCATCTGTAATGAGATCTGGTGCCCTCTTCTGGCCTGCAGGTGCATATTTAAGCAGAATACTGTATACATAATAAATCTTTTTTAAAAACCTGATAGCTTAAATTAAGAGCAGGTAAAAAGAAGCAAGGCAGTAATTTTGCACACTCAGCAACTTAAGGAAAGCCTAGGTGAGAAGGACCATTAGAGCCGATGAATGGAGACAGCAAAGTAGTTCAGAGCATGTCTTTGAATGCTTGGGAATATTGGGTTTTTATATAAAATTCATTTGCAGTGTGAAATGTTTGAAAGGCTGTGAGTAAGTGACTGGGATCAGGTTTGTAATGCTAAGACATAACTGCAGTGTGAAGAGTGGCAGGGAGCGAGCGGGAACACCAGGGGGAAGGAAGGAGGCTGCTGTACCAGGGTTGCTGAGCTATCTGCTGATTGACACCGCAGTAGAAAAGATGGTGAAGTAGGTGATTCTTAGGTAGGATTTGGTCATAGGTTTGTTTGGGGTGGTGAAGGAGAGGTGTTAGGGATAAAGAAGTCACGCAGGCTAGATGGGTGCAACAGTGTAAATATTGCCGTCTTTTTAACTAAAGGAAACTGGGAGATCACATTAGGCATAAAGATTGAATTTAGTTTTAAACACGCTGAATTTGAAGGGCTTCTCTGAAAGCCCGGTTGACATTTGAAATACGTTAGATACTTGAGAGAAAGGTCTGTAGGGAGATCTAGATAAAGCATCACAGATAGTCACTGACATCCCAGCTGTAGATGAGACTGGCTAGGCAGCTAGTGCAGAAATGGAGAAAGAATAGAGCAGAAACTTGAGAATGTCTAACTTGTAAGCTTTTTGTAAGGAAGGAAAACCAGGTAGAAGGCTGTTTTATGTTTCTCCCCTAGTGAGGGGGAGTCTCTTCTGAACTACATAATAGTTTTTCTTTTCTTTTCTTTCTTAACCTTATTTTTAGTTAGTTTTATTGGTCTTCTTATTTATACAGGGTCTTGTTTTGTAGCCAACACTGGCCTCAAAGTCATATTTTTTCCTGCCTGTGTTGAGATGTAGGCCTCTCCCCTTACGCCTGAGCTTTGACCATTTTGGTTGTAGGCTTTACATTTAGATCTTTTTTTGTGTGTTTGTTTTTCAAGACAAGGTTTCTCTGTGTAGCCTTGCCTGTCCTGGACTAACTTTGTGGATCAGCCTGGCCTGGAACCCACAGCAAACCGCCTGCCTCTGCCTCCCGAGTGCTGGGGTTAAAGGCGTGCGCCACCACCGCCGGCTTACATTTCGATCTTAGGATGAGTAGACTCTAGTTTGTTTGATTGATCTTTGAGTTTACCTGTCTCTTTGAGATTTGGATTCAGCATTTGATTTCATGTTACCAGCATTTTAAAAATTACATCTCTTTTACCCCATTTTAGAAATTATTTTAAGGTTTTACAGTATTCATTAGTTAGAGTCCATCCAGGCTGCTTTAACAAGCACAACAAACAACCCCCACAGTAGACAAGATGGGTTACATACAACAAATACTTATTTCTCAAATAATATTTGACAGGTTGAGAAGTCCAGGATCAAGGTGTTGACAGATGTGACTGGAAGCTTCTCTCTGTCTTGGTTGAGGGTCCGCTTCCTGGGCTCATGGAGGCCGCTCAGGTGGTGAGCGGAGCAGAGGAGCCCCCTGAGGCCTTTTCTATAGGCACTAAGTCCTTTTCATGAGTTCCCTTCGTGATCTAATCACCTTTCAGTGGCCTTACCTTCAGATAATACCGCACTGGAATTAATAAGAGGGCTTATAAACATGGATTGTCTTTAGCACAACCTACCATCACATAGTATTAAGCTAGGCTATGTATCATGCAAGACCTTTATTCAGAAACTGCATTTTCCTAGTTTTTTAAAAATCATTTTACTTTTAATATAACTTAAAATTGTGTGTATTGTGTGTTTGTGTGCACCGTGGTCAGTAGATGGCTTTGTGAGGTTGTTTCCTCTTTGTACTCTATATCCCAGTGGTCAGATGTAGGTTGTCGTCGGCTTGTGTTTGGGCTGTCGCGCTTGGCCTTCTTTCTTTCTTTTTTTTTTTTTTTTTTATTAAAAAATTAAATTTATTATTTGTAAGGGAGAGACAGAGATGGAGAATGCAGGCATGGATGGATGTGGAGGCCAGAGGATAAATTTCTAGAGTCTGTACTCTCCTCTGCCCTGTGTTCTGGGGGTGAACGCAAGCCACCCATCTTACACTGCACAGTTTAGTGTGCCATCGTGTTCTGCAGGTGCCTTTTCCTGCTGAGCCATCTTGCTGACCTACATTACTTTTATCTGTATATCGAGTCCTTTAATCAACTACTATGTTTTCTTCAGATAGTTTTAAAGCTATTACAAGAAACTTAAAAGTCTTTTAAAATGTACTTTCTTTTTCTTTTTTTAACCATTTCTGGTGCTTTTAAGATTGTAGATCTTAATTTCCATTTTTGTTGTTGTTTTTTGAGACAGGGTTTCTCTGTGTAGCCCTGGCTGTCCTGGACTCACTATGTAGACCAAGCAGGCCTCGAATTCACAGAGATCCACTTGCCTCTGCCTCCCAAGTGCTGGGATTAAAGGCGTGTGCCACCATGCCCAACTTAAGGGATTCTTTCCCCACCCACCCTACCCACCCCAGACAGGGTTTCTCTGTGTGTAATAGCCCTGGCTGTCCTGGAGTTTGCTCAGTAGACCAGGATGGCCTTACAACTCACAGAGATCACCTGCCGCTGCCTTCCTTTGGTTTTATGATTTCCTCTAAAGGCTATTATTTTGGTAACACTGTCAGTCAGCTGGAGATATAAGAAGTACATTCTTTCGTCTTTACCTTTCTTTTTGTATTACTTTTTTCCCTGAGATTGTCTTATTTTTACTTTATGTATATGAGTGGTGTCTTGTATGTTATATCTGTCTATACACCATGTGGCCAGAAGAGGGCATCTACTTCTCTGGAACTGGAGTTGGAGATGTAGTGAGTTGAACCCATCCAGGCCCTCTTGGAAGAGCAGTAAGTGTTTTTAACGGCAGAGCCGTCTCTCCACCTCCTATGTTTCTTTTTTCAAAACCAGGACTTAACTGTATATTCCTCTGACTTGTAGTGCTCTTAACTTGCCTCCTGACTAAGGCACACACCATCACATCACACTTGGCTTTCATTGTTGTTTTTAGGGCTGGAAGTTGAACCCAGGCAGGCACTCTTCCACTGAGCTACCTTCTCAGCCCATTGCTTTCATTTTTAATAGAGATTGTAAATGTAATTGACATTTCCTGCCCTTTTTTAGTCATTTAAGATGTCACTCAGTTGTTTCTGGCTCACATAGTTTTGAAGCACACTGAAATTCTTATCTTTAGATTTCTACACATAATTGCTTTTTTTTTCTCGAAGTTGCCTTAAAGATGTCTTCCTTTTGGTTAACTATAATACAGATAGTAGTATAGTCTGTATCCCACCCACCCATTCCTTCTGTCTCTGCTTCACAAACCAATTTGGAGTGTGTGCCTGCATGCGTGTGTATGTATGTGTGTGTGTGTGTGTGTGTGTGTGTGTATGCCTATGCGCATGTGCGTGTTAAGAATCTATCCTAGGGTCTCATGCATGGCACACAAGCACTCTTACATATCTTCAGCCCTTTAGTATGGTTTTTGTTGGTGATACTTGTTTTTGAATTTTTGCTTGAAGTTCTTTAAAATTCTTGTGTTGTACAGGTCGATATCTTGCGTTTTATAAGATTTTCTAATTTGGACCCCCCCCCCCCCCCCGGAGTCTTCTAAGAATCTTTTTTATTTGTTTCAAGACTGCGGGTACATGCTAGTTCTCTTTGGAAAACATTTGCTGATCTGTCCTTAAGTTTCCCAAGCTTTTTTCCAGTGTCCAGTTTATTTATAAGCTTAGCTGAGGAATTCTTTTCTCTTCTGGCGGGGGGGGGGGGGGATATTGTTGTGATAGAACCCAAACATGTCTAGTGTGTGCTAGAGGGCTTCTTCTACTGAGCTGTACACCCTCTAGTATTTCTGGTTTTGTTTATCATTTATGTTTTTTTTAATAGTTTCTACATCTGTATTAAAATTCTTCATTTTTCAATACAAATTGTTTACTTTTCTCCCTGGGTCTCTTATTACATTAATCATCATTAGAATTTGTTTCTGACAGTTTTTAAAATTTCATCTTTCTCAATTGGGTTGTATCTCTGACAGTGATGTTTTTCTTACTCTCTCTCTCATATACTCTTTAACCAGAACCAGAACAGTAGAGATTGAAGTAAATGGTGTTTTTATTTGTAAATAGATAAACATCTCTTTTTCCCCTCAGGCTTTTCATATGAGAGACTCAGTCAGTCTTAGTAGTTGGGCTGAATTTAGGTGGGGGTGCTGACTTTGTCTTGCACACACCACAGACTTCCAGTCTTCCAGCAGTGTGCTCCTCTTGCCTTACACTTCAGCCAGGGTGTGTATGCTGTAGAAAGCACCCCAACTACTCCAGCTCGCTCGTCCTTTTAGATTTTAGGTTTTTAAGTGTTTAGACAAACATTGACCTTTTACAGACAGGACTCTCATGGAATGCTTTTGTCCTCCTCTGTCACCAAACTGCTGTTTGTTATTCAGTGTCCTGCTAGTTCAAGTCAGAGTAGCTTTGTAGCTGTGGTTGCTTGCTTTTGGATGGGAGTCTCTGCTCCTTTATGAGATGTAGCAGACCCATCTGTATGGTTTCAGTTGTCAGTTCCTAAGGTGTAGGACAGCGGCTTGTACCTCTCCCAGAGGAAAAGGACTTTGCGTCTGCTTTCCCCCATAGTACCAGTAGATCTTTGTGTCCTGGAAAAAGGTTTCTTGTCCCTCGGTAAAAGTGCTTTATTTCTATTTGTCCCCCAGAGGTAATGAAGCCTTGCCAGAGTGCTATGGAGGAGAGATTTTGCTGCTATCACTGCAGACTTAAATGTTTGTGCTTTCTTAAAAATCTACCGAAAATTGGTAGGCTTAATAGGTGGTATACTCCTTGCTATTCTGCTCCTGACATTCACTTCTTTTTTCTGTGTTGCTATGGGACACTACTCTTCTGGGTGGTTTACCCTATCCAGCCCCCCACACCCACCCCACCCCATTTTTTTGTTTTTCGAGACAAGGTTTCTCTGTGTAGCTCTGGCTGTCCTGGTCACTTTGTAGACCAGGCTGGCCTCGAACTCACAGAGATATGCCTGCCTCTGCCTCCCTGAGGGCTGGGATTAAAGGTGTGCGCCACCACCTGGCTACTCCAGTCTTTCTAATGAGCACATGGTGAATACTAATGGAGAAGAGGTTGAGAGTATTACTCCTTACCTCTGGAGTTCCTGTGACTATAAACTCACTAGCCCAGTACTCAGTCTTTGACATTTTCAGTTGGATGTCAGCCTGGTCTACAGAGAGAGTTGCAGGACAGCCAGGGTGACACAAAAAAGCGGATTTTTGTTTTTTATTTTTAAGTTAGTTTCTTAGAAACTGCTTGATGGCGGTCAGCTTGTCAGTGCTGTGCTAACGGTGAGGCAGGTTGCATATTCGCTTTCCCTGGAATAGCCTTGTTCTTAGCAATGTGGTTTCTATCCTTTAGTTTTGAGGATTTTATACATGTATATATACCATGAAATATCTATTTTCCAGGAATGCAGTCTCATTGGTTGCCTTGTATTCTGAAATCGGATTTAGTTCCAAAATAATTGACTTAAAAACAAAACAAGTGTTTAGTTATTGTTTGAAATGAAGCATTCTTTGTAGTTGCTTACATTCCAAGCAGAGGTATAATTACCATTTTTAGATTTTTAAGTTTACAGTTTGGTAGTGAGATGGTTTTCAAAATATAGTCTGTATATATCTCTTGATTAAAAAAATGTATGCAATACATTTTTGAGACAATATCTTGTTGTTGAATATTCTATATAAATAAACTTTGGAGAGGAAAGTTCTACTTATACATTCTTTGTAGACTAAAGAATTAAACATTTTTTGAGAATTTCCTATGATGTAGTTTGATCACGTTCATCCCCATCTTCTTCTGCTTCCCTACCATTGCAGTCTTACCCTCTTCCCTTAATTAAAAGCCCATTGAATCCAGTTTGTATTGCATGACTGCTCTTGGACACAGAATCTGCCTTATAGTGTGGCCTGTATTCCAGGTGTGACTCCATTGAAGAGTACTGACTTTGGCTCCTTACAGCAGTGGAATGTCAGTAGCTCCTCAGCTAAGGATAGGACTTTGTGCTGCCCTCTTCTCCTTGCTAGGACTTTGTCTGGTTTGTGCTTATGTAGGTCTTCTGCATGCTGTCACATCTCGAAATTCATATATGCTGCGTCTATCCTGTTGTGTCTAGAAAACACCTTTCCTTACGTCGTTTACCACCTCCGGCTCTTGGTATCTTTTTGTCCCTCTTCTATATAGATGTGAGTCTTGAGGAAAGGAGTATGATACTGATATCCCAGTAGGGCTGAGCACTCTGAATAGACTTCAGAATTTTATATTAAAATAAGGTAGAAATTATGCCAAAAATGTGACCTCCCCCTGTACCATTTTAAGTAGTGGCTAAATGCAGTTAGAGCCTCTTTCTACTAAACATTTGGCCATTTGAGGCTACGTGGATAAACAAAAGTTTTTTGGGAATGGAATTTGGGATATTTTATAGGGAATGAGGTAGCTTTGGGATATTTCCTGCTAACAGTCGTCTAGCCCTATTTATTCATGGACTGTTTCATAAGCACTCCAGGGCTCCCAAGTCACTTTCCTGTCACCTAAGTTAGTTGGTGGTTCGATCCTGCTGTTTGAGGAGTTCAGATCTTTTCCTGGGCTTCTGTACCCAGCATCGTTTTTAACCTTACTATTTTTTATTCTTTGACAGTTTAATGTGTCCTGATGCTTCCCACCCCAAACTCTGTCCTCCTCCAGGCCCTTCCACCTTCATGTCCTTGTCCTCCTCTTGTTTTAATAGCCTAGCATCTTTTCATGTGGTTTTTTTCTGTTACACACAGACCTTGTTTCTATATGCCTTTGTAATAAAGCAGTGGAATTTGTTTTTGTTTCAGAAAAATTGACTTTTTACATTTTACCAGTTTGTATTACAGAGCAAGGGATTTCGTGATGACAGCACTTCTCTCCACTACTGCACTCTCCTCATGTTCACCTCCTCTGTCGCTCTCTCTCCTTCCTATCACCTTTCCAAGAAATGCCTCTGAAGGGCTTTGAGGTGGCTCAGTGAGTAAAGACACTTAACCACCGAGCTTGTTGACCTGACTTCCATCTCTGGGACCTGTGCAAGGGCAATAGAAAGCCGACTCCCACAAGCTATCCTCCAACCTCCACATGTGAATAGTCATGTGTACATACATAAATAAATACAAAGATGTGGTTACCCAGGAATGTTTTGTGTACTTTTCCCAATAAAAAAGGAACAATAAGTCACCAGATGTTTTCTCTTACTTGTATTTAAATTGATTCTTACCTACACATCTTTAAAAAAAAAATTAACCATTCAATTAAGAAATAACTTTTAAAGGCAAAAGAAAGGGTCTCAGTTCTTATAGACATAGGTAAAGTGCTGCATGTATATCTTTTTCAGAAAACATTATTTCAAGATGGCTAAAGCTATTTGTGAAAGCCCCAGTATTATCATTTAAATGATATCTGTATTTGCCAGATTTATTTAAAGATCTGAAATTTATATCTACCATAGGATAGTTTGTTTTCTCTTAAACCGTTCTGATTCCAGGGTTACCGGCAGTACAGTGGCATTTTAAAAGCTTTGTTTTGTTACAGTGCTGAGAGTGAATCTGGCTTGTGTGTGCAAAGCAAGTGCTCTCCTTCTCGTGTTATATATTCTTGGCTTTTAACCCTTTTAAGAACTCACTTAAAAGTGGTGATACATGTATCTTATAAATCATTTGGACCTTGCAGGAAGGCAAAAAGAACATAGTTATCACCTGAAAGCCTATGTAGAGTAACTGCTGACATTTGACCTTCTGATTTATTTCTAAGAATACACAGACACACAAATAACCACAGTTAATGGGTTGAAATTATGATTATAAGCATTTGATGCTCTTCCAGAGGACCTGGGTTCAATTCCCAGAACCTACATGGTATCACAGAACTGGCTATAACTGTACTTTCAGGGGATCTCATGCCCTCTTCTGGCTTCTGTATGCATCGGATATGCGTGCATGTGGTATACAGACATACATGCAGCTACAAACACACATATAAAATAAATCTTACTTACACAGTTAAAGTGTGATATGTGTGCAATTTTGTGCTTGATACTTAGTGTTTAACATTGCATCCTAGTCATCTTTCTGCATCATTAAAGTTCTCAAGCAATTAAATGTGATATTTATATAATATATATAATCTGCTGAGAACTGACTATTCCAATAACTTGTTTTCATTTACAATATGCTGTGCCTAACTTGAAAACCAGAAAGGTTTAACTTTGAAGCTCATTTTATTTTTATATTTAAGCTTATATGGTGTGAGTCTATATAGATATGTGCATGTAGGGGTGGGTGCTCTTAGAGACCAGAGGAAGGCGTAGGAACCCTTGAGGCTAGAATTCCAGTTGGTTGTGAGCTGCCTGATGTTGGTGTGAGAGTAAGCTCCAGTCTTCTGCAAGTGCAGCAAGCACTTTTACCCCCTGAGCCGTCTTTCTAGCCCTGAAGCTTATTTTAAAGTTGGCTCTATTTGTAACTTACTCCAATTCGTACAACTATGTAGGTTTCTTACTTTATTTTTAAAGATGAAGTAGGTTTTTTTTTCATAGTCCATTAACCTAAAAATGGTTTTCTTCTTTAATTTCAGAATTCCATACGACATAATCTGTCACTGAACAAATGTTTCCTTAAAGTGCCTCGATCCAAGGATGACCCCGGAAAGGTAGGACATTTTCTTACATTGAAGTGATAGGTCTCTTGGCACATGAATCAAGACCTTAATCTAGTTCATTTATCAGGTGCTTTTGTGAAACAGCGAGAACTCCTGCCCACCCTGACTTAGGTGATAGGTGTTAAGGATCAGCTCTTTTTATTTTTTATTTTAATTAATTAATTTATTTATTGAGACAGGGCCTCTCTGTATATCCCTGACTATGCTGGAATTCACAGAGATCCGCCCTGCCTCTGTCTCTGCCTCTTGACAGCTGAGATTAAACACTTTGCCCCGCCTCCATCCCCCACCCCCGACTTGAGAGCGCCTTTAATGTGGTAAAGAAGCCAGTTAGAGAGCTGGGTGTGGGGGGTCAGAGGCAGGCAGATCTCTGAGTTTCTGGTAAGCCTGGTGTACAGAGTGAGTCCAGGCTACACAGAAACCTTGTCTTGGGGAGGGGTAGGAAGAAGCCTCTATAGCTAGAGCTTGTCTTGCTTTACCTAGTTTTTGCTTGGTTTTCTTAGTGTTATGTGTGGAATCAAACCTCATGTTGAGCTGCTTGTCCAGAGCTACAGTGGCTAGCGGTTACTATCTGGGGTGGAGCTGTGTTCTAATGAAATAAAAGTTAATTTCTTCTCCACCCTCATAGTTGTTAATTACCTCCGGTTAGCATTATAGTTTCAGTGTTTGATCCAGGGACTCCCCCTGTTCTGTTTGAGTAGCTGTACATACAGTCAGTTCTTTCTAAAGCTTACATTGCTAGGGTGGATCATACTTGGTTGTCAACATAAGTTGCTAGTTTGGGACTGTGAGACACTTGTGCCTGTTGGCAAGATAACATTCTTACTTGAGTGTTAGGTATCTGTTCTTTGTTAGAAAATGTTCTTTTTAATTGCACTGTCATTTCAGTTGTAGTTTTAGCTCATTCATGGATTACTGTGAAGAACATCTTTAAGTTTCCTAAGCATGTCTTTCACATGGTCCTGTACAATTCTTTTCCTCTCTTCCTTTTTTTGCCCTATTAATGCTTATCCCTTGATTGGTTTTCTCTCACTGTAGCCACTGTCAGGTTACCTTGGCTCCTACCTCGTCTCTTTTAGGGCTTGCTGTCTCTGTTCACAGGATCTTTCACAAAGCAGCCTGCAGTCTTTCAGAAATGGCTGATTTCACACCCCAGTCATCACTCTTCATTGGTACATACATAGTCTGAGTTTTTGAGGATAAGGGTCCTGTACATCATGCTCACTGCTGAGGCCTGAGTTGCTTGCACAGAGATCAGTGCCAGTGAAGAGGCACCACTAAGCCACCGAGGGTAAAGATGGAGAGCTATACATTTATTTCTTGAGTCCCACACTCAAAAGCAGTGATGTTTCATGGCACTTTCAAGGATTTGCTTTCCCAGAGGTTTTCATTAACATTGAATAGATTATTATAATAGTCTTACTTTTTACTTTTCATTCATGCTTGTAACTCCAGCATTGTGAATAAGAATTGATAATGAAAAAAATTTCCTTTGAAATAGGCTGTTTAAAAAAGAACTAGTTACTCCCCCCCCCCCCCCCTTTCTTCTTTATTTATTTATTTTTTTCAAGACAGGGTTTGTCTGTGTATCTTAAGCTGTCTTAGACTGGCTTTGTAGACCAGTCTGGCCTCAAATTTGCAGCAATCTGCTTGCCTCTGCTTCCCAAGTACTGGGATTAAAGGCGTGTGCCACTGTGCCCAGCTAGTTTGGTACTTTTTAATATCCTTCATTTAAAAGATTTTTTTTTTTTAAAGGACATGGTCTTAACGTATATCTCTGGTTGACCTAGAACTTGCTATGTAGATCAGTCTGGCCGCAAACTTACAAAGCTCTGCCTACATCTGCCTTCCTTCATGAATGCTAGGTTTTAAAATCTTGTATGACCACAACCCCGCAATTTTTGTGTGTATGACTTGGGTTGAAAATTATTTTTAAAAGGCAAATAATTTAAAATCTATGAAACATTTGATTCTGACTTAACTTAATAAAAAATTTGCTTGTTTTTGTGTTTTGAGACACATAGGGTCACACTTTGTAGCCCTGCCGGCCTAATGTTTACTATGAAGACAGGATGGCCTTGAACTTGTAGCAGGCCTCTGCTCCCTAGTGCTGCAATTGCAAGCATGTGCCATCATGCCTAGTTCTAATATTTAAAGGGAATATTCAGCAAAATTAATACCTGATTTCTAACTATTTAATGTAACTAGATTATAAACAGTGGAAAGGTCATTAAATACTTGGATGCCAGTTTTATTTTCTTTTGTGCAGAAGATAAAGCTCTTCTTTAATTAAATAGTATCCTGGAATAAGGTTGATGTTAAAAACATAGGGTTCATTTTGAAATTATCTTTTGGAGCTAGGTTTATCTCATTATGTACTTAAAGCACAAAGGGACTAGAAAAATGGCTCCATTGTTCAACACATTCCGGGGACCTGAGTTCAGTCCCCAGCCCCACCTGCATTAGGTGGGTCAAGCCTACCCCATGGCTCTAGCTTCAGAAGGCCTAACAGCCTCTTCCGGCCTCTAGGGGCACCTGCACTCCTGTGCACAAGCCTAGACACAGACACACACATACACAAGAAGACCGAACAGCCTCTTCCGGCCTCTAGGGGCACCTGCACTCATGTGCACGAGCCTAGACACAGACACACACACACACAAGTTAAAAAGACTCTTTTTAAAAAATGAGTTGAACACTGAGGTATGAGCTTTCAGCTTTTGCCATTTGTTCTAGTTTTAACATTTTGTATTCATCAAATCTACCATTGTTCTCATTAATTTATTTAATCTTACAGACTAGGTTAATAATAATACAATTGCTCTCTGTTGGGATCCCAGAGCTAGGTGTGAGTAGTAGCCATGGTTCTTAGTGACTATGGTTAGTAGTTGATGTTAGTGACTATGGTTAGTAGTTGATGTTAGTGACTATGGTTAGTAGTTGATGTTAGTGACTATGGTTAGTAGTTGATGCTAGTGACTATGGTTAGTAGTTGATGCTAGTGACTATGGTTAGTAGTTGATGTTAGTGACTATGGTTAGTAGTTGATGTTAGTGACTATGGTTAGTAGTTGATGTTAGTGACTATGGTTAGTAGTTGATGTTAGTGACTATGGTTAGTAGTTGATGTTAGTGATTATGGTTAGTAGTTGATGTTAGTGATTATGGTTAGTAGTTGATGTTAGTGATTATGGTTAGTAGTTGATGTTAGTGACTATGGTTAGTAGTTGATGTTAGTGACTATGGTTAGTAGTTGATGTTAGTGACTATGGTTAGTAGTTGATGTTAGTGATTATGGTTAGTAGTTGATGCTAGTGACTATGGTTAGTAGTTGATGTTAGTGATTATGGTTAGTAGTTGATGTTAGTGACTATGGTTAGTAGTTGATGTTAGTGACTATGGTTAGTAGTTGATGTTAGTGATTATGGTTAGTAGTTGATGTTAGTGATTATGGCTAGTAGTTGATGCTAGTGATTATGGTTAGTAGTTGATGCTGTGAACTTGATCTTATATGTAAGTAACGCATTCCTGTGCATAAAGTTGCTTTTATTTACTATTTAGAGTTTATTTATTTAATATGCTTGGGTATTTTATCTGTGTATAATTATGTTTGCTACATGTGTGCCTGGTACCCCAGAGAACAGAAGAGGTTGTTGGATTTCTTGTGATTGTAGTTACAGATGGTTGTGAGCTTCCATGTTGGTGCTGGGAAAATTGACTGGGTCCTCTTTAAGAGCAGCCAGTGCTCTTAACCTCTGAACTATCTTTCTCACCCTTTATGATATTAGAATGAAAATTTACTTTAGAAGAAAACAAAATGTTTATCTTAGAAACTTTAATGTTACCCCACTTTATAGAAGAGATAATTAGGACCAAGGTACTCTTTGTTCACGTTCAGTTTGGAATTAGAGACAAGCTATTTGGGTCGTACTTACCAGTTGCAGAAGACTAGAATAAAGTAATTTAAGGAGAATACTGCAGGACGATCTTCAACTAGCTCTTCAGTTTATCATTACAAATGTCTCTTTCCAGCCCCTAGTTCCACTCCTTCCTTCCTGTTTTTGTTTTTGTTTGCGTTTGTTTGTTTGTTTGTTTGAGACAGGGTTTCTCTGTGTAGCTTTGGCTGTAGTAGACTTGCTTTGTAGACCAGGCTGGCCTCAAACTCACAGCGATCTGCCTGCATTTGCCTCTCTGAGTGTTGGGATTACAGGTATGTGCCAGTGTGCCTGGCCCACTCAGTTTGTTGACTTGAGTTTTTTAGGTCATTTAATGTCAGAGGCATTGTTTTTGTGGCATCAGAACTTTCTGTGTTGTTCTCCTTTCCTGGTAACCTGTGCAGCCAACACAGACCCTTAGAATCTATGCTGAACAAGTTGGAGTCACTTGGTTTCCTGGTTTGTAGCTGAGTGCTTTCTCTGTCATACCTATCTTCCTTGAGATGCCAACATTTTGGTTAAGTTTGGGTATTTATAAGTTGATTTTGTTTTGTTTTATATTCCAGTATTTCCTGGTACTTAGGAAGCTTTTCCAGCCAACCCTCACCACAGTGGGAGAAAACCATTGAGCCAAGGTGGGGTAGGAGTTTTGGCTTGGGGTATGAGATGGAGTTTTTCATCTCTTAGAATCTTGTTAGCTCTGGTCGTGGCTCATTAGGCCAGTGAGGTAGGAGTAGCTGACATAACATCTTTTCCCTATGTTTCGTGGCCCGGGTTCCTGTTCGCTGTGTTAGCAAAGAGGTAAAAGCCCAATCTAGACATGCAGCGCTTGTTGAACTGCTTGTTTTGTCATGCAGGTTGTCCAAAAGCCCTTCGTATTTGGTATCTTCTCATGTACTTTGAGGGCCTGAAGTCTGTTTTTCTCTATTCTCTGAAATAGTTTTAAGTTTTAAAGAGCTGTATTTTTTACTGGTTTTATTATTTTTTTTTTAAAGAAATACAACAAAGTAAAATTTATTTACCCCCATAATTATTCTTTTTGGGAGAACATAATTTTTTTTTTTTTTTTTTTTTTTTTTTTTGTCTTCTCTGAGTTGGAGTCTTTTATCCAGGTCTATATGTCTTGCGTTTTTTGCTTAAACAATTTCCCCCTGTGTATGAGTATTTTGCTTGCTCAGTGTACCATGCTTGTGCCTAGCGCTCAAGGAAGCCAGAAATGGGCATCAGGTCCCCTGGGACTGAAGTTTCATGTAGTGAGAATTTCATTTTTGTTTTTTAAACACAGAAATGTTAATGTGAATATGTTTTTGTTCTAATCCCAGGTGTGGGATATGGGGCTGCTTCAGATTGTCCACAGCAGCTGGTGTGTGGTTTGCCTTGTGCTCTGTCAGGTGTGTGACTTTGCCAGCTGCAGTTTCTACAAGTGTTTGACTTTGGAATTCTGGGGACTCTTGAGAGGGTATGTGAATGCTAGGGCCCCCTAGAGGAGCTTTGGTGGCAACTATCACAACACAGTTTAACTGCATTATTTCAAAGGAATGTTTTGGGGGAATTGGATGTTGATATAGATTACTGTTATTTACTGATAATGACACTTAGGACATCTTATTATTTTTTTTTTTTTAAAGATTTAGAGAAACTATAAAGACTTGAGAACATAAAATAGAACATTAAGAGTTTAACAGTTTTGCAAGAATCAAGTATTTATCCCAAAGAAGGAAGACAAGAGTATACTTTTAACACTAGTCTTAATGTACATGCCTGTGGTTTGTGAGGAAGTTGACTGCTTTTCAGTGTTTTTGTATAAAGCCTGAGAGAAAATAGGACAAAAGAATAACTGAGAGTTTGGTACGATAAAAATAAAGATATTGTATTTATTGGAGTAAGTAAAAACAATTGTACAAGATGCTTTAGAGTTTGCTGTTTTGACATATATGAGTAGACTTAGTGGTTTAAATCACTATAGCTAAGAGCCCCAGTTGCCATCTGGGTGTAGGACATAATCAAGTTTAGTTGAAGGAGCAGTTTGAACAAAGATCAGGTGAATCAATGATTAAAGGACTCAATAACAAGGTCCAAAAGTAAAGAAATGGACTGGTGCTACTGAGTGAATGTCAAGGCAAAGGTCAGTTATGAATGTCAGATCAGTCATTAGACACACTGAGATGTGAAAGCAAAGCATAGCTGGCCGTGGTGGCATGTGTACTTAAATTCCACTTAGGCTGTTGGCTCTGTTTTTTAACAATTAGATTTTATTATATAATTTAATAATCTTATACAAGAGGGAAAAGGGTTAAAAAGAAACAAAAGTAAACCTTTTGATATTTGTTTTATGGGACGGATCTCTAGGTGTTTCTGGCCTGTAAACTGGTCTGGCCAGTAAATTGGTGGGTTGTTTGTTTGTTTGTTTGATTGATTGATTGATTGATTTATGTGTAAAAGAACAATGAAAAAACAGAGAATTCCCTCTAAGTATAAAGCAGGAAAAAGTTTTGTAATGGTAGTTGCGATTTTGTTGATACCCTGAAACAGCATTTTTGTATTTTTGAGTTTTGAATCTTTTCTCATAGCAGTACAAGTTCCAGAAGCCATCAGCCCCCACATTGGGCACCACTTGTTGGCTGTTTTTTTGTTTGTTTGTTTTGTTTGTTTGTTTTTGGTTTTTCGAGACAGGGTTTCTCTGTGTAGCCTTGGCCATCCTGGACTCACTTTGTAGACCAGGCTGGCCTCGAACTCACAGCGATCCGCCTGCCTCTGCCTCCCGAGTGCTGGGATTAATGTTGGCTGTTTTTTAACAGTTAGACTTTATTATATAATCTTACAATTTTATACAAGAGGGGAAAAGGGTTAAAAGGAAACAAGAGTAAACCTTCCGGTATGGGATGGATCCCCAGGTGTTTCTGGCCTGTAAACTGGTCTGCCCGTAAATTGTGGTTTTGTTTTTGTTTTTGTTTTTAATTTCTGCGTGATTTTGTTTTAAAAACTGTAGTCTCCTCCACCAGCTTTTCTCTCAGGCGTGTAATGGCTGGTCTGGGTCAAAATCCCTACCCCCTTTGATATCCAATTAAAAACACAAAGTCCCCTGGTCTACTTCCTAAATTCCAAACCCAGGATGGCTCCATCCAGTTTATCACAGTGTATCTGTGGTGTTTCTAAGAGACAAAGCCCTCCAAGACTGCTTTCACCTAAAACAAAGCTTACATACAATCCTTCGCACAGGAGGCTGAGGCCACCCTGAGCTAGGAAGTTAGATGCTTTGTTTAAACAACAACAAAAGGCTGGAGAGATTTCCTGCTCTTGCCGGCAGGCCCAAGCTTAAGTTGATAGCACTCTCATCTGGTGGTTCAGTTCACAACTGTCAATTAAATAACTCCAACTCCAGGGTATCCAGTGTTCCCCTCTGGCCTCCATGGGCAACCTCTGGCATTTATATATATATACAAAAATAAAATAAAATCTTTGAAAATCAAATGCCAGAGTTGGTAATAGGTATTCCAGTGATTTGAAAGACTCATGAAATAGTTTCTGTCCCAACCCTGCAGCGTGCTTCTTCTCAGCTGCTGTTATTTACACATGCCATATAGCATTTCTGTTACTGTGCTCCCGCTTTCCAGATTTAACCATTGTATAAAATATTTAACCTGAAAGTAAATTTTTATACCTATAAATGATGATCATTTTGGTCTACAATTCCAGAAAATTTTAGGCATGTATAGTGTAACCATTGTGATGAAGATGTATTTTATTCTGTCGGAAGTTAGGCTCCCTTTTCTGCCCCTAGCAATTACTGGTGTGTTTTCTGTTTCTTAGGAATTTGCCTTTTCCAGATCAGTGTATAATAGAACTTATATAGTAAATAGTCTTTTGAGTTGGCTTTCTTTCATTTAGCGTGATGCTTTTGAGATTCATCCATGTCATAAGCAAAACAGTTTGTTCCATCTCCCCCCCCCCCCGGGGGGGGGCGAGGGATCTGAGACAGGATTTCTCTGTGTAGCTCTGGCTGTCCTGAACTCCCTTTTTAGACCAGGCTGGCCTTGAACTGTCTCTCCCTCCTGAGTGCTAGGATTACCGGCATGCGCCGCCCAGCTAGTTTGTTCCATCTTACTGCATGTACTCCATCCTATGGGTTTCCCACACAACATGGCCATTGAAGGCTATGAGAGTTGTTGCTATTAGATCGTTAGATTCCTTTCTTTTAGGCTTACTCTAAATAATAATATTTTTGAGATTTTAAAAAACCAAAGCAACTAATAGTTATATTAAGCTGCTGTTTTAGTGGCTTACATATTAAAGATAGGTGAACTGGGTGTCTCTTACATTCAGAATGATACAGTAAAACATACTCAACTATAAAAATTCTAAAATAATTAGAGTACTGATTAAAGAAAAACATTTAGTACAATACTTTTACATATGTTTAACATTTAGAGAAGTCATTTATTAAATCAATATAGTAATTAAATATTTTAAATCTATTAATTTAGGAATAAATTACTTACCTGTCCTTTTAGATATCATTTACTTAATTTGATAATTAATGCATTTAAAAGTGATGAAATCTGCATTTGTTCCACAAGAATGTTCCAGGAACCTAAGTTGGCATTAGGATAGTTGTTTATATAGTCATTTACTCAGCCAGCCAAGCGGTCTGCCTTTGAGTGCCTACTGTGTTTGATCATTAATAGTCTCCTTTGTATTTGAAGAGAGTGAGTGGCTCTGGTGCTGAAAGTAAACACACCTGACAAAAAGATGATGTTGTTGATTACATTGAAGCAATGGGAATAAACCAGACTCAAACTGGCAAGTATAGTTGCTTTTTATATGGGACATACAGATTGTAGTAGCATCCTAAGATTCTGTGGGGAAGAAAGATGGCTACATGTAAACTGTGAATGGGAGAGAAAGATTACGATGTGATGTGAAGCTTTAGAAGTCAGGGATAAAAGGAGTCTGGTATCATTTCTGAAGTTCTTGAAAATAGGTGTGCATTGAGATAAAAAATTTATGGATTTAGACATTGAGATTTGCTAGCTGCTTGGGATAGGAATTACTTTCTCTGGAATATAAAGTTACTACTGTTTCTACCTAATCATGTTTATTAAGAGTATTTTCAACCTGAAGCTTGTTAAAGAAAGCTCACATCACTGTGTGATGAAGCAGAGTACTTTGAATTAGTAGAAGAGAGTACAAAGAGAATTATAATGAGAATAAAGTTATTTAAATTACTTGTTGATCTTTGAGATACCTTTATTTTTTCTGTTTTTGTTTTTTGTTTTGTTTTGTTTTAGTTTGTTAAATCGTTTTAAATAGAAGCTTACTACCGGTCAAGCTGGCCCAGAACTTGAGTCAGTCCTCCTGCCTCAGACTCTCCCAGGTGCTGGAACTATAAGCGTGAGCCACTGCATTTGCTATTTCGTTTTTAAGAAATCTTCATTTTCCTGGTGTTCATGGATTAACTATGTCATTTTAGCACACCCTGAAGTTTGTAGTGGATTGAATTTTGGAAACTGTAGTTAGTGAAAGCTGTGGAGTTCCAGTTCGTGATGTTTGGGACTATAGACATTAAGCTCTTGTGTTCTCTCAGGTTGGGGATGGTGTAGGGTGTGTGCGAGTGTGCTTTACTGTATAAGTGGTGTTCCTGTGACCTGATATTTACATTTTGTATAGTACTTAGTAGAGCCCAGAGCTCTTTGACATGCCTAATGTTGATTCTAGATGATCTCTGGTCAAACCCGGCCTTAGATGGTGATCTCTGAGTTTTTCATAGTTTTTTTTTTTTTTTTCCTTTTCATAAAAGGGAACTTGTAGAAATGTCCTTGTCAGGCACATGAGTGTGCATGCTTTCTCACTTACAGGACTGGCAGCTCTTCACCATTGGTTGTTTATTATTAAGTCATGTTCTATTTTATGAATATATAAAGATGGCTTGTCCGTTTATTTGTTGGTAGACAATTTGAGGTCTTTTCAGTTTGGGGCTGTTATTAAAAAGAAATTACTAAACCGGACATGGTGGCACTTGCCTTTAATCCCAGCACTCAGGAGGCAGAGGCAGGTGGATAGCTGTGAGGCCAGCCTGGTCTATAGAGCAAGTCCAGGACAGCCAAGACTACACAAAGAAACCTTGTCTCAAAAAAAAAAAAAACAAACAAAAACTACTAGGAAATTCATCTACATGTTTTCTTTGAGTCCTCTTAACTACTGAGTGGAAAGATTGCTGGGTCACAGGGTCAGTGGGAGATGGTACTCATCCTTTTTTCCTTGTGGCTGTGCTACTTTAATTTCTCACAGCAATGCCAGAGACTTCCCATTAATAGTTCATCATTAGGGATGGGTTTAACTTTGAACGTGAAGCAGTATCTCGCCATAATATTGATTTGTCCAGTCTTAATCACCACTGATTTTTAAAAAGCATCTTTTCATGGACTTGCTCATATCTTTTCTGAAGGTTCTCTAAAGTCTTTTTAAAAAATGTTTGCTGGCATATTCTTTTATATATTTTATTGAGTTCTTATACTTCTGTCTCCCTTCCAACTCTTATTCCACGCTAATCCCTTCCAGCCCCCCAACACTAGGTAGGAGAGAAAGAAGGTTAGAAGGGAAGCTACTTCCTGCAGCAACAGCAACCAGGAGCAGTAAGGGGGAGCAGCAGATGCCTTCTTTGGAGCGCCCCAACCCCTCCTGCTCCTCTCTGGGCTCTAGAATTTATACCCTCTCCAGAGTCCCCATACTAAATTAGCTGCAACTGGCAAAAACACCCCTGCTAATGCACGAGGCAAATCATAATCACCTACTGTGAAGCAGCCTTTTATCCCACACCTGGGATTAAAAACAAACACATAGGGTTCTTTAAGAAACCAAAGCTCTCACTACAGTTATCATTACTGAGTGAGCATGTGTGCGTGTGTGTTATGATATATGCTGGGTCAAGGCATTCAGTATGTGTGACAAACATACTATCATTGAATTGCATGTCTCAGCACCCACGTTGGACAGCTCACTACCACTTGTAAATCTAGTCTAGTCCTAGGGTATCTGACACCCTACTCTGGTCTCTGTGAGCTGCAAACACATGGCGCACGTACATGTGCACATAAACTAAAATAAATCTCTAAGAAAGAACTCTAGTGGCTAGCATAGTCTAAAGGAAAGCTAGCATTCAAGTAGAAATTAGGAGACAGGAATTCATTCAGGCAATATCACTGACTTTGTTTTCTGACAGTGAGTTTGCTATGTCATACATAACTAGTATTAGATTAGAGGTCTCTAATTCCTTTTACTCTGCCTTAGTTACTGTTTTATTGATGTGAAGACCATGACCAAGGCAACTCTTACAAAAGGAAGCATTTAATTGGGGTCTTGGTTATAGTTTTAGAGGGTTGGTCCATGATCATCATGGTGGGAAGCAGTCAGGCATGACACTGGAACCGTAGCTGAGAGCTTTACGTCCTGATCTGCTGTGAAACCTCAAAGCTCACCTCCAGTGACACACCTCCTCCAGCAAAGCTGTACCTCCTAATCCTTCCAGAACAAGAGCCTGTGGGCCTGTTGTCATTGAAACCACCATACCCCTCCTTGCAAATACATATTTTGTTTAGATATGACTTGTATACTATTCCCTTTTGTTTTGCATCATAAAACCTGGTAGTTTCAGCATATTGTAAAGCTGAACTCTAGGACATTTCCATTTCATCGCCTTGAAAAGTACAACAGTTTCCATTAATGCTCTCCCCCCTCCCCCTTTCCTCCCGTTTTAAGCTCCTGGCAACCATTTGTTTATTTTCTGTAATATGAATTTTCTTAATCTGAATAGGCCATACAAAATATTTCAAGGTTGTTTTCTACTATTCTTTATTATTTGTAAATTGTTTATAAAATAACATGTAAGACTTTATAATATTAATTTTTCTGGATACATTTGTAAGTAAAGTTGTGGTAATTGGTTCATAGTTTGACCATATCAAGGATTTGAATAAAGATTATGGATCAGTACATGATCTTATTGTAACTTACGACTATCAAAACATTTTTTTGGTCTAACTCACAGAGATCTGCCTCCCGAGTGCTGGGATTAAAGGTGTGCACCACCACACCCAGCTTGACTATCAAAATATTAAAGTGTGTTTGTTAGAAATCAACATGGTGTGTTGCTCAGAATAATCTCCTTGTCAGCATGCTTGGAAAGATCAGAAGCAATATAGATATGACTAAAGTAAAATTTGAAAATATCTCAGCTACTACTAAATCAAGTAGAAGGAACAAATGACCTAATTTAGGATACATAAATTTCAAAACACCTGTGTATTCAAAACATTCACATATATTTTCACTGTTAGTAGAGCACATATGAGGCCCTGATCTCAGTCCCATAAAAGCAGCCTCCCCATTCAATAGTTAAGCTAAAATACATTCATATAATTATGAACATATGAAGATTTCCTACAATTTTGAAATAGGTGAAAACAAATAGAAACTGTCCAGCTGAAAAGTAAATTACCTAAAATGAAAACTTCATTGACCTGGCACATTGGAGATAGCAGAAGAGAGTAAGTTGGTGAATCAGGACTGTCTAAAAATCAGAAATGTGTCCCAAACCAATTTTTAAAAACTCCAGTAAAAACCTTCAGAAATAAAAAGAGAAGCAGAGAAACCCATAGTCACTGGCAGTGAATGTAATGGGTTTCTGAGCAGGTTAATTGAGTAACGAGGCAGAAAAGCAGCTAAGGCTCAGAGCCACACCTTCCAGGTCAGGAGTGATTTCTTGTCTAGTGCATATGGGGATGCTCACGAAGGTAAGCCACATCATAAACCAAATTTTAGTAGGTCTTTAAATGGGAACACTTTCAGATGAACAAGCAAGAAAATGAAATGAAATTTATTTTTTAAAAATATCTCTGGTCAAAACAAAATGACAGAAAATTTTGGAAAAATACTTTGGACTAGGTGATAGTAGAACTGACCATTTTGAGGATTAGTCAATGCAATATTTTGAAAGAAGTTTATAGCTGTAAGTGCTTTTATAAGTATTTCTGTAAGTGTTCTAAGGTTTACTGTAATAGACAATTAATATCATTTATTTCTTTATCTTTAGGGTTCTTACTGGGCAATAGACACCAATCCGAAGGAGGATACACTGCCTACTCGGCCAAAGAAGAGGGCACGATCTGTAGAACGGGTAAAGCTCATTATCATGATTCATGAGTGTTGAGCATATCAGAAATGTAGACTCTTAACAGTTCGTTTCCAGTAGAGGAGGTGTAACCACAAGCAAAGTAAGATTTCGTTTTGTAGTGTTACGTATTTTCAAAGCACTTTTCAGACCCATTTTGTTTGAGCTGCACAGTTTGAGCAAGGGGAAGCAATTTAGGAATTGCTTGAAGGTTTTGCTCTGTTAGGACACACCTGCTATGTGAGACTCACACTCCAGGCATCTGCACTTCAGTCTGCTAGTTTTGCTCTGCACCTCCAGCACTGAGGATTGATCATTTAAATAGCAGCCATGTCACAGATGCTCTTCTGGTTATTTCAGATTGTCTTCATTGTCTTCATAGTGCTTTCCTCTGCTTTCACCCATATGGTGGTTGCTTTGTATATAATAAGACCGTGTGCCTGTGTTGATAGGAATCTATGGTTAAAGCTAATTTCTAAGAATGAATGAGAAAAAGACCTTTGGTTGATATTTCACTTATGTATAATAATATGCATAGTCAACACTTCAGCTGCCATCACATGTTGACTGCACCTCAGTTTTCCTCACCTTTTACAGTTGCAACATTGCAGCTAAACATCTATATACATCCTCTCTTGCTGTGGGGCTCACTTCAGGTGGGCACTACTTACTAAAGCTTTTCCATGTGTTTGCATTTGTGGTGTTGCAGAATTTTTATAAGTTCTTTTATAAAATCACACATACTTTATATTAATTTTTTCCTATATTGTCTTTTTTATTGTACATCCCCTTAAAGAGAAATAAACAAACTTCGTATCTCTAACAAAAGTATTTTACACACCTAAAATGGATATTAGATAGTTTCAGTGTAAATCAGGATGAAAAGATTGTAATGTGAAGAAAACTGAGTAACTGTGTGGGGAAATACATTTGACACATGGCTGCCTGCTGCTGGTAAAGGAATATAATTTCTAAGCCTCAAAGACACGGACGAAGGGGACACAGATGGGGACAGACACGCACGCACGCACGCACGCACGCACGCACGCACGCACGCACGCACACTGTCCAGGACAGTCAACACTACACAAGGTTGATGGTAGAGAAGCAGGTACTTTTGAATGTGCAGTTAAGACTTCGTACTTGGTAATTCAATTTTCTACTATGTGCTTTTTAATTTTCACTTTAAGATTAAAGTGGAAAAATTTCAAAAACAAGACATTCACATGGATGACATTTTCTCAGTACTGCTGATGCTTATTTTGGCCCAAGCTGTCTGTTGGTTGGCAGTGTTGGAAAGGAACCTAATGGGAGGAGATGAGCTGAGAGTAGGATACATGTGATTAGGGGGACACCTGCTTAATAAGTATTCTGAAAGAGCGTTCTGTAACATCATCATAGCTTCCTGCCCTGATACATTGATGTTTTCATCTGGAAATAGCCTTGGGGGCTGGTTGTAAAGTATTTTAGAGGGTTTTGTAGTATATATTGCTTTTATTAGAATACTATTTGTTTTAAATAACCATTGTATTTTATTTAAGGAAACACCTTAGATCATGTTCTGTTTTAGGAACATTTGTGAATCTAAAGTATCTTAATTTAGTTTATCACAGAACAGTAAAATTAGGAACAAAGACAGGTTACATTATGAAGTTGTGATCCATCATTCTTTTAAGTTAGGAAAACTTACTTTAAATTGCTACCTTATGATTTAAGATATGTAGCTTTTGCCAGGTGCAGTGGCGCACACCTGTGGTCTCAGCACTCAGGGAGGCAAAGGCAGGTGGATCCCTGAGCTCCAGGCTTAAGGCAAGAACTGGAAGGTGGACAGATAATTAGAAAAGGGGCAATCTTTCTTTCTTTAAATCACTTCATTTTATTTATTATTTTGCTTGAATGTATAGAAAGTCGGGGCACACAAGTGTGTGTGTGTGTGTGTGTGTGTGTGTGTGTGTGTGTGTGTGTGTTTGTAGATCAGAGGACAACTTTTGGGATTTACTCTGTCTTTCCGCTACACTGCTACAGAGTCCAGGGTTGAGTCAGGTCATCAGGTTTGTGTGGCAAGTACTTTTTCTTTGATGTGCCATCATCCCCTTGGTCCAAGAGGACATTCGTCTGTGGTTAGTCTGTATCTGGCTATGTTTTTAAGATTGTTGTCATGTTATTGTGACTCAGTGTCTCAGTTGAGTCTGAGAAAGAGTAAGGATGTGTTTGATGGAAAGGTAAACTGAGCAAAGGAGGGAATATAACCTATATTTCTCCTTAGAAATGCAACAGATATTTAGGTTGTATAAGAATACCTGCTGTGCACTATTTTCAGAGATAATGCATGTTGCCTCCTTTGTGTAATAGTAAATAACACCTCCTAGGGGATTTAAAGCAGAGAAGTCCCTGTACACAGCAGAAGATTTTGTGTACATGAAACTTAGCACCTGGGTAGGATTTTGTTGTTTTTACACCATTTATGGATAGTTTGTGTACAGCTAATTGTGTAAAGTTTTATTACTTGAATGCTTTCATATCTGTACTACTTGTGAAATTATTACAAGTTTTGTTAAATGAACATTTTCATTATTTCCAAAAATTTTTCTACTCAGGCTGCCACTAATCTGGGGAAAAAAATCTATCTTAACATTTATTCCAACACATGAAAGTGTTGTAGTTCTGCAAATATTAGGTATTCTCCTGTCAGGCGAGATTTTAGTTTTCAGCATAAAGGACATGAATATTTCTAGCTAGACTTACTCCTGGATATTTTGTTTCCTGGTACTATTATAAACTGAGTTTTAAACATTTTCAGTTGCCTTTGCAAGCATATAAAATTGATCTTTGTTGTTATTGTTGTTGTTATTGTTGTTAACCTATCCTATGATCTTGTTAGTTGTAATTACCATTTTTAGAAGACCTGGAATACACTGAATAATTACATGATCTACAAATTCTGACAGTTTTCCTTTCCTTCCAATTCTTTTTCTTTCCTCTACTGTGTTGGAAGTTACTGCATTTGTAAGCCACACTGAGTCTTGCTCTTTTGTTCCTATTTGACATTTGCTGCTTTTTTATTGGAGCATTTTTTTTTTAAACATTTGATTCCTTTGGTTAGTATAAATCTATAGTATGTTTTTGTTTGAAACTTTTTTTTTTGAGTTTAGATGTATTTTAGTGTTCTGTGCTAATTTATCTATTGACTTTTTAACTATACCTGCTTATATGTTTCTATTTAAAGAAACAATAATTTCACATTCATGCTCTATGTACTATTGACTTTTTCATGTAGGCATCTTTGCTACTTTTCTTACCAGGATTCTCCCCCGTTGTAATATTGTCGGTATACATTGACAATTCTTACAAAGACAGTGTTATACTTTTTGCATGGATTTTAAAACCTACAAGGAAAATAATAGTCTTCTATATCATCTTCTGTTTCTGCTGCTTTAATGTCTACCTCGAAGTCCCAACTTTTCTCAATACTATAATTTTCCTTTGGGCAAAAGAACTTTTAGGCATATCTTTTACCAACAAATTCGCTTATTTCCTCCCTCTCTGAAAGGAATGCCCTTTTCTTATTTTAATTACATAACTGCGTGTATGTGTGCAGGGGGTGGGGTGGGATACATGCTTGCTTTGTAGCCTAGGCAGACTTCAAGCTTACAAGTCCTTGCATCAGCCTCCCAGACACTGGGATTAACATTATCACCTCACACCCAGAGCATTGCTTTCTTGAATACTTACATTAATAAAACAGTATGGATTGGCTTATGTTTGTTGGCTGGAGTTTTTAGATTTTTCACTGTGATACTGTCATTTCTGTTGAGAAACCTACAAATCATTTTCCTATTAATGTTCCTCTGTATGTAATATATTCTTTTTCTTTGGGTGCTTTCTGTGCTTATTTTCCAGAATCAATTAGATGTATCTAAGTAAGATTTTCTTTTCCCTTTGAGTTTGTCCTTATCATGGTTCACTGAGATGCTCAAATTTTCAGATTGTCTTTTGCTAAATTTCCAACTGTTAAATCATTAATTAATTTCTTTGCATTTTTTTCTGTCCCTTATTCTATATTCTTCTCAAAATCACACCAACTAGTTATTTCTTAATTGTATTGATTCATGGTGTTTACAGTGGTATTTTCATGTGTACATTGGTCATGAGTTGCTAGTGCATGAGTTGATTGAGCCTTCTACTTGAGATTGAAAAAGCAATTTAAGGAAGAGTTTGTTTTAGTTTCCACATATGAGAGTAAACATTATACCTGTCTTTCTCCTGCCTTATTTCACTTAACATGATGTCCTTCATTTTCTGCAGATAAGATTTCATTCTTCATGATTAAAAGATTTTGTATATGTATAAATATATACATGCATATATGCACACTTAAATGCATATTGTATTTATCCACAATTGCTGATGGCCATCTCTTAGCTATTAGAATAGCTCTGATGAATATGGACAAATAATAGTGTATTGACTTCATTGTTACATACTCAGTGAGAGCTGAGTGATGTGGCTCTGAATTTAATTTTGAAAATTGTTTTCAGATTATTGTTGTTGTTGTTGCTATTTTGGATTTTTTCAAGTCGGGGTTTCTCTGTGTAGCCTTGCTGTTCTGGACTTGGTTTTATAGACCAGGCTGGCCTGGAACTCACGGAGATCTGCTTGCCTCTGCCTCCCTGAGTGTTGGGATTACAGGTGTGCACCACTGTGCCTGGATGATTTATTTATTTTGTTTTAATATGCACGAGTGTTCTGCCTGCATGTATGTCTGTGCACCACATGCATGCCTGGGACCTAGACCTACAGACAACAGTTGTAAACTGCCATGTGTGTACTGGAAGCCATACCTGGGCCCTATGGAAGGACAGCAACTGCTCTGAATGTCTGAGTCAACTCTATAGCTCCTGATTTTCATTTTTGAGGAAACTTCATTCTGATTCTTGTATTGGCTTTATTCATCTTGTTGCTGCCTATATAAGCATTCTTTTGTTATTATATCTTAACAGCATTTGTTGTTTTCTGTGGTTTAGTAAGTAGCATTCTGAGAGGTATCGCTTTATACCTTTACTTAGAAATTTTTCGTGTCTAATCATAATTCAGCCATTGTTTTTATATATTCTTTTTGTTTTGTGTTGCGTTTTTTGAGACAGGGTATCTCTGTGCACTCTAACTGGGCTGGAGCTTGCTATGTAGACCTTGAGTTCACAGAGATCTTCCTGCCTCTGCCTCCCAAATGCTGAAATTAAAGGCATAAACCACCACATGTGGTTTTTTTTTTCATGAATTCTTTTGAAAAGTGTATTTTTAGAACATTTACCACCTTTTAATTGGACTAATTGTTTAGATATTTACTCTCATAAGATGAAAAGCGGGCAGATACTTTTCCAGTTGTGTGGATGTCTCATCATTCTATTCTGCTTGCTATGCAGAAAGAAGCCTTTTAGTTTGGTGTGATTCATTTCTTAATTATTGTGTTTTCTGTGCTTCTATAGTCCTATCCAGAAAATCATTAGCTGTGCCAATATCTTGCAACATTTTCCCTATGATTTTCTTCTACAATTTTCAGTTTTAGGTCTTACATTAAGGCCTTTGACCCATTCTGGGTTGATGTTTGTTGGTCTTCAGTTTCAGTGTTCTGCATATGGACAGCAACTTCCCCTGGTACCATTTATTAAAGGAGCTGTACTTGGTCTGGTGTGCTTGGGCACCTTTGCTTAGACCTGGGTAGCTGTATGTCCTGGTTTGAATTCTGTTGCTTTGAGAAAGACCATGACCAAAAGCAACTTGCAGAGGAAAGGATTTATGAAGTTTACATATCCCCATGACAGCCCATTAGTGAAGGAAGCCAAGGCAGGAACTCAAGCAGAAACCATGGAAGGAGGGATGCTGCTCCTTGGCTTGTTCTCTGTGTCTTGCTTTGGTGGTTTTTTTTATGGAACTGGGGACCACATGCCCAGTGGGCTGGACTCTTTCATCAGTCGTTAATTAAAAAAAAAAAAAAATATGCACACAGGTGTACCTGCAGGTCAGTCTGATTGGGGAAATTTTATCAACAAGTTTTTTTTCTTCCCAGATGACCCTCATTTATATCAAGCTGATGGGAAAAAAAAATTAGCCAGCACACTGAAGATGGTTGAATTGTCTGTTCTGGTCCATTGTACCAAATGTCTGTTTTTATATTGGTACTGTGCTGTTTTGTTTCTTTGGCTCTGTTATATGTAATGAAATCAGGTGTTGTGCTTTCTCTGCCTTTGCTCTTTTTGTTCAGAATTGCTTTGTTTAGAGTTGCATTTGTGTGTTTGTTTTCATATGAGTTTTTAAGTTTGGTTTTTCCCCCTGGTTCTGTGAAGAATGCTATTTTGTATTTTGATGAGTCTTGCATTGAATTTATAGTTACATTGGGTAGTGTGGACATTTTAACAGTGTTCTTACTTATTCAGGCAACAGGACTTTCTGCCTCTTGTATTTCCTTCAGTTTCTTTCTAAAGTACTTGGTAATTTTCATTGTAAAATTTTTTCTGTCTGGGCATGGTGGCACACAAATCCGAGCACTTGGAAGGCAGAGATAGGCAGATCTCGGAGTTTGAGGCCAGCCTGGTCTACAAAGAGTCCAGACCAACCAAGGCTACACAGAGAAACCCTGTCTTGAAAAACAAAACAATAACAACAACAAATCATCTTGATTGGCTTGATTAACAGATTGTAGGGGGTGGGGGCTATTAAGAATTGGATTGCTTTTCATGAGTTCATGTAAATTCATTATTGGAGTATAGAACAGCTACTGGTTCTTAATATATTTTTGTATCCTGTATTTATAAAGAGTACTTATCTGTTCTAATATTTTAGTGAAGTCTGATTAGATCCTTTGAGACTCACAGCTTTCTGAAGCTCTCTGCTTTCTCTGGTTTTTGTTTGTTGTTCAGGTTATATTGTTCCTATTGATGAACCTTTCTGTTTACTAATTCTTTTCTTCTTTCTTTTCCATTCTTACATAAAGCCTATCCTACTGATTATTTTTCTCCCACAAGTAGTAGTAGTCTAGTTTTTTATTTTTATGTTTTTATTTCTTTGCTGAGCTTTTTCTTATTTTTGTAAAAAAAAAAAATGTGTTTTTCATAAGCATCTTAATAGTTCATTCCAGCATCTTAATCTTAGATGGGCATCTATAGATCTTTTCTTTTCTTTTTTTTTTTTTTTTTTCCATAGTGTTGGTTTCTTGTTGCTTTGGGAGGTAGGATGGATCCTGGACAAGTTACTGTTTTTAAATGATGCTATTAGTTCCAAGTGGGAGCTTTAAAGAGTTGGTGCAGGGCCCACTGATGGCAGTGGCAGCGTGTGTCTTTAATCCAAGCACTTGGAAAGTAGAGGCAGGTAGATCTCTATAAATTCAAGGCCAGCCTGGTCTCTAGATCAAGTTCCAAGACAGCCAAGGCTATACAGAGAAACCTTGTCTGGAAAAACAAAACAAAAGTCTGTGTTCTGTCAAGGCTTGTAAGGGTGAGATTTTTTTTTTTTTTGCCAGAGACACTGCCACCATGGTCACGAATTATTCATATTTGCCTTTCTTATGATTTTAACACTGAGGTTGAATTTTTGAGACACACAACACTGTTTCAATGCAGACACCATTGTGAAGTGTTTTGGAGATTCATGGTTAGTGGTGCATAGGGCATATTATTTAGGGTATTGTTTTGTCACTTTTATGTACAAGCAGTAATACTGCTACTATAATAGGGAGGCTTAAACTAGAGATACTTATTTCTCTTTCAGGTGAAGACAGAGATATAGACGGAATCAGAAGGATACATGGTCCTGTTGCATTCAGTCATTTAGATGTCCAGACTTCCTAATTTTGTTTTTCCAGGGCTTCTCAGTTACTGCCTAACTCAGCTTTCAGGCTAAACAAGACTTTCCCACCATATGTATACATTCCCATGCATAGTGTGAAGGCGAGAGATTACAGGCAACCAAGCTCTTTTCAAAGAAATGCTGCAGAAGTTGCATGTATTACTCAACATTGCATTGACCATGACATAGTCACATGGCCACTGCTAACTCTAGATAAGTCTGGGAATGGTAGTTTCTGGCCTGCAGCTACGAGTAGATAACTGTTGCTGAAAGGAGAAGTGGGGAAGGTTGTTAGAGGCCAGCTCCACCCTACACTGCCCTGTCATGAGACTCACTGAAGTGTAAAGGAGTAGCCGTACCAGCTGACTTGGTAGGAATAGGTCAGTAGCATGCCAGAGTACAGTAAGAATGTAGAAGGGGTTTTAGTAACTACTTATTTTCATATTAAAAAAAAAAAAGCACAAAACTGGATATTGGAGAATTTGATAAAATCCCTTCAAACTGTATCAAATTGTTGGATATATGAGCTAATGATTGTTTATTTTGTTCTTGTATTTTAGGCCTCAACTCCATATAGCATAGATTCAGATTCTTTGGGAATGGAGTGTATTATTTCGGGAAGTGCCTCTCCAACTCTGGCAATCAACACTGTGACTAACAAAGTAATTCCACTTTTTAAACATTTTTAAATGTCCTTGAGTAATATATTTAGTTTGCTTTTATAATGGCAGTAGTTATGTATGGTGAAGTTCAAAGGTGATATAAATTTGTTCACTCTATATGTGACAGCTTGAAGCTTGGCTCTAGAATGTTTTGAAGTGTTGCACACATGCCAGGTCTGGTGGGGCTGTCCTGCAACTACAGCCACACAGGAAATTGGCAGGAGGATCACAACTTAAGGGTCTGCCTGGGCATCAGAGGGAGATCAAAGCTTCCCTGGACAACTTAGTTAGACTTTGACTTAAAAAAAATATGGGCTGGCAAGATAACTCAGTAGATAAAGGTGCTCCCTGCCAAACCTGAGGCCTTGAGTTCCGTTCTGTAGAAGGAGAAAACTGATTCCTTCAAGTTGTTTTCTGACTTTCATGGGCTCACCTGATTTCCCACTACATACCCTAAATAAGTAAATATAATAGTTTTTAAGGAGCTATAAATACATAGCTCAGTGTTTTCCTAGCATGTGTGAGACTTGGGTACAGTCCCTAGTAGTGCCCACTCCCAGTAATGATGATAATAAATTAAAACAATTAGAAGAAAATACTTGTTGGGAAAAATTGGAAGGTGCTACTGAGAACTTATGTGCTAATTTAAATTTTTGACTCTGCCACTTCCACTTTCTGAGCTAGTATTTTCATTTATAAAATTGTTTGAAAGTTTTTCCAAATATGTAGCTGAAGAAAAAAAATTGTCAAATTTTATGTAATTTCTCTGTCTTACTTTCCTTTCTTGCTGATTTTATAAAGTACCCTGACAAGTAACTTGAGGGAGAAAGGATTTACCTTGGCTTACAATCCAAGAGTACAGTCAGTCAGTCATGGCAGTTAAATCAGGGCTACAGAGTGATGAGTTGGTTTCTCCATTTTATGTGGCCCAGGATCTGCACCCAGGGACTGGTCCTGCTCACAGTTAAGTCGGCTCATCTAATGCGGACAGTCACTCACAAGTGTAGTCAGGCCCCATCTCCCAGGTGACTCTAGATCCTGTCAGGTTGACAGTGTAGTCGGCACAGGAGTCAGCAATCCATTAAAAAAAGCACTTTGCATAATTCTAAAAACCTTAGAGAGTCCATTGTAATGGTGATCAGCCAGTTTTGTGATATTCAAGAATAGAAATAGACCCAGAAGTCCCATTTGACAGTCTGCTGTACTTTTGGTGATGCTGGCAGGTAGGTACACACGGTGGAGTGCAGATGCCTCCTCTTTACAAGACAGTCTGTGTCCTACGGACCACAGGAGTCTTGAAGCTGTGCATCTGTTATTCACGCTCCCACGCTGCACCCCTCTTTCACCTGGTCCCCGTAGCTTTTGCCCTCTTTTCTTTCAAGTCTGTGTCTGCACTGTTTTGCTTTTCACGCCCCCATTTTTCTCATGCATATATGTAAGGACAGATGTATATATCATTCCATCTATGAGGTCTATTTGTAGAAAGGCAAAGATTGTCAAGAACTTATTCACGGCATAATCAGAGTTCAATTTTGAAAGGACACAGGCACTGGAGCTATAATTTTTCTTCCCACATGGCAGTCTCTGGAGTAATCACTGTCACTTAGCGGGAGGAAGTGTTTGCTATGTTTCCTGGTGGTGGTTGAGTTCTGTAAAGTCCTGACAGTTTGGTTACTCATCTTTGTGAATTGGGCCTAGACTTCTGTTGTATATCTAAATAGCATCTCTAGTGATGGACAGCTAAATGGAACAATTTCTGATGCTTTTGCATTAGTCTAAGTGATGGTAAGGGCCTAACCATGGCTAGCTAAAGCTGTAATAATCCAGGAAGCAGCAGTGTTAGGACTGTCTGACTAGATGATGTTCAAGGAGCTGCAGTTGTAGATTACCACACAAAGCATTCTGACTGTCTTTCCCTAACCAGCCCGTGCAAACACTCTAGCATGGTACATGAGGGGCCACAGAGGAAGGAGGCAGTGGAGACAGACAACTAGTGATTAAGGGACCAGGCAAATACAGGGGATGAGATAAATTTTTCCTTGGGGACATTTCCTGCTTATCAGCCCATGACAGCGGCCAGAGAACCACAAGCAGCCTGAGGCAGGCCTGTGCGAGAGTTGCGGAAGCCAGAGGGAGGACACGCTGAAATGAATGGGTATTTAGCAGAAAAGATCCTAAGGAATATCAGAAACTGAGTTTTTTGTAAATAAAATCCACTTTTAAGTATTTATTAAATCCCAACTCTGTGAGCTTGGACTAAGATATAAACAAAATAGACGCACCACTGGCCAGAATCTAGCAGTCTTCCCCAAACAGGGGACCAAAATTGTACTTCACAGTCTTCAATGAGAGCTGTGGTGAATACTGCTGCCAAGTTATATTAGGTAGCATTTGTTCTGTAAGTCAGGACAGACCATGATAGGCTAGCCTCAGCTTTTGGTAGAGTCGTGGGTGATTATCTTTTTTGTTAGAAGACAGCTAAATTCCATTTAGAGATTATCCAGAGCTGTAATTTTCCACAAATTAATGATCAAAGTTCATGCTTTATGTACCATTGCTCCAGGTTATTTAAAAAATAATAATAAAAGAGCATACCAGTGTAATAAGGAAATATAATAAATCTCAAAAGTAGGGAGGGAAAGGAACTAAGAAGAAACGGGAAGAAAACACATAGTATTTAAATCCAGCTATAACAGAAATAACATGAAATGTAATTACATGCAATACTTGGCTTAAAAGATAAGAGTTTTTGACTGTATGGGAGAAAATCCAGCTTTACACTACTTATAAAAGATTAATCTTAAGTGAAAATTTTTATTTTGTTATAAAGTGATAATTTTCATAAGTAAAATGAATTTGTATATATCTAATAGCATACCCTCAGAAACTGACAGGAGTGAAAGGAAATGGATAAATCATTATTCAAAATGGCAGAGTTTAGCATGTCTATAAACTCAGAACAAGAAAATCAGTATCATGGTTACATAAAAAATGTTCCATTAGAATTGTAGAAAATTTGAACCCAAATTTAAAAATCCAAATTCTGTACAATGTTGTACCCATGGAGTAGTTACCAAAATCAATCACATTATGTTGATTTATCTTAAGTCATACAGAAGATCCCAACAATATTTGGAAGGCATGTTATAACATACAGATTATATTTTCCAGTACAGTGGAATTAGATGTCATAGCAAAAAGATAGTCAACAGGTCTCTCCAGAATTTTTAAGTTAAACAGTATGATCCTAACTTTCCCATAGATCAAAGAAATGTGATATAAATTAGAAAATAAGTCAGTGAATTACAAGTGACTTCAAAGACTGTGAGATATAAAGTAATAACAGGGCTCACAAAGGTTAAATATTAATGATTTAGGGCAGGAGGATGGCTCAAGTGGTTAAGAGCACGTGGAGTCTCACAACCATCTATGATTTGATCTGATGCCCTCTTCAGGCATGCAGGTGTGCATGCAGATAGAGCACTTGTATACATAAAAATAAGTAAATAAATGTTTAAAAAATATTAATGATTTAAATGTCTGGAAACAAGGAAGACAAATGCTGCCAAGAATGATAGTAATAAAAATGGAAAGTTGGTGAAGTATTTTATATAAAAATGAATCAACAAATCCAGAAGCCAGAGAACATTTATAAAGACACAAAACACATGTCTGGAAAAGGTGAAAGTCATAATGTTTGAGGTAAGAAAGTACCAGACAGCAGCTGGGTGGTGATGATACACACCTGCAGCTGTAGTGCTAGGTGGGATGATACACACCTGCAGCTGTAGTGCTGAGTTGGATGATGCACACTTGCAGCCCTAGTGCTGAGTGGGATGATGTACACCTGCAGCCCTAGTGCTGAGTGGGATGATGCACACCTGCAGCCCTAGTGCTGAGTGGGATGATGCACACCTGCAGCCCTAGTGCTGAGTGGGATGATGCACACCTGCAGCCCTAGTGCTGAGTGGGATGATGCACACCTGCAGCCCTAGTGCTGAGTGGGATGATGCACACCTGCAGCCCTAGTGCTGAGTGGGATGATGCACACCTGCAGCCCTAGTGCTGAGTGGGATGATGTACACCTGCAGCCCTTGTGCTGAGTGGGATGATGCACACCTGCAGCCCTAGTGCTGAGTGGGATGATGCACACCTGCAGCGCTAGTGCTGAGTGGGATGATGCACACCTGCAGCGCTAGTGCTGAGTGGGATGATGCACACCTACAGCCCTTGTGCTGAGTGGGATGATGCACACCTGCAGCCCTAGTGCTGAGTGGGATGATGCTCACCTGCAGCCCTAGTGCTGAGTGGGATGATGCACACCTGCAGCCCTTGTGCTGAGTGGGATGATGCACACCTGCAGCGCTAGTGCTGAGTGGGATGATGCACACCTACAACCCTTGTGCTGAGTGGGATGATGCACACCTGCAGCGCTAGTGCTGATGGGATGATGCACACCTGCAGCCCTCGTGCTGAGTGGGATGACGCACACCTGCAGCCCTAGTGCTGAATGGGATGATGCACACCTGCAGCCCTAGTGCTGAGTGGGATGATGCACACCTGCAGCCCTAGTGCTGAGTGGGATGATGTACACCTGCAGCCCTAGTGCTGAGTGGGATGATGCACACCTGCAGCCCTAGTGCTGAGTGGGATGATGCACACCTGCAGCGCTAGTGCTGAGTGGGATGATGCACACCTGCAGCCCTAGTGCTGAGTGGGATGATGCACACCTGCAGCGCTAGTGCTGAGTGGGATGATGCACACCTGCAGCCCTTGTGCTGAGTGGGATGATGCACACCTGCAGCGCTAGTGCTGAGTGGGATGATGTACACCTGCAGCGCTAGTGCTGAGTGGGATGATGCACACCTGCAGCCCTTGTGCTGAGTGGGATGATGTACACCTGCAGCCCTTGTGCTGAGTGGGATGATGCACACCTGCAGCCCTTGTGCTGAGTGGGATGATGCACACCTGCAGCGCTAGTGCTGAGTGGGATGATGCACACCTGCAGCGCTAGTGCTGAGTGGGATGATGCACACCTGCAGCGCTAGTGCTGAGTGGGATGATGTACACCTGCAGCCCTTGTGCTGGTCTCAAAGCAACAGAGAGGACCAGGAGGCAGAGAAGTAAGAAGGAACAACCAACCCATAATTGGAGAAAATTAACAATCAGACTAGAAATCACAGGGATGGTGGAACTAGTCTAGGAAAGATCATTAAGACAGTTACAAATGCTGTTCACAGAGAAGCCAAAAAGACACATTGAAAAAGAAACTCATGAGTTGTCATTTATAGATAACTCATTGTTTATATAGAAAATCCAAAAGAATATACAGATAAAACCATGGTGCTTTAATAAATAAATTTAGTGAAAATGTCTTGATAGAAGACCAGCATTTTATCTTAAAAAGCAGTTATATAATTACATACTAGCCACAGACAGATTTTTTTTTTCTAATTATATTCATTAACTGTGAAGAGGAAGTTGGGCACACAGGCCCACATTGCACACATGTGGAGGTCAGGGCAACTTTCCAGAGTTGTTTTTCTCCTTCAGCAATGGAGGTTTTAGAGATTAAACTCAGGGCATCATACTTGTCAGTAAATGTCTTTTCCCATTGAGATAATCTCACTGGCCCAAGCATTTTAAGAGAAACATTTAAGCTAGCATTAAAATATAACAAATACCTAGAGTTAAATAAAAGATGAATTCTACATGAAACTTTATTATTGACAGAAAATAAAGCCATAACCAAGTAAATACACAGTCCTTATGCAAAAGAAGTCATTTTTTCTTGGTTGATGCTAATGTGTTGTTAGTCAAAATCATGATGTGCTTTTGGGGGAGGGAGGGAGGAACAGATGTAGAAAAATGACAAACTGAGAAATATGGGAAAGCAAATGGTTAAAAAGCCGGGGAGTGGAGGCACAGGCCTGTAATCCCAACACTCAGGAGGCAGAGGCAGACAAGTCTCTGTGAGTTCGAGGCCAGCCTGGTCTACAAAGCAAGTCCAGGACAGCCAAGGCTACACAGAGAAACCCTGTCTTGGAAAATAAATGACCAAAAAGAAAATAATGGGCTTGGGGGATGGCACAGTTGGTAAAGCAATTTCCCTGTGTAGTAGTTATTTGCTCATTCGTATGACAGAGTGCCCGTCTAGATTGAATTTAAAGGAGGAAGGGTTTGCCCTCATTACAGTGGGATACCATGGCAGCAGGGATCAGCTGGTCACATTGCATCAGCCGCCAGAAAGCAGAAAGTGAACAGGAAAGAAGTGGTGTAGCACTGTAGGATCTCAAGTTTCACAGCCCTGAAGGCCTCACAAATGGTGGCACCAATTGGGGACCAAATGTTAAACATGTGAGTCTGGCCGGCCGTGGTGGCACACGCCTTTAATCTTAGCACTTGGGAGGCAGAGGCAGGTGGATCGTTGTGAGTTCAAGGCCAGCCTGGTCTACAAAGTGAGTCCAGGACAGCCAAGGCTACACAGAGAAACCCTGCCTTGAAAAACAAAAACAAACAAACAAACAAAAACCCAACCAAATAAACATTTGAGTCTGTGGGGGACATTTCATATTCAGACCATAGAACCTTGCAAAGATGAGTGAGTGCCTGAATGAATCTTAGAACCTTTGTGAAGATGTTGGGCATGGTACTGTGCATTTGTAGCCCTCATAATGAGATGGAGAAAAGAGCCCTGCATTAGTGGCTCGGCAGTCTAGCCTAGTTGTAAACTCTAGATCAACGAGAATCACTGTCACAAAGAGGTGGACAACACTGCTGAGATTGGCACTTGAGGTGTGTGCGTGTGTTGTGCGTTTGTGTGTATGCACACACTTAAAGGAGGATTTAGTTTTCCAAGAATTAAGCAAGAAAAAGTTCATTATAAATAAAACTGTGGTACTAACATAAGACTAGACAGACTCTGAATAAGATCCAGCAATGTCTTAAATAAGTGTACAAGGAAAAATCATCTTCTGTGTAGAAAATTCAGTTCTTGATAGATCTGAAGTCTAAATTATAAAAGATAATGATAAATTTCTCAATCAGATAAAATACTTTAATAGGAGGAAGGCAATAATATTTAGAGCAGATAGTGCAATAGGAAACAAGGCTTTGTCAAAGAGTAACCATAAATGATTCTAAACTAGGAAAACTGTAGGTAGTGGTAGATGTCCATATAGTGGCAGGAGACTTGAGGGTGGCTGCCCACGTGGATGCTTAGGAGCAGCAGCAGCAGGGCTTGAGGAAAACTGAGGTAGTGTCATCAGTTCCCAAAATGTAGTCAGCTGTGGATGTCTGAGAACGCAGTCTTTTGTGGTAAGGCCATTGAGGACAGAACTAGCTTCATAATAGCATATTTATTGATTTTATATTTGTATTTTCACTGTTAGGCCAAAACCAGAGGTGAGTAACGTTAGCTACTGGCATTTAGTTGAGGCAGTGATGCCCTCTGTACTAGTAGGCCATTGTATTCTTCACTGGCACAGATGTTGAGCTAAACAAAACTTAAAACTAGGTTTACCTTGGTAAAGCAGAAAATGGTTTTATTAAATTGTTACCACAAAGCACACATTTGTGGGGAAGATGCAAACACTTCCATGTACTGAGTACAGCAAGTATCTCAAAGCATGTATTTATTTGGTTGAGTTAGAAGCTACTGTGTTCATGGGTTGCTGTTTTCACTCAGAAGAACAACTGGCAGATTATTAAGTTTTGGCAAGTAATTTTTTAGAAATGAATACAGGGATTTTGCTGCTTCAAGGCAAACAGCCAGCATTATCTTGAAAGCTGAGCTTTCAAACAAAAAATCTAGAATTTTAGGAGACCCCACTACAGTAAGTCTGCTAGCTTCCTACTAAGATGTTAGTGGGATTGGGTGATGTTAGCAGGTGGGTTTTTTGTTTTGTTTTGTTTTTGTTTGTGCTTTTATTTTTGTTTTAGTTTTATATTGTATAGTGAAATATGTCAACACTTAGACTGTCACTTACGAAATCATTGCCAGGCGTGGTGGCACATGCTGTTAATCCCAGCACTCAGGAGACAGAGTCAGGCAAATCTCTGTGAGTTCGAGGCCAGCCTGGTCTATAAAGCAAGTCCAGGACAGCCAAGGCTACACAGAGAAACCCTGTCTTGAAAAACCAAAAATGAAAGAAAGGAATCAATCATTATTTTCCAGATGACATTATGTGTATGTCAACTGTCAATTCAAAGCATAAGGTAAAACAGTAGATTTTACTGAGTATAAAAAGTTATTTGGCCAGGTGGTAGTGACACACGTCTTTAATCCTATTACTCAGGAGGCAGAGGCAGGCGGATCCCTGTGAATTCGAGGCCAGCCTGGTCTACAAAGTGAGTCCAGGACAGCTAAGGCTACACAGAGAAACCCTGTCTCGAAAAAGCCAAAAAAAAAAAAAAAAAAGTTATTTGCCAGGATTTCTAATTCCATACTGCAACTTCAGGTTGGTTTTGTTTGTTTGCAACTTCAGGTTTTTAAAATGTGATACATGGCATGTTTTGATGTATCAAAGTCTGTCCACAGTTACATGAAAAGTTCATTAGTGCTTTCTGTGCTTGTACCTAAGCAACACAGCAGCAAACTGCATGTGGAAGCAGCTAATGAGACTCCTGCTGCTTTCTATAAAGCCAGACATCAAGAATTTACAGAAAATATAGAACATCACTCTTCATTTTATTTGTTTACTGGAATGAAAAAAAATTTTTTAAAGATTTATTATGTTGTATACAGTGCTCTGCCTGCATGTACCCTGCACACCAGAAGAGGGCGTTGGATCACATCATAGATGGTTGTGAGCCACCCATGTAGTTGTTGGGAATTGAACTCAGGACCTCTGGAAGAGCGGATGATGCTCTTAACCACTGAGCCATCTCTCCAGCCCCTGGAATGGAAAATTTAAAGCTAACTTGTAGTTAGATTAATGGCTATTTAATTAATTAATTAAAATTATGTTATAATTTTCAATATGCCAGGTATGCCAATTTTAAAAATTGTATCACATCCATGGAATTATGAGTATGTGTTTTTACTATCAAAGACACTCCAGTGCCTATGTTTTCTTTAATAAGGAAGCATACTTGTATGCATATATTGACACATACACCATATATAAAACTACACATGATAGATTTTTTTTATTACCTTCTGATATTAAATGTTTACTAATTACACTTGCTAAATTTATTTTATGTTCTAGATAGACATGTATTTTAGATTGAGAGCAATAAGAAAATTGTTTCATAGTGAACAAGGAATTAACATTTGAGAGTGAAGTTGGCGCAAACACTGAAGGAACGACTGCTGGCATTCTGTGTCTTGCTATAGGCGCAGTTGTGGTTTTGTAGTGCTGCTTTACACTCCTCTTCCTTGTAGGAACTTTGTATTCAGGTATTGCTTTTCTTTTGATTCCAGGTAACATTATACAACACAGATCAGGATGGTAGTGATAGCCCTCGAAGCAGCCTTAACAACAGCCTCTCAGACCAGAGTTTGGCGTCTGTTAATTTGAACAGTGTTGGAAGTGTTCATAGTTATACACCGGTAAGTCCTGATGAAGTTGGTTCTTTGTTGGATGTTCATTTAGTACAAAAATTCAACCAAACGTACTTGACATGCCAATTTAAAAATGCAGAGATAGTCTAGTCAAGTGGCTCTGTGTATTTCATTCCCAGGATCCATATGGTGCAGGGAAAAAACGGACTTCTGCAAGTTATCCTCTGGCCTCCACATGTGTGTCATGGTACATGCATGCCCACATATACATATGAATAAAATAAATGAAAGAAGAAATAGGTATTTCTCACTAATCAATAAGTTGAGCCAATAAAGCAGACTTATTTTTCATTCAGTCTGGAAAACAAAGTCTCGCTGTGAAGGGACTTATGCGTGATTATTTGTAACTCTTGTATTCATTTGTTACCTCCTAGGAGAAGATGGCTCCAGGCCACAGGGCAGTCTAATGGAGGCATCTTCTCCATTGAGGCTCATTTTTCTCAGATGACTATAGCTTCAAGTTGACAAAAACCTACTTAGGGAGTTCCCTGGTCTCCTCAGTCGTCCAGGCTCTCTTATCGTTCAGGTTTCCTGCAACCTTTGGTCCTACAGTGGCCGATCGTGGTGACGCTGGGCACAGCCCCTCTCAGCCGGGTATAGATGGGTTGAATAAGGCTCAGTGGTGGCCCTGGTTCCAGCACCAACTCAGAAAAATAAAAGTATAATGTCAGGACACCAAGTCCCGATGCCATTGATTAGAGGAAGCTGGGGGGGGGGGGAACCTATGTAGCTCAACATTCATGTCCCTTATATGTAAAAGTATAGCACTTGCACGTGACCTACACAGTTTACTTATTTTAAATACTTTAGTATTTCAATGACTTAAATACCTAATGTGCATGTGATTTGTAATAGTTGACTCTGTAATTTAGAGAATAGTAGAAGAGAAAAGATCTGTTACAGAAGAATTTCCCCCAAATATTTTTTATCTGTTTCATTGAGTCCACATAGAACCCACGATGTGGAGAGCCTACTGTACTTAGATGATTAAAGATAATGAGATTGTTATGTAAAAAGACTTAAGCAAACATTAAATAATTTTAAGTTCCTTAAGTTTAAAATGTCTTGATAGCAAAGAAATCAAAGAGTAGGACTTAGTATCATAAAATAAGTAAACATTGCGCATTTATTTTGAGAATATAGCTCAGAAAACAGAGTGCTTGTCAAGCATGTATGAAGCCTTAAATTTGGCAAGTGGTACAAGTGTGTAATCCCAGGATTTGGGATGTGGAGGCAGAAGGATCTGAAGTTAAAAGGCCATTTTACATTCCAGCTCGGATACCTGAAACCCTGTCTCCAAGAAGGGGGCGAGGAGGTGACAACATTTCTAAACTAGAGGACAAAAGAGCTAACATGTCACGCCTGTTGTGAGAGTGTGTCAAACTGTTCAACTAGACATTATGGGTTGCTATTTTCATTTAACAACAAAATGTCACCGCTAGGAGGTGGTGGCTCACTCCTTTAATCTCAGCACTCTAGAGGGAGAGGCAGGCAGATTGCTGTGAGTTCAAAACCAGCCTGGTCTTACAGAGCTAGTTCCAGGGCAGCCAAGGCTACACAAAGAAACTCTTATCTCAAAAAATAAAAATAAAAAAGAAAAAGGAAAAGGAAAAAAAACTAAAAATAAAAATAAAAACAAATGAACAAAACCCCCCAACAACACTAAAAGTGTTGGTCAAATAGTTCTTAAGCAGCAGTGGGCAGTGCTCCTTTTTACAAGTCCATAGCCCATGAATCTAGTTTATATGTGATTAAACAGCTTTATTACTTACATAGATTAACTTTAAAATCTACATAAAACTTAAAAGTATGTGGTTGTGAATAAGTAATATTATGCATTATAAACCATATCAGAGTGGTGCCAGTTCCCTCAGTTTCACATGGGAGTGTCAAACCAGAATACCCATGTGACAGCCGGCATGAATAATGGGCTGCTGTAGCGGAGGAATAGGTTTTATATGGCAGCTGAACCATTTTATGACCTGTAGTAATAGCCATGTGGGGAGTAAGACAGACAGCGATGCCTCACCGCACCAGGGAGATGCATGAGAAGCTGTCCTGTGGTTGCCTCACAAAGTAGAAGGACATCACATGCTTGGGGATTATCACGAAGTATGCCGTCAGCATCCTGCCATTTAGCTTTTTCTTTACGATTTGTGTGGTTATGTGTAAAGTCACCAAGATGCAACTGATGGAGCTACTCCCTTTCATAAAAACTTCTAAATTTAAAAAATTTTTATTTTTGTCTTACGTGCTATGTATAGGTATTTGTATGCATGTGTGTCTGTGGACATGCATGTGGAGGCCTGAGGACTGTTTTCAGAGTCTTGTACGGCTCTCCACCAAGGACCCGCAGCGCTGTTCTGTACTGTTTACCTCTTTGTTCTCATTCCCTTCAGCCAACCCCTTTTCCTGAAAATAAAAAGTGCCATATATCTGCTGATGGCATTTGACCTTACATAAGGAGGTTGCAGACATGGAGGCAGTGTTGGTAGCTTTATAGTACTATACAGCCTGTAGAAATCATGACAGAGAGACTGAGAATTCCAGTCCTATCTCTCACATGAATCCTTTCCACAAGTCATTGAATTTCTCATATTGTTTTCTTTTATTTAGGTGACTACCCATCCAGAACAAGTCTCTCAGTCATTAACGGCTCAGCAGCAGCCGCAATACAACCTTCCAGAACGAGATAAACAACTACTTTTCACAGAATACAATTTTGAAGATCTCAGTGCCTCATTTCGGAGTCTTTATAAGTCAGTTTTTGAGCAGTCACTTAGTCAGCAAGGTGAGCTTCTTTTTAAGTGTTCTTTTTTGGGAGTGGGGTAGGGGGTAGATGAATTATTTCATAGGCCAGCTGTTAGACTTGCTAATTTTAGAGCAGTTACGATGAGGTTGGGGGGAGGTTGTATTATGCCACTTGTGGCTTATTGGGCTCTGTGTGTGTTCATGTAGTGGCAAAGGAACAGCACATTAATTTCAACCTGCATGCAGAGTTTACTTGATTACAGTGGCATCCTGGAGCACTGTGCTGAAGAATTTTCACACCACATCTCTGGCATATGGAATGGTGGAGTGGTAGGGATTAGACACAAGAATACATGGATTTGGGGTTTGTTCTGACTAGCATTAACAGTGAGGTAGCCATTGGAATTTAATAGCACCAGGTATTAATAGCACTTTTTAAAAACTGCATGCATGCATGCGTACACATGACTTTCTTACATATGCCTTGCTCTGTAAATACTACTATTTTGAGTGTCATAAGAAGAAATCTGACCATAAATTATTGGATCCTTTATTTTTAGGTTTAATGAGCATCCCTTCTGAATCGTCCCAGCAGTCCCACACTTCATGTTCCTACCAACACTCTCCTAGTAGTACAGTGAGCTCTCACCCACACAACAACCAAAGCAGCCTGCCCAACAGTCACAGTGGCCTCAGTGCCACAGGCAGTAATTCGGTTGCACAGGTCTCACTGTCCCACCCTCAGATGCACACACAGCCCTCTCCACATACACCCCATCGACCGCATGGTTTACCACAGCACCCACAGCGCCCCCAGCACCCAACGTCACACCCACAGCAGCACAGCCAGCTCCAGCCACCTCACTCCCAGCACCCCTCCCCACATCAGCACATACAGCACCATCCAAACCATCAGCATCAGACGTTAGCACACCCGCCACCCCCACCCCCTCAGCCGGTACCCTGTAATTCTGGTAAGTTTCTTCTGCTTGTGTTTGAATAGCTGTGAATTAGACCTGTCCTTTGTTATTTGGGCCGCATGTAGTACTTACTACTAAAACCCTTTTTACTTTTTTTAATCTTCACTTACCATAGTTCTGTAGTTACGCTTCATTTGATCTGTGGGTGACATGAAGATTTTCTTAATTAAAAAACACTGGAAACATGGGCAAACTCAGCCCTTCTTACAGTTCTTAGTTTAGATCCCTCTATATCCTGGCACTGCTTCTAGGGAGATGTACAAGAATGGAAGGCACGGTCTGTTTGCAGTCTTGCAACGCCATGTAAGTGTGAGAGAAATAACACAAGTTATGCCATAAGGACTTGTATTTGAATCTTCAGCATGGCTCTTATGACTTTGAGTAAATAACTTGTTGTTTGGGGGTTTTGTTTGTTTATTTGCTTGGTTTTGTTCTTTAGGAGTTTTTCAGCAGGTGGTCTAAGCTGGTCTCAAACCTGTGGTTTACTTTTTGTTTTGTTTACTAAAACAACAAAAAAATGAGTATTTAAAAATCTATCAGGCCAGGTGTGGTAGCGCACGCCTTTAATCCCCGCACTTGGGAGGCAGAGGCAGGCAGATCGCTGTGACCAGGGTCAGCCTGGTCTACAAAGCAAGTCCAGGATAACCAAGGCTACACAGAGAAACCCTGTCTTGGAAAAAAAAAATCTATCAACAAATACTTTAAAATATTTTTTGTTTGGCTTTAATGGTTGGTTTTGCTTTCCAAGTTAATAAGTTATAGTAGAGTCTATAATAGAACTGAAATTTTTCAATAATAAAATTGAAAATAATGGAATATTTTCTAAACATTTATTTTTAGATGCATGCCTTGAGAAAGTTGTATAATAGAATTAAAACTTTCAGGGACAAGGCAGGCGGTTTTGCATGCCTTATAGATACCAATATATTCTTCAGAAACTTAAGCCTGTTCTTTGTATGTTTTGAGGGAATGGTTGGTTAATGAACGAATTGGGTGGTTTTCAGGAAATGGAAGTCTGGTGCCAGGGAGAAAAAAGGTCCAATTGGAATTGAAATGATTAGTGATGCACCCTGGTTAGGCTTCTTTGCTAGTGACACTTACAGAGAGAAAGCATCCCGGAGTCAGAAGTAATCAGTAATCATAGTGGCTATGATAATAATTCATTCATCTGAATTATATATCATGTGTGTGTGAGGTGGGACTAAACAGATTTTCTTTAATAGCGAGGAGTCTAAGGAAGAGAACAGGAATTGAAGCTACCTGAGTACCCATTGTGTACTAGATAGCCCAGATACATTATTATCCTTCCAAATCCAGTGTAACTTAGCACATTTTATAGATAGGAAAAGCACATCTCAAAAGAGCTGAAGCAGTTTGCATAAGATCACACTGCCAGGGAGTGGTGGGACTTGGATTCATGACCTGACTTTGACACCAGGTATTCAGAAAGGTAAACCCAGCACCGTTTTTGCATGTTTTCATTTCTCTGGAAGACTGTGTTAAGACATTTCTCATACCTAAGGCTGTCTAAGTTTGCTAGCATCCCTTCTCAGTGTATGATCTGATCCAGTCCCATAGGGTGGAGCATGTCCTTATGTTGTGTTGCTTCTAAATAAGAGCCATCCTTTATAACGTACAGAGAGAATAACTCTGCTGGTGTAAGATGTTGAACCTGTCCATAGCCTCACCAGGTGCTCCACCAATTTATCCCCAGCAACAATGGTGTTACTGGTCAATAACAAGATGGGGAAATGAAAGTTGAAAGAGGCAAGAACAATCATTCGCATGAGAATTTCCCTGCCTGGTCATTATTTATACTGTACAAATAAAAGGGCCAGTACCAATTTCATTTATAAGGTGATACAGCTATTTGTAAACTGCCAGAATAGAGATTAGAAGACTAGTATTGAAGTGTTAACATCATTGCTGGCATCTTTCACTACCTGTCTGGTTGCTGTTTCTTTTACTTGTAAAGTGAAAAGAAATGAAAAGTTTATCTGCCTGTCAGTTCAGAGGAGATTGAACCAAGGCCCAGTACAGTGGGGAAGCATCCCTTTCTCAGACTGGACAGAGATTAGGCAGTGTGAGACATAAGGCCACACAGTGTCGTCCATATGTATTCTTCCAGTAGTCACTCTCCCAGAATTAACAGTATTGTCAACATTACCTTCTAGGTGTTTCAAGTGATTGGTATGCAACACTCGATATGCTGAAGGAAAGCTGTCGAATTGCCAGCAGTGTTAACTGGTCAGATGTAGACCTTTCACAGTTCCAAGGTAAGGCTTGGTCCCTTTCACAAAGAACCAGTTAACATGAGTATCTCCTGTGCAACATTTCCTGTCTGATGTGTTGGTATGTGTCCACTCTCTCAGCACTTAGTAAGCTGAGATACAAAGATTGCCAAGAGTGAGCCAGATAACAAATACTCCTCTTGCCAGAGATATGTAATAAGATTCTGTAAAGAAAAAAAAACAATAAGCAGGGTGTGGTGGTGCACACCTTTAATCCCAGCACTCGGGAGGCAGAGGCAGGCGGATTGCTGTGAGTTCAAGGCCAGCCTGGTCTGTGAAGTGAGTCCAGGACAGCCAGGGCTACACAGAGAGACCTGGTCATTATTTATACTGTATAAATAAAAAGGGCCAATACTAAGTTGTATTTGTAAGGTGATACAGCTATTTGCTAGGATAGAGATTAGAAGTCTAGCATCTCAAAGGGAGGAAGAAACACACACATACACACACACACACACACACACACACACACACACACACAGAGAGAGAGAGAAAGAGAGAGCGCGCGCGTGAGAGAGAGGCGTGCAAGCATCATCTTCTTATATAAAGGCATTGCTTTTACAGTGTTGTATTTTTAAAAGACACTTATAAAAATTCCTAAAAGACATTACACACAAAAGTTCTGCAAGAATACTAGCTATGTTTAAGAATCAGGTTTTGGATAGTCTATCTCCCTGCCACTGCTGCACCCACTTCTGTGTTTGTGTGGGCTGTTGCATTTGAGGCCATAGAACAACCACAAGGGTTGTTCCCCAGTGGCTAGCCACCGTTTACTTTTTAGTTTTTTTCTATTTATTATATGTGTTTGAGAAATGCTGGCACATAACATGCATGTTACAGTATATACATGTACAGATCAGACGATGGTTTTTGGGAATTGATTCTGTCCTTTCATGGACTCTTTTTTGATTCTTTGAGACAGGGTCTCTCTGTGTAGCCTTGGCTGTCCTGGACTTGCTATGTGGACCAGGCTGACCTTGAACTCACAGCGATCCGCCTGCCTCTGCCTCCCGAGTGCTGGGATTAAAGGTGTGCGCCACCACATCCGGCCTTTTCGTGGACTCTTAAGGATTGAATTCACATCATCCACCTTGCCCAGCAAGCACTTTACCTGCTAGGCCATCTCTGGCCTAATTCATGTGTTTGTGTCATATATGTCGGTGGGCTTGCACATGTACAGGCCAGGGTTGAGGCCTGTCCTCTGTGCCTTCTCCACCCTAGTTTTGAGGCAGAGTCTCTTATTTACCCTGAGGCTCACTGTTCTGACTTGAATGGCTGACCTCTGTTATGTCCATGTTTTCCCATGTCCTCTTTGTATTCTTTCTCTTGCTCCACCCTCGGCTTCTCAAGGTTACAGGCATGTGCTGCAGTACTTGGTTTTTAGCCAGGTTATGGGGATCCAAACTCAGGCCGTCATTTTTGAGACAAGATCCTACACTAGCCTGGAATTTACCAAGTAGGCTGGCTGGCCAGTGAGCCCCCGGGATCTGCCTTCACTTTCCCCAAAACGCCAAGATTACATGTGTGCCCCATTTGTAAAACATGGGGCTTCGGGGGTGAATTTGGGTGCTTCAGGCCTAGCATTTTGAGCCCCTTGAGTGATCTTACTTATCTTAAAAATACCACTTTTTGCATGTGCAACTCACCACATAATCTGAGCTGAATGAATGGAGACTGAGGGTTGGGGTGTCAGGTATTGATGTTTCCTACAATATTTAGATTGTGCTCACTGTATTTCACATGCTTTCCTTACAGGTCTGATGGAGAGTATGAGGCAGGCGGACCTCAAGAACTGGTCGTTAGATCAGGTTCAGTTCGCTGATCTCTGTTCCTCTCTTAATCAGTTCTTTACACAAACTGGCCTTATCCACTCACAGAGCAATGTTCAGCAGAACGTCTGTCACGGTGCCATGCACCCAGCAAAGCCTTCCCAGCACCTCGGGGCAGGTATGACTTAAATATGCTCACTGTGTCTGTAAGAAAGGAGTGATAGCAGATGATTCATGTGAAATATATTGTTGAAATTTGAGGCAAGGAGCCAGGCATGGTGACATAGGCCTTTAATCTCAGCACTTGGGAGGCAGAGGAAGGTGTCCTGTGAGTTCAAGGCCAGCCTGGCCGACAGAGTGAATCCAGGACTGCCAGGGATACACACACCGAAACCCTGTCTTGAAAAACTGAAAATTTGAGGCAAACGGCTTATCTGTTGTGATTTGTGTGGATTATTTACTGTTGTCCTTTCTGATATCTAACTTTTTATTGTTATTAAGCAAGTCTCTAAAAGATACTTTTTTTAAAAACATGGTTATAAAATTGTTTCACTTTAAATTTGTGTAGACTTGCAGCGAAAATTAAAATGTTCCATCTTTTAAGGATGTTAGAAGTTTAAGGTCCATTTGAAGAAGTATGCAGGCTCTGTAATGAGGGCATAGAAAAAAAAGAAAAAAAGAAATCATGGTGTCCTCTGTTGTGTGTACCCCCACCCCACCCCCATGAAAATGAAAGTGTTAGGAATGTGCCAATTTCAGCAAGGTGTCCTGGAGGTGATGGCCTGGGGCTTAGAAGCCTGAGTGTCTGCTCCCAATTCTGTCAGGTTTCTCCTCTCTGTTTCCCATGTGTGATAGAAGGGATGTTGGGCTAGGCCATCTCTGAGGCCGTCTCAAGCCTGTACACAGGTCTGGCTTTCCTGTAGCTACTGAAAACTTGGGAATAGCCAAATCCAGTGTGCTTTACCTTATTAATAGTATGGATCGATCTTTCTTCCCTCTTAGGAAACGTAGTAGTTGCTTTTCAGTTTTATTACATTGCCTGAATTCAAGTGTAATTTCTGTGGTGTAGGAGCATGGCTTTCTGCCTTAAGCATCCCTTGAAATCCCATTTGAATGAGGCCTATGTGTCTGTCTCTTCTGCAAACTTAAGGTACATTTTAGTCACCTTTGCCTGGCTTAGCTGTGCCCTTGTGCGTGTCTTTACTGTTACTTTGCCTTGGTCACTTGGTGAGCCCCTGCTCACTCACATGTATAGTCAAGGGGAAAATTCAGAGCAGCATAGAAATGGATGAGCAGCAGCAAAAGCCTTTGAGTCAGGACATCTGGATTCTAGTCCTGGTTCTGCCACATTCGTGCCCTTGGGCAAGCCTGCTTAACTTTTATCTTCCTTTGACTTCTGTAGAAAGAAGAGGTGGTGTTCTGTCTAGCCTTCTGTGTGGGCAGCACGAGGGTCAAATGAAGTCACAGACGTGGGAATAATTTTGAACTTTAATGAAGTGACAGCTGTCAGTGTCCTTGCTGTGAGCTTATGGCAGTGTGCTCAACACCTAGAGTAGCGCCCGTTGCAGAAGCCAGCTCCATTTCAGAAGGATTTCTCTCCCTCGCTCTGATCACCTTACCTCCTTGGTTTCATGTAGTAACCATTCCATTAAGATTCTAGTACTAGCTTTGTTTTGCTGGTAGTGGTAACAGGTTTTCTCCTTTTGTTTTTAATTTGATTAGGAAATTTGTACATAGACTCCAGGCAAAACCTCCCTCCCTCGGTGATGCCACCCCCTGGTTACCCTCATATCCCGCAGGCGCTCAACACTCCAGGAACTACGATGGCAGGTAGCGTCTGTGTGCTGTGTTTGCAACCTAGAGTTTTAACACTGAAAAGCTTGAGGCTGCTGTGAGAGGGTATGAACTCTCTTTATGGCCTGGAGTACAGAGTGTCTTTAAGGACTTTATTTTGACAAGACTTATTACAGTTTTCAGGGGCCTGTTTTGACTAGCTTCTGTGGATTCTGTTCTGCTGATTGCAGAGACGTAATCCACCTATAGTATCCAGGCTAAAGGTGATGAGTTGAAGGTAGCCAAGAGACTCCGGCACACTGTTAGAACTGGAAGGAGTCTTAAGGATCACCTAGATGAGAAATTGGCGTCAGGAGAGAAAAGCTGCCCAGAACTCCTGGGTTAATGAGCAATTAAACCAAGACTCAGGCCTTGACCTTGCCCTTTACTTTACCTGTCTGAAAAAGGGCAGTAAGTAATGTGTGCCAGTGAGGGTTTTGTGAGACCTGGAGAGAGCTGTGTGTCGGGCAGTGGGGAGGGGGCTGTACTCAGTGATATGTCCTTGAATGAACTGGAGGACACTGGAGCGTACCTGCTGCTGCACTCCCCACCTCAGCCCATTAGTGATTTGCAGGTACTGTGCTGTGTAGCTAGAGCTCAAGCCGGATTGCCAGTCTCCTGCTTTGGCTTCAGATTATATTTTTGTTAAATAAAGACAATCAACATTTCTGATAGAGTGTAATATACTTAAAACATAGCATTTTATAAAATCATATGTTAAAAGATTCATGAGAAAAAATGATTAGCAAGTAGCTTAAATTTTTGTTTTTAGAGTACAAGCAACAGTGATAATCCAGTAAGAAATTTAGGCCAGGCATGGTGGCGCACGCCTTTAATCCCAGCACTTGGGAGGCAGAGGCAAGCGGATCACTGTGCGTTCGAGGCCAGCCTGGTTACAAAGTGAGTCCAGGACAGCAAGGGATACACAGAGAGAAACTGAATTTTATGCTGTAAAAAAAGAATTTTACAGCATTTCAAAGGATATCCTTAAGTTCTAGTAAGAGGACTGCTTTTAGCAAATTTTGTTATGTCTCAGTCTAGCTTCATTGGTACACCAGTGACTTTTTTTCTTTCTTTCTTTTTTTTTTTTTTAAGTTAAATTTTTCTTAGGTGTATGGATGTTTTTGCCTGAACATTTGCCTATGCACAACTTGAGTGCCTGAGGCCCAAGAGGTCAGAAAAGGGCATCAGATCCTCTGGACTTGGAGTTATAAGCCACCATTTGGGTTGCTGGGAATAGAACATGGGACTTGTGAAAGCTCTTTTAACAGCTGAGCCATCTCTCTAGTCGCCTGATAGCATTGTTAATTGAAAACATGTTAGAACAGAGCAGACTAGTGAAGCGGTTGTCAGCCTTTTCCTAATGCCTTCTTTACTGTAGGCCAATAAAATGGAAGAGTGTTTTTGGAGTCAGGTGGACTGAGTTTGTTTGTTTAGTTATTTTTTGAATCCGTCTGTGTAGTCTAGGCTGGCCTTGAATCTATGATCATCCTGCCTCTGTCTTCTGAGTGTTTAGGATTGAAATTACATGTGTGTATCATTATACCTGGATTTTTGTTCAACTTCTTGTTGGAGGCTTTTGGGTGGTTTCCAGGCAGTGTACCTGTGTCCTAGCACATAGGACATCTCTAGGAGCTGTTGGTGTCTTCCTGACTTTGCTGCCCAGGTCACTGCTGACCCTGTTCTCTTCTTTCCAGGCCATCACGGAGCTATGAACCAGCAGCACATGATGCCTTCCCAAGCCTTCCAGATGCGGCGCCCTCTGCCTCCAGATGACATCCAGGACGACTTTGATTGGGATTCAATAGTGTAGGCTCGTTTCTGCGAGACAGCAGACTCCAGCATCCTTTCTGCTTCGTGAAAGGAAGGATTAGAGTCCAGTTGAGAAAACAAAGCGATGTTACCAGTTCTATCTAAATTCCTTTCGAAGACAATCAGAGATTCTAGCTGGGTAACTTACTGCTTTTATCCAACCCAAGCAAGAACTACATGTTTGTCTCCCCGCCAGTGCCCTCTGTAGCTCCTAACTGTTGTGATTTGGACAGCTTTTTGCATATTTGTGTCAGTTTGATGTTGACCACAAGTGCCAGACTGATTTTTCAGACAGAGCCTATTTTGCTGCAAGCAGTTTTACATACATATGTGTAAATATGTGTACAAACATTATTGAAAGGCTTCCAAGTTTTTTCTAATTGGATTACTATGTCTTGACAAGAAAGTTACTGTCAGTTTTTATTCCTTGTTAGGCCATTTTCTGCAGGATGCTTTCAGACAAGATAGGGAGCAGAAAGGAAATCGGTTTTTCAAAGCCCAGTTTCCTTTATTTAATCTTCAGAAATAGGAGTAATCATGAATTCCACTGCATAAGTCAAGGAACCTGGAGTTGGTACTTTCAACAGTGCAGAGGGCCTGTTGTTCCTGAGCAAGGTTGTAGTGTAGGGAGTTGTCGAGTGTGTGTTGTGCCTTGTTAGTGTGTTTCCTCAGCTGCGTTTTGACAGCTCTGATGTGTGTGCGCTGATTGAAACTGGGTATTGCTTGGCTCTTCAAACAAATCAGTGTCTCCGTACTCACATATTTATTATTCAGAAGTGTTATTTTAATATTTATTGCTACTTTCTGTGAATGCACAACGCTGTTGGATTCACTAGGGAAAAATTTGTCTGAAAGCATGGTTATTTTTCTGGATAAAAGTTTACAGACAAAGACAATCTTTATCATCACTCCTTTTACCAGGTGAATATGCTTCCTGTCTGTCTTAGCCTTCTTGCCGAGGGAGACATAATAGCTACATAGGAATTTCCTGGAATTTGAATTAGAGTCTATTTAGGCAACAGGACACGGAGGCAGTGTTTATACAGCAGTGTCCTCACCGTTTCAGGTGATGCTGGAAGGGGCAGCAGCTCCAGAGTCTTTCTGCTTCAGTCTTGAGTGCAGTGACTGCACGACCTGATGTTGGGCCTCTGTGCGCCCAACCAAGAAGCACCTCAGAGCTTTTATCAGTTGCTTTGTTTTGTGTCATATCACAGCTTACATGGGTTGATTGTTTTGATTTTACAATGAAAGTAGAAGAAAGGAAATTCTCTTCCCCACAGCAAATATATTTTTAATTGGTTCTTTATAGAGTGGAAAAATCTGTGTTAGTGAGGAAGTAGATTCTGTCAAGTCAAGAAGAAATAACTGCTCACCAGTTGCTTGTTAATGTCTGGGCTCAGCAATGCTAAATCATGTTAACTAAGCCTCAGCGAGTCTATGGTTGAGTAATTGCTACTTGAGCAAAGAGGTGTGTGAGTCTGTGTGTGAAAAAGAGAGTATTAATGGAGTATTGCCTTGAATGAGTCACTGGGAAGCCATGGGGAGAGCTGGGAAAGAAGTGAGAGCTTTGTGCTTCTCTGTTGTTTGGACCCCACTTGTCATGAAAAGGAAGCTCAGGTACAGCCCCTCGAGTCAGTGAGAACAGCAGCTAGCAGGCCTCCCAGAAGGGCCAGGCAAGATGAGATGGCTGCCTGCAGAGGAAAGCTTGGGAAAATGAGGTTCCCATTAGTTTACTCAAGTCACTGTTTTCTAGACACCAAAACTGCTGCTCCGGACTAGGATTGCTGCTCAGCAGTGTGCACTTTAGATGAGCGGGCGTGGGAGGACTGCAGTCTCTGAGACAGCATGGCTTGATGATGATTTTACAAATTATGTGAAGCTAATTTCCCATTTGGCAATTACTTAACTGATTTGCAGTGATCCATATATTTATGAATATTTAAACTGACCAAGAATGGCACATGAGGATAGACTCATCACCCTTCTGTCACTCCGAGTTCCCAGGGCCTCAGAGCAGCCCTGTAGTCCGAGGCCAGGCAGGCTACCTGGTGGGTGCAGAGTCCCTCTAGTGGCCATTTCTGTTGGTAATGATACAGAGCAATTTCTCTTGGGCTTTAAGTTGACTAGAGACTTTGGGGTAAAGACTAATAAACATACATAAAGAGATGGGTGCTCTGTCCAGGAGAAGAGTCCGACTGGCATTTGTGGCAGTGTTTGAAATGTAAATGTATTCCTGTGTGTTCCTGTAAATATTTAATACGTGTCTCTCAAATGTCCTTTGAAGTGGGAGGGCATCGATCTTGGGATAATTTCAAATGGAATAGAGTATTTTGCTATGTTCATTGAGAGGGTGATGTGTACATACCTATATTGTATATATGTGGTGACATGCATTGGCTTTTGTGCAGAAACAACCTGCTCTCTGTGCTGCTGTTGGACAGTCAGTGTTTTAATGTTTCTACAGTTTTCCTATTGCACGATTTCATATTCTGCCAATGGTGAGTGGCACCCATTCTTTGTAACCGTTTAGTGCTGTAAAGAAATATTCCATGTGTCATTAGGATTGTCGCTGCCAGAACTGATATGCATGGATGGCACTTAAAATAAATATATTATGATAACTGTATTTGCAGCCTGATGGTCTGTGTCATTTGCTACTTTTGAGGAAGCCAGAATGGAGCCTGTGGCCAGGCTATGGAGTCCTTGGAAGTTTTGAGACAGTGCCTGGGTGTTGCGCCTTAGCACTGAGCTTAGTGTTGTTTAATCTCGGTAGCTCACTTTCCTGAGCAGACACCTGAGGCTAGCTCTCCAGAAAGAAACTCAGTGATGAGGGTTTACTGAGGATAGACTTACCCAAGATGAGGAGCAATCAGCACCTGGCCAGGGAGGTCACCCCGGAAGTTTCCCTGGTGAGGAGCAGTGGCTTAGCAAATGCAGAGAAGGCACTGCAGGTCAGCCCTCAGAGGGCCCGAGGCCAGCGGTTATCTCTCTGACACTGGTGCTCCATGCCGTGGCTTGGGCTGGAGCAGAGTGGAGATGGTAGGTTGAGATGGGAGCAAGGTTTGAAAGCCTTAGCAATGGACAGGCAAGAAACTTGGGGACCTGCACATGGATGTGAAGAGAGAGTAGCGCTTCCTGCCACTCTGGCAGTCTGTCCAGAGCATCTAAGTTATCCTCCACAGCACTGCAGGAGCACCAGTGTCTGGTTACAGGTGGGAGCAGGATCTGAAAGAAGAGCGTCCCCAGCTTTTACCTCTAATTGTGGACTTAGGATGGCTCTGTCTGGGGCAGGCTCCAAAGCTCCTTAAAACTTAATGGTTTGCCAGAGCCAAGGTGAGTGAGTGAGTGAGAGAGAGAGAGAGAGAGAGAGAGAGAGAGAGAGAGAGAGAGAGTGTGTGTGTGTAGAGAGAGCAGGACTGGGCTGTGTTCTATTGCAGGCAGGTTTTGTTCACTTGGTGCTGATTGGTATGCAGGTGGAGTATGCCTCTCCTGGTCAGAGGAAGCAGAAACACAGTCATTATGCTACGTGTGTATTTCTCTCACCTTTAATGTGTTACTCTGGGGCTGCTCTATACATACGCCCCTTACCAGCTGGGTAAAGCGTCCTGGACAAACGATTGGAGCTCAGGAAGTCTTCATAGAAGGCATTCAAAACGGCACCCTGGTAAGGGCCTTAGAAAATGGTTAGTGCAACCATATTTTGTTAAGCATTCAGACCCAGTAAGGAAGCAGCTTATTTCAAGTCTTACAGCTACTCAGGGAAAGCTAGGAGAAGGTTGGAGAGTCATTGGCCTAACAGCAGTTCAGACTTCCTGTACACAGCCTGCAGGGATGGCTCAGGAGGTAAAGCCAGCCATTTGCCCCAGGACTGATGACCTAAGTTCAGGCCCTGTAACTAGTGCTGGAAGGAGAGAACCAGCTCACAGAAGGTGTCCTCTGACCTCAGCATGTACCCACTGTCTAACTTGATCTACTGTGACCTGATGGTATAGCGATGTCATGGCCCTGCTGTGTGGAAGAGGAGACAGCTCTGGAGAAGTGAAAGGTGCTACAGCAGAGGGGGAGGGAGAGAGAGAGACTGACTTTAAATGTAGAGTGCCTGTACAAGGTGGAATATTCGTGAGCAGAGCATCTCACCATGAGTGTGTGCCTGTGGCTTGTGTTGGGTGCTGTGTGCCCTACCCTTGGAGGCAAGCCAACAGCCTCTTTTGGAACTTCAGGACAGGCTGCAACCAAGCAGAATAGGCAGCATGTTGGCTTACTGAGACAGTCCCTGCATTGGTTTCTTCTGTAGTAAATTCAAGAGATTTTTGAGCTTTATCCCTGTCCCATCCTCACTCGCCCCAGTCTGTTAAATTGACAAGTCACCATGAGAAAAGCAACTGGCTGCCTCAAAACCATATTCTTGCTCCATCTCACTGCAGTTGCCAGCTCTTGAGCAGTGTCCCAGGAGTGCAGGATGGATGGTTGCCGTTTCTTCGTACTTGCTGCTTACCGTTCTTCCAAATACCTGGGCCTGATAGTGGAATTCCCAACCTCAGCATCTGGGCCAGGTGTGGTGGCAGAGCTGGTAATAATTGTAGCAATAAGGCTGAATTCCAAAGCTAGTCCAAGTAGCCTAGAACCTCTGTTCTTAGGAGGTTTTAAGGCTGTCCCAGATCTTTCTAACTGCCCCTGAGTTGGGGGGAGGGGGGAGAGATGGGAGGAAGGGGTAGTGCAGGCAGACAACTTGGTGGCTGAGTGTGATCTATATTTGTGGAAGACCCTCGCTCCTTTCCCACCACCTATATTGGGTGGCTCACAGCCACGTTTAATTCCAACTCCAGGGGATCCAGTGCACGAGTGTACATACACATCATTTTAAAATAATCATGTAAAGCAAAGGCTGCAGGGAGTGCCTGTCATCACCAGGGGGCAGCACTGCCAGCTGTATGCATCTTCTTTGCGGAAGGTTTCCTTCAAGTGCAGCCCCTTTGTAGACCCCAGAGTTTACAAAGCAAGAGGAGCCTTTCCCTCCCTGTCTGAGTGACACTGCTGACTGGAGATGCCCCTTGCAGTTCTCGGCTTAAGCAGCATGTGGGGCCACTCCACGGCTGCCTTGGCTGGACCCTAATGAAGCTCACCACCCCTCAGAAATATTACCCCAAACCTTCTGCCCACCTAGCCCCAGCTGATGAACATTCTTCCCACAGGTGTGGCTCTGGCAGGCACCACACCTTGGCCTCTCAGCCCTGCCTTTGAGCCTGAGCGGGCCTGGATGGTGCCCCATGGAGCGCTGTCAAGTGTGTTATGGTTATTGCCACCATTTGCCAGTTCCCTGCCCGGTACTTGACAGCCACTATCTGCCTCAGCGCTCCCAGCCACCTTGTGGGCTCAGTGCCACTATATGCCTTTTACTGCTGGGTATTGCCACTTCGAGAGGTAAAGTGTTGGCCCAAAGGTCACTGCCGTGTGAGGGGAAGACAGCCCAGATCTGCTTCATTCTGGTCTGTACTGCCCATAGAGGCTGATAATCTTCCACAGCAGTCCCCGGTGCCTTTGACCTCCCTCTCCACAGCCGGGTGCTATCCTAGAGCTTGCCCATGTTTCTATCTCCCTATCATGGGATGTCACCTCTTTGCTCTCAGGCCCCCCAAAAGGTCAGAGGGCAGCTTCCTGTCCTACACAAGTAATAAAGATGTCAAGGCATTTCTTAGCTTCCCTTCCCATGCCTGAGCCATGCTCAGGAGGCAGGAATGGTCCTGTTTTCACTAAAGCGTGGGTGTATGGGACACTGCAGCTGTGTGTGAGTAACACAGAGGCAGACACCATGATGGTTGACTGGAATGTCACTATGTAGTCTGAGTGGCTGTAGCTGATTGTGTGTGTGTGTGTGTGTGTGTGTGTGTGTGTGTGTGTGTGTGTACACACAAATGCGGATGCATGTTTGTGTGGGTTGTGCATACTTACAGAGGCCCCAGACTGAGGTTGGGTCAATGAGACAGGTTCTCTCAGTCATACCCAGGCCTCACTGACAATGGCTAGTTTTGCTAGCCATCTTGACTTGGGAATCCGATCTCCACCTTCCCAGGCTGCCAACCCAGCCAGCCTCTATGTGTGTTCTAGGAGGTGGCTATGTGTGTTCTGGGGGTGGCGAGGCTCCTCAGACTCTTCAGAGCGTCTCTCTCATTCTCCAGGGTCCTGTATGCTAGGCGACACTGAACTGGGATCAGGCTACATAGGCAGGGGCTGTCGGAGTTGGTCCCTGTAAGTCTCCCACAGATACTTTTTCTCATAGTCACATTCCTGGCTTGTCCCTCTCGCTGTTCTCCTGGGTAGTGTGGCTTTGAGCTAGATGACAGATGAATACCACCTGCCCAGCCTTCCTTTTCCTGGCAGAAGCGGATCCCTTGCCATTTGGCCAATGGTCAGGATCTCTCCAGACCTCAAGGGCCCAGCACAACTGATTGCTTAAGGCAATGAGAACATGGACTTTGGAGTCAGGTTCTAGGATCTGTTGTGGGCAAGACACTATCTTCCTGAGCCTCAGTTTTCTCTTAAAACATGAAACAAAACACCGTAGCTCAGAGTGGTGTTGAGAAGGCGGCTGGAAAGCACATGGTGTCTGGGCACTGTACGGAGATCCAGAGGAACGTCCCTCCTTCCCCTTCCTCTGCTCTGACCCAGTTGGCAAAACAGCTGGTCCCCTGCCCCTTCCCCACACCTGCCGAGATGGAGCATCCCCTTCCCTCCCCTAAGTTCACCAGTTCCAGCTTACCATCTGCCCTTAGCCCTCTGCCAGTGTCTTTGTGCACAGTGGCTCTGCCAGGGCCCTAAACTGCTTCTCGGAGCCCTGCTATGCTTTAGCCTAGACCAGCTCTCCTCTCCTGTGCCCCCAGGTCTACAGCTATCAGTCAAAGGTCACTTCAGATATCACTGTCGCCATCAGGCATACTGTGGCCTGGCCTCTGGGACCTGAGCGTGGGCGTTCCTCCCACAGCTCCCAGCGTGTCCCACAAAGAATCCAGTGGGGTCTGTCCAAGTTGTTTCTAAGCTTGGACTCCTTTTGGGGGGGGGAATGGAGGGGGTATGGGTGGGTGTGAAGGGCGTTCCTGGGGGTGGACACTCAGCTGAGTCTCTGCTTCCTTCCCTCCAGGGTGGGAGACAGTCTTAGTGAGATGCTTCCAGGAGGGGAAGGAAGAGGCAGCTGCTGTATGTGAACGGGAACAGATGGTGACCGGGTACCCACCATCTCATCCGGGCCAGCCACAGGGGACTGATGACTCAGCTGGGCAAACAAGCGGACACACCCTCTCCACTCCCCAGCTGCCCCCTGAAGCATCAAGGGAAAGCGCCCACCAACCTGGGCCCGGAGGAGGGAGGGGAAACTGGGCTTGATCTCTGGCCAGGGCCTCCAAGCCCCACCAGCTGCCACTTCCTGTGTGACATGACAAGAGCACCCTGATTATCCATTTTCTCAGCGTTGTGGGCATCGCTGACTCTTGGTGGGCCACTTCTTTCTTCCCTCGAAGGGGAAGCGTGTGTGAGGCCAGGAGCAGTACAAGAGGCCCCACATTGCACTGGGCAGTTCAGGTTTTTCTTTGGCATTTGAGAAAATTGGATTCAGTTCTGGAATTTATAGCTATATGACCACAGTTGTCACCAAATCCACCTGGCAGTAATCTGAAAAATTGTGCCTTCCTCTGGGCTGATGGTGCCAACAGCTTGTGTTTACATGTGTGCCTTTCTGCCATGCACAGTCAATACAGCCGGACCCAGTAGTTAGGTATGTACCCTTGGAAAGTCTTAACCTCGCTGAACTTCCAACTCGCTGCTCCCACCCTTTAAAATGGGATTATACAGTTATTTCTTTTAGCCAAAACTGTTAGGAGGCTCACAGATACGGGAATTCTCAGACAGTTATGGCTTCTTACGGGTTCTCATGGCAACCAGAGATTGTTGCACCCTCTAAAGCACATTTACAAGTTTGGACTAGAATGCAGACTACACCTCTCAAGGGCACACAGACCAGGCTTAGTGTCTTCGGGCTCTTGCTGGGCCTCGTTCCTGAGGGTCTGAGGGCTTACAGTCTGTGTGGGCTTACAGCCCGGCGTCCTACAGCAGGACTGTCTCCAGTGGGCCTGACTTTAATGGGCACTTGAGAATCACAGTGATTCACGCACACACACAATCTATAAAACAAATCTGTTGGCCAAAAAGAACAGTTAGTTATCCTTGGGAAGCTCGGGGTATCCCAGCATCAGGCAGAACCCCCTAGCTTCCAGCATTGGGGTTAGGGCCAGTTATGTTGGGAGTCATGTCACTCATATTCACAGCCACAGAGGCCTGGAGCTTGGCCCAGCCAGTTGCAGAATTGTTGGCCACAGCCAGCTGCTGTGCTTGGGACATGCTCTGCCATTTTCTGAATTTCCTCCAGCCATGGTGGCATCCACTGAATTCCAGGCCTTGTCTGAGCACTGGGCATGCAGCTTGTGCTATGTGGCTATGTGGCTATGTGGCTCCAAGTGTGATGAGAATGCTTCCAGAGCACAGAAGAGTAGAAATGCTCATGACTCTGGGGCTCGGGGGTGGGGGCCTGAAAGTTGCTAGAAAGTCTTGAAATCTACAGTGGAACTGTTCTTTTCACCCATCTCTACAGAAGCTGAGGCTCAGAAAGGTCATGTGACTTTTAAAAGATGAAGCTGGCACCAATCTGGGGACTGCCTAGCTCTAGGGCCTGAGCTCTGGCCTCCCCTCCCACTCGCGTGTAGTGCTTTGAGGTTCTGGTTGAATGGTACACTTAGCAGGGGCTGGATCGCGACAGACAGTGCCAGCCAGGCAGCCTGGCTTTCCTCCGAGGTTTGGGACAGCAGGTGGTTGTCCTTTCATGATACTGCAGCTAGGGCCAGGAGATACGGTGTGGCTCGGAAGGCCGCCTGAGTACACTGCCTTGCCAGAAGAGGTGGTCTTGGATTAGGGGGAAACCCGAATAGCCTCAGAGTCATGAAGTGACAAGGCAAGGCACGCAGGGGACTGGGGATAAACCTCGGGGTTCAGGGTACAAGCTTGAGGTTCCAGGAGAACAACTAAGGCCCAACTTCTGGCAGCTTCTATGAAGGCTGAGGTCATAATATCCCCTGAAAAGAAGGCTGGGGATTGAAGTCAGAGCTGGCCCTGGGTTGGGCAGGGGCCAGAGTGGGAAAAGGGAGAAGGATAGATTTCTACTTCCTAAAGCCTTTACTTCCTCTTTCCCACTGTGAGGAACTGCATCAACCTGAAGGTCAGATGGAGGCAGCAGGAGAGGAAGCCCTCCCCCTCCCCCAATCAGGGCCACACCCTAGGAGGGAAGACAAGAGCCACCTTGAGTCAGCAAAAAGGGTTCCTCTAGCCCAGTCCCCACCCTAAAGCCAAATCAAATCCCAGCATGGCCCTAGGCTCCCACGTCATCCCAGACCTAACCCAGACCATAAACCCAGCCCCACCCCCATCGCCTGCCTCACTGCCAGCTCTCCTCAGCCCTGCAGCCCACTGTTCCTTAGCTATCTCCATCTCAAGCTCTATCCTAACCAGCATCCACTTCCAAACCTAACGCTAGCAGTCTCCATCCCCAAAGCCAGCTCACACTCTTAACAGGAACTCCCATCCCCTGACGCCACACCAAACTCTTCCCTAACTCAGACCCTGACCTGGCTGTGTCTTGTCTTCACCCCTCTCACCCCCAGCACACCCCTGAACAGTCCCCCTGCTTTCTGTCTCACCACATCAGTCCTCCCATTCGCAGCATCCCTGCTCAGCACTGTTGTTCAGCCCTTAAGGTCAGTCACCTGACTCTCAGCAGAGGTCAGTGGGGAGCACATGGATTGCACATATATTGTCTGTGGACACACATACACACACACACACACACTGTTCCCTGAAGTACACACGTACCTCCTCACAAATACATATAAACAGGCACACTTCAGGATATGTACACATACACACATGCATACATTCCCTAGCATATACACATCTCCATGTACACACAGACACCTCAGCACACACAGATGCACCCTTAACACAGACACATACTCTTTAGTGTACACCTGCATATGATCAAACATATACACACACACACCTCAGTGTGTGTCACACTCTGGCACACAGATAGGCAGACGCATCAGTACACTCAGTGCCTACACACAAACACAGCTTTGCACACATACCTTTCAGAATACCTACATATATACCCTTCAGTGCATACCTCAACATATGCACTCATACATGTCAGTGTACGTGTACACATACACCTCAGCATACATGCAATATGCATCTCAGTGCAGGCAGGCACTTGCCTAATACCCCACAGTGGTAGGGTGTGAGGGCAGGGCTCAGACAACAGAGGTTCAGTCTAGCTTAGGACAGTATGGCAGGACCAAATGTTTCCTGCCCTTGATCCTGGGTCAGGCACTTGCTAGTCCCTTCTTACTAGGCTCCTTCCCCCTCCAGGCCTTTGTTTAGTTCTGTTCTTACATTCAGGGATGCTGTCTCTCACCCTGGTTATGCGGCCAGTGTGGTGGAACAGCAGGAAGAGGCTCCAGGACAGCTTTCTCTAGGGCCCTGGGGCTCATGCACCCTAGGTCCTGCGGTGAGCATACGGGCATGCTCAGGAACTGAGTGGAACACTCCTAGACTTTTCCAGCACCAGGGCATCTGTCAGCTGGGGAGGTATTCACATTGCTCTGCACAGAAAACCCGAGACTTGGAGGAGTAGCATCTGCCAGTTGCTTAATCCCAGTGGAAAGCAGGCCGGTGGCGGGATTTGAATGTGTGCCTGAGAATGGCAGACACCAAGCCTGGAATCTGTCTGGGTCTTGAATTCCCAGCCTCCCCTTTCTCCTTTCTCTGGCCTCACTTACTTTTCACACACCCCTGTAACATTCCAGGCCCAGCTCATCTCTTCTTCCTCCCAACTCAGCCCTCTGTGGATGAGAGACGTCTCTTTTATGCTCCCCCACCCCCATGCTAATGGCCCCGTCTCTGCTGTCATTGTCACAGTCACCTTTCTGGGCCTCTTTTCTTCAAGGGCAGGGTTGGGCCTGCAGGGCCTGGCCCTCAAGTAAATGCTAGTAAATGCAGCACCCAGCCCAGCTGTGGGTCAAAGTAGTGCCCAGGGAGGGGCTGGGGTTCTGCCAGGCTCTGATGGTCTCTTATCTCCTGGGCTCCATTGGCCTTATCTGATGGAGTGCAACAGGCAGCAGATGAGGCTGACAAGGCCCAAGGTTACTGAGTAACTCTGGCCTCTTTAAAAGTCCCATTGTTTACCCCAGGTACCCAGCACCAGCCGGGCAGTTCCCCCGCACTGTACACTGCTGCCATGAATGCGTGCTTGCTGTCTGTGCTGTGCCTCCTGGGTGCTGTGGCTGCCCTGGTAGGAGGGGTCACCGTGCAGGTATGGCCCCATCCTTACTTGGCTTGGCCCATCTTTGGAATCCTGAAATGAGGGTTGGCTTTCCTCTGGGATCCCAGCCATGCACATTTTCCCCCTTCAAACATTGAGGAGGAAAAAAAAAAATTAGGGAGACAAGAAATAGCACATGGGAAAGATGGTAATGGAGTGCCTGCAGTCTGGCTGCTCCTGTGTCCCACCATGACTTAGCAGCACCAGGGAGGAAGGGTTGGTGGTGGCATTTCACGGAACAAGAAATGTGAGTTTCTCGAAGGTTCCAAAACAGCCAAAGCCAGTGGCTGGGGAGGGAAGGGAGGTGACTGGACTCAGATCTAGCTCTGATTCCTTCATGTTGCACTTGCCTGGAAGACCAATCTTGGTCCCAGGCATCGATTGCACCCGTGGGGGACCTGGATGGTTGGGCATGCCTACCGGTGACACCGGACACAAGTTGGGTTGTCAGCCAGCAGGTGTCCTGCTCCTGAAAGGCTGGAGGCTGGAGGTGGAAGCCCTTGGACGGGAAAAGACAGCCTGGATTAGCATGGCCGCAGATGATGATGCCAGCTCACACCCATGTGGCACCAATCGCATTTCTGCCTCTCCATATCTGCCTCCCCATACCTCACATGAAAGTGTGGAGAACTTCAGGCTTCTAGCAAGCCCAGGGGCACAGAGGCCTGTTCTCACGCTACCCCACACAGATCGATCCATCGTCCCAAGCAAGCCACCCAGGCTGGGGCTGCCTGCATCCTGGCCTCATGCTCTGGCTGTCTCTTTCAGGATGGAGACCTTTCCTTTCCTCTGGAGTCAGTGAAACAGCTTAAGGACCTCCATAAGGTGTTGGAGCCTGGGCTGAAGAGTCACAAGAAGTTTGCTCCCAGGCTTCGTGAGCCTGTGGCACAACGGCTGTGCCGCCTCTCTGCATTTCCGGAAGCACTAAGGCCTGTCTGCGAGAAACCAGATGCTGAGGAGATCCTGCTGAGGCTTGGTGAGTGACTTGTCAGCTAGTGTGGCTGGGACATTTCTGATTGGTGGTGTGTGAGGAGGAGATGTGTTCTGATTGGTTAGTTCTAAGTGGTACCTGCTCAAGCCTCTTAGAAAGTGTGGTTTAAAGGGGGCCCTGAGTCCCATCTTCTGGTCATAATAACTCTATCCCTGTTCTGGTTAGAAGCTGCACTCTGATTAGCTGGCTTCTGTAATTCATATGTCACATTTGAGGCATAAAGCCCAAAGGGTCATAGGAGAGCAGCGGCCTGCTGGGATTGTCCTGGTGGCTGGTGACAGATATCCAAACTCTGTGAGGGAAAGGTGACTGTCTTTCACCTTCTCTCTTGATCAGAGGCCATTGCTCAGGATCCAAACACATGTGAGATCTGTGCCTACGCTGCCTGCACTGGATGCTAGGATGACATCACTTGCCTTCCTTCTCAGCCCACATGGAAGCCCCTTCTACCTTCTAGAAGTAGAGGAATGGAAGAACTCGCATCCCCAGCATCTCAACCTCTCCTGGCCATGGCAGGGAGGAGGTTGAGGGAGAGAGCTACCTGGGGAAGCCCTGCCTGGGGGCTTTGCAAACCCTCAGCCAATAAACCAGATTCTAGAACTCTGTGTTTTTGCCTCCATTCCTTCCCTTGGGGTTCAGTGTGCAAAGCAGAAAGCTCCATTTTCTTGCCGAGCTCCTGGCCCGAACTTGCGACAGCTACAACACACAGGTACAAGGCACCACCAGAGCAGGTGGAATGTCTCCTGGGACCACTAAGCAGCTAAGCCGCTTGTGAGGGCAGGAACCTGTCTGAGCTGGTTTGGGTGTCCCGTACTACTTAGGATCTGGCTGCCTCAGACCAACAGTGTTGCCTTCTGCCTTCCTATGACCTCATTCAAAGCAGCACCTCCAGTCCTGTCCTCTTCCTGTTAGGCTATCTGCCTAGGCTCCGTGGCCACCTCTCTCGTGGCCTTTCCTCATCCTCCCCAAGCAGAATGTGTCCTGTGGTCACCTGTTCCTCATGCACAGCTCCAGCCACACTCTTGATGACTTCTGTGCATGGGGCAGTTGCTCCAGCCCTGCTTGCTCAGGGTTAAGGCTACCCCCAGTGATGATGGCCCAAACAACAGTGTGAGAGGGAAACCCAAGACTCCAGGTCCCAGCCCCTGGTCTTCCACATCCTGTGTGTTGTTAGGGAAACCACTTCCCTTCTCTGTGCCTCTCTGTAACATGGTCTAGCTCTAGATCCTATGAGTGATGCATTTCAAACTCCCAGGTTAGACCCAGTATAAACACAAGAGGAATTTTTTCAATGGTTTTTAAAGAAAAAGAAACAGAAACAAAAGGAAGCAAAAAAAAAAAAAAATCAAGGGTCAGGCTGAGAATGGTTTAAGTGGAGATGACCGTCGTACACAACACAGGAATGAGACCACTTAGCAAGGATATAGGGGACCTAGAAAGAAGAGGCCACTAGGGTTTGCTCTGGGGGAGTCAGTGGAGGGGAATTGCCATGTCGTGGGGGCGGGGTGAGGTGGGGTAAGGGGTGGGCGATGGGGAAGCTCAGACAGGCTTCCTGTGGTCTAGGATGCTGATGACACCTCCTTCTAGCTAATGCCTGCAAAGGAGGAAAGCTTCTTTGTTATCCTGGGATCTGCAGTGAAATAGATGAATTTCAAAACCAATACCAAGTAGGATAGAAGAGAAACTTCTAGAAGGTAAGAAATGGGGGGAGGAGCACATGGAAGCACCGGAGTGGTCCAGTGTGCACAGTGTGGAGCTTGGGAGGCAGACAGGACTACTGGGCTGCAGGCTGACTCTTAGAAGCCACGCCCCACTTGACCTCCTTGTCTGACACCCGGCTTGACCCAGTGCTTCCTCCCGGGGGGTGCCGGGGGATTTGCTGAACTGTGTGGTGGATAGAGTCATTTAATGCTTCAACACGACAGCCAGCTTCATTGTGTGTGACTTTGGGCGGTGAGACTCGGTTTCCCTGCCTGCAAAATGGAGATCGTAAGGACTGCTTTGAACAGGCATGATGCCACATGTAATCCCAGGACAGGTCAAGCAAGGGCCACAGGGTCAGGAGTTCAAAGTCAGCTTCAGCTCCTAGCCTGGAACCCATCACACAAGCCAACAAACGTGAGAACAAAAGTCAACTTTGGAAAGTTGAGTGAGGATTGCACAAAGTAATACTAAAGAGTTCTGTAAGGTTCATCTATTTTAATTTTTAATGTGTCTGAGAAGGGTGTTGATCCCCTTGGGCTGGACTTCTGGGTGAGCCACTAAGTCTTGGGTGCTGGGACTAAACCCCAGGTTCTTTGCAGGAGCATCAAGTGCGCTTAACACAGAACTATCTCTCCAGCCTCCTGAAAGAGTTCTTAAAGTTTCACCACCCCTGGGGCATCCGGCCAGTCAGAGAAGAAACCAGAAGAAAATCTGAAAATTACCTTTGAACATAAAAAAACAGAAGCATGGCATGCCAGCTCCAATGGGCACAGTGGTGGCCGGCAAATGTACAGCAACGAGGACAGGCGTGGGAGAGAGCATCTCAAGTTAACTATCCGACACCACACTCGGGGAACGAAGAAAAGAACAAACTATATTCAAGTTTTGTAGAAGGGAACTAAAAAAAAAGAAAAGAGCAGAAATAAAAGAAATCATGGTAACAAAACAAAAAGGTGGGCGGATGTGCTTTTCTAACCTCCAGAAGGCACTTCACACATGAGGTGCACAGACACACATGCAGACAAAGCACTCGTACATCCGAAATGATCAAAACAAAAAATGAACAGTGAGATAAAAGTATCAACAGGGGCATCCTTGTCTTGTTCCTGATCTTAGGAGCAGAGTTTTTGTGTTATTTATTCCACTTCCCTGTTCTCTTTAGATGCCTTTATTTATTAACTCACTTATTAGGAACACATGTGAGTGTCTGCGTGAGTTTACGCGCACCACGTGAGTGTGGGTGTGCCACCATGTGGATTCCGGGAGTCAAACCCTGGTCCTCCAGAAGAGCAGCCAGCTTTCCCTTTTTGCTACTTTTCTTTGACATGGTACTGGAAGTTCTAGTCAGAACAATTAGACAAGAAAACAAAAGTACCCAACTCAGACAGTAATAAATATAATCTGTTTGCTGATGACACAATCTTAAGTATAAACCTCCAAGAAGCTCACCTAAAAACTCACTATAACCAACAGACCATCCAGGGAGCTTCAGGATAGGAATTAATTCACAAAAGTCAGTATCACATCTCTATACTAACAATAAGCTCCTCAGAGCACAAAATCAAAACAATCCTTTCACAATAGTGGTGATAACAACAAAGACAACTATGAAATAATTTAAATAGGAGTTAAAGGAGCTATATGCTAAGAAAAAAATTAATGAAAGAAATCGAAAGGCATCTCATTTATTCATGGGTTAGAAAAATAATGTTAGAATGTTCACAGTACCCAAGGTGGTCTATGGATTCAATGCAAGCCTTATCAAAGTTTCAAAAAATTTTTTTGCTGAAATAGAAAAAAAAAACCTTAAAGATCATATGAATTCACACAAGACTCGAATATCCAAATAATTTAAAAAAAATTTTAAGACAATATTTCATGTAGTCCAGGCTAGCCTAGAACTAGTTATTTCAGTGATGATGACTTTGAGCTTAGAATTCTCCTGCCAGGATCATAGATGTGAGCTACCATGCCTGGTTTGTGTGAGATTGCTGGCTGCCAAACCCAGGGCCCTGTGCACACTAGGCAAGCATTCTACCAACTGAGCCATATCCCAGTCCTAGCCAAAGACAATCTTGAGCAAAATGAACAAAGCCAGACTCATTACATTATAAAACTTTAACTGAGACATGCCCTCCATAGTCTTAGGCATTTGAACAGGTGGTCCTAGTTCATGGCGCTGTTAGGAAAGATTTGGAAGGGGTAGCTTTGCTGGAGGAAGTACATCACTCAGGCAGGGCTTTGAGAGCTTACGTCCTTGTCTACTTACAGATCGCAGTCTTTGGTTATGGTAAAGGTGTGAGTTCCCAGCATCCTACTGCGGTTCCATGCCACTCACCTTCTGCCGCTCTTCCTCACCATGAAAGACTCTTATTCCTCAGGAAACTTAAGCTGAAAAACTTTCTTCTGTAAGAAGCTTTGGCCATGGGTATTTTGTCACAGCAAGAGAAATGTAACATGCACACTACCTTATCTCAAAGTCTACTGCAAAGTTATAGTAGTCAAAACAGCATGGTATAGACAACAAGCAAAGGGGGGTGGGGGAGGAAGAGATAGAAACCAAAGGAATGCACACACTACCAGGGGAGAAAAGTCGTCATTAGTTTACTCAGCTATGAACCTTGTGAGCTACTGGTGCAATAGTGGCATGCATGTTATGGGAATAACCAACCGCTTTCTGATTGGGATTTAAAGCCTACTCCATAAGATAGAATTCATGCCTGTTAACTGAACCCAAAACCTCAGAGCTGACTAGGACATAGGCCATAGGGGGACAACCTGATGCTATTTCCCTAAACGGAAATAGTACTAAGCTGCCCCCCAAAGTTCTTACCTTTGTGCTTTGTGCATCTTTCAGCCCTCATCAGAGAAATGTCTTCTTTTATTTTTCAGGAGATGGTGATTAATACAGAGACCAGTCATTGTGCAGCGAACAAGCAAATATAGAGTGCTCTGAATGGGCCATCTTTATCGAAGACCCCACTCTAAGGCCCAGGGATCGTCACAGAAGAGGGCCAAAAGATTGTAAGAAGCAGAGGGAATTGAGATCTGTGGCAAAAGCAGTATTTACCAGGCAAGACAGCACAGTTGCACACCGGAACTTACAGCAGCTGGGGCTGTATGCACACACCTTGCACAAGGTCAAGGCAGCCGTGGACTGAGGAGGGGCTTAGGAAACCCTGCCCCTATCTGAGGATCTATTGGCAGGGATAGTTTTCTTCAGGGATGCTGCTGCCCCTGAGAGCTTACCCAGGCTCCGGGAGATTACCTACACTCAGTCCATATAAACATCACTAATGGACTCAGTGGGTACTGAGGCAAAACCAGAGAGAGAGAGAGAGAGAGAGAGAGAGAGAGAGATGGAGACAGAGAGAGAGAGAAAGAGACGGAGGCAGACAGAGAGAGAGAGAGAGAGACAGAGAGACAGAGAGAGAGAGAGAGAGAGAGAGAGGTGGGGGGCGAGGGAGAGGGAGAGAGAGGACACACAAGAAGTTCGTAGGAAAGTGTGGACAAGGATAGAAGAAGAACTGCAGGAGAGGAAATGGAGAGAGATTGGAGCCAAACACATTGCATGCATGCATGGATATTAAATAAAATATTAAAGAAGAAACCAATGGGACAACCAGGGAGCCCAGAAATCAATTCACAGCTAATCTTTAACAAAATTACCCCAAATCACACAAAGAAATGATAGATTCTTCAATAAATGGTGCTGGGAAAACTGGATCCCCATATGTAGAAGAATGAAACTAGACTCTCACCAACACACACACACACACACACACACACACACACACACACACACACCAGCTCAAAATAGAGTAAAGATTAAAATGATGATGCCAAAGGCAAGGCCCATACATCTCCCCTGTGTGGCGAGAACACAACACACACACACACACCAAGTAAGGTCAGTACACCCAGCAGGTGTCTGCTCCCCGGGCGGAGTGCCTACAGGACACTGGTCTGCGACTGGTGCTCTCTTGTGGCCTGAGCCATGGAAGGTGGGGCCTAGGGAGCTGAGGCCTTGATTCTAGTCAGCAATTGAGCTGGGAATTCCCGGTACGGGGTTTCCCACAGGGCAGGTTTGCTACTTGGCTTTGGCTGAGCATCAGGGAGAGAAGACTGAACGATATGTATTAGAATAAGGCGTTTTTTGTCATTGCTCTTGTCCATGAGCCCCCAAACACAGGCCCTCCCCAATACAGACAAACAAGAGGGCTCTGAACAGCTAAGGAAACAGTCAACATGATAAAGAGGTGAGTGGAGAAAAGTATGTGTGTGTGACCTATGCATCTGTGAGGGATTAACACCCAAAACAGAAAATAATTCAAACAGTCCAGAAAAGAAAAGATGAAACTGTACAATGGGTGAGCACCCCAGGAGACACTTCTCAGGAGACATGCAAATAGCCAACAAGTGAAGGTGCTCAGTGTCGCAAGCCATGAGGAGAGGATGCATAACCCCGCAATGCATCACTTTACACTTCTAGGAATGGGAGTTTTTAAAAACATGGAATAGCGTGGGGGACGGAGAGATGGCTCAGTGGTTTGGTTCCCAGCATCCACATGGCAGCTCATAAGCATCTGTAACTCCAGTTCCAGGGGACCTGACTCCCTCCTCCGACTCCACGGTCACCAGGCATCTATGTGCCTGGTGCACAGGCATATATGCAGGCAAAACATACATATAAAATAAACAAATATACAAAAAATGATGAGATAATGATAGCGTTAGAAAGGCTGTAGAGGGGCTGGAGAGATGGCTCAGCAGTTAAGGGCACTGACTGCTCTTCCAGAGGTCCCAAGTTCGAGTCCCAGCAACCACATGGTGGCTCACAACCATCTATAATGTGATCTGATGCCCTTTTCTGACCTGCAGGTGTGCATGCAGGCAGAGCACTGTATAAATAATAATAAATAACTTTTAAAAAGAAAAAGAAAGAAAGGCCGTGGAGCAAAGGGGAGGTGATGATTCTATAGCTGGTCTGAAGATGTGGCTCAGCTGGTGGAATTCTCAGCTAGCGTGCAACAGTCGGTGGCGCATAAACTGGCCGTAATGGTGGATGTCTATAATCCCAGCACTGCGAAGAAAGAGGAGGCAGGAGGATCAGAAGACTGTGGATGTAATGAGTTGGAGGATAGGCTGGGATAGAGGAGATCCTATCTTATAAACAAACGAATGACTATGGGGAAAGCCGTGTAGAGGTCCTCCCTCCAGTTACAATGAGAACTGCCATTGGCCCAGCCGTTTCCCTTCTGGGTGTAGCCAACGGACATGAGTCCGTATACTGTAAGGCTGTCTGCATTGCTATCTATGGTCAGCACTGTTCGCAACAGCCAAGACTGGCGCTATAGAAAATACATTATGTACTCAGTGGCCTAGCCCTAAACAGAGGGGAACCCTGTCACCTGTGACAAAGACGAAACACGGGCATGTTGTAATGATGAAATAAGCCAGGAACAGAAAGACAAATGCTGCACCACCTCACTTGGAACTGGAATTTAAAAAAAAAAAAGACTCAGTCACGCAGAGAGAAGAATGGCTGCCAGGGACTGGGGAGGAGGAGGAGGAGGGAGAGGAAAAGAATGAAGAGAGAGAGGAAGAGGAAGCAGGGAAAGAAGAGGGGGAAGCGATGGAGGAGAGAGTGGCATGGGTGTGGTGGGAGTAACTGACCACTTCCTGAAGGAGAAAGGTAAAAGCCCCAGGAACTAACGCGGGGGGCATGTTACATTTCCTGCCGTACAGTGTGTGTGTGTCTGTGTCTGTGTGTGTGTGTCTGTGTCTGTGTGTGTGTGTCTGTGTCTGTGTGTGTGTGAGAGAGAGTCTCTGTGTGTGTGTGTGTGTGTATGGTGTGTATCTGTGTGTGTGAGTGTGTAAGTTTGTGTGTGTGAGGTGTGAGTCTGTGTATGTGTGTGTGTGTGTGAGTCTGTGTGTGAATCTTTGTGTGTGTGAATTTGTGTGTGTGAGAGTCTGTGTGTGTATGAATCTGTATGTGTGAGGGAGTATGGTGTGTGTCTCTGTGTGAGTCTCTGTATACGAGCCTGTGTGTGCCTGAATGAGTCTGTGTGTATGTGTACGTGAGTCTGTGTTTGTGTCTGTGTGTGTGTGTGTGTGTGAGTGTGAGTCTGTTTATGTGTGTGAATCTGTGTGTGTGAGTGTGTCTGTGTGTGTGTGTGTGAGTGTGAGTCTGTTTATGTGTGTGAATCTGTGTGTGTGTGAGTGTGTGTCTGTGTGTGAGTGTGTGTGTGTGTGTGTGTGTGCGCGCGTGCGCTTGCAGCAGTGCAGGTTCCAGATGGTTCTCCAGTGGCAGTTCACTGGAAATCTCCACTGAGTGGGTGGGGACACAGCCCATAAAATGTGTACAGACAATGTTTGGGCTCAAGTCAGACTTGAGAGGTGGCATGGTGGTACACAGCAGGGTAAGAGACATGGTCAGAGCAGGGCTGTAGTGTTCTACTGGCAGAGACCTGAGGTACCAGGCAGAGAGTGAGAAGGAAGAGCAGGGTGGGGCAGTAGGGTCTGGCAGCTGTGTGTGGACTCCACTGGCCCTTGGCACCCACTATTCCCTCCCAGATGCTCAGGTCAAAGGCCAAGTAGCAAACCTGCCCTGTGGGAAACCCTGTACTGGTAATTCCCAGCTCAATTGCTGACTAGAGTGAAGGCCTCAGCTCCCTGGGCCCCACCTTCCATGGCTCAGGCCACAACAGAGCACCAGTCCTAGCCCAGTGTCCTGTAGGCACTCTGCCCGGGGAGGAGACACCTGCTGGGCGTATTTCCCATTGACCTTGGAAGGGGCGCTGTGTTCCCACCACACAGGGGAAATGTATGACAGGCACACTGAGCCTTGCCTTTGACATCATTATCCACAGCCAAGGGTAGGTAGAGGCAATAAATGACAGGGTGTCCAGAGCCTGGACTGTAGCACCCTGGGAAGAAGTTGCCTGCCACGTTTGTGACTCTGTGGAGACATTCTTTTTTTAATACAGGAGCTGGCCATTGCAATGTTACTTCTTCAGGCTGACGAAGACTCTCTGAGTTCTCATGCTAAGGGTTTAGAAAGCTGCATGGAGATCTAGAACACACTGGACACTCAGAAAAGGGGAGAGTGCCACTAGGCTGTGGAGAGCAGTCTCCTGACGGTCACTGGAGCTGGGGAGGGCACCAGTTGATGGCGCCCCATCTCAAGTATACAGTTGCCTACTCCCAACTGTTGTGTCAAGAGCTGTGGTCCTAGAGCTGGAATGCCTTGTGTTAGTCCAGGGGAGGAGAAGGTCCTGTGAGCCTGGGCGACTCTGGGGTCCCTCATCTGGGAAATAAGTGTCATGAGTCAGTTCATCGGACTTGGGTACGTGGGTGGGGAATTCCTCTGTGAAGTTTGTCCTGTCTTTTCTTCCCACCCGGCTTCCCAAGATGCCACACCCACAGCCCAGAAAGGAACACGTAGACTCTTGACTTTGTGGGTAGCATCTTTATTCAGGTGCAGCTGCCCAGGGGCCACGGATATGTCAGCCTGGGTCCCATTGCTTTGTCACGGATCCAGCTATGCTGGGAGGGTGGTAATTACGTCAGGGGTGCCTGAGTATGGACAGGGTACACCAGGCTGGGTGGTGGGGTGGGTGGTGGTGTAGGGAGTTGTCCGGAGTGGGCTCAGGACACCCAGAGCATTTCAGCGGCAGCCCGTACAGGCAACATTTATACACAGCTCACATTCGTCGGTGGCGATGGTCTCTGTGCAGGGAGAAAGCAGGTTAGTTGAAATTGGACTTTGGGGTATCAGTGGTCACAGATGCTGACGCAGGTTGCGGAGAGGAACTTGTAGGGAGAGAGCCTTGTGACTTCCTCATAGAAGCTTCTGCTCTGGACTCAGAGTGAGGGAGCCAGCACCTCCTTTTTCAGGTGCTGTCCTTCCTAGTAGAAGCTGAGCAAGGCACTTCCCTCCTGGTCTGAGGTTTCTTATCTTCCACATGGGCTGATCAGCCTGACCTGAGTGCTATAGGAAAGATCCTGGACAAAAGGGACAGATCGGGACCTGCCCAGAGCAGGTGCCCAGTTACTGTGCAGACCTTCTGGCTTCAGCTTAGCTGTCACCTACCTCCCTGGGGAGCCATTTTCAAGCCTGACGTCATCAGATGTATCAGATGCACGTGTCTCTCGGAATCATATCTGTTTCTTCCCAGAGCCCCTCCCTCTCCCCCCTCCCCTCCCCCCCCCCGACTTGTGAGGTCTTTGAGGAACTTCCCAGGGCTGTGGAGGTTCTTTTGTACCTGCCTCAATGTACCCAAACTGGGGCAGATCTGGGGAGGACAGGGTTGGGACCCTCTGAGCATCCTCTCCACAACCACTGGGTTGCTTAGCAGAAACAACTAATAATGAAGAGGTGGGGAAGGGGATGGAGGGGCAGGAAGACCTGAGGGGTGGGATCCTTACTCAAGTCCTTGAAGATGCTGGTAGCGTCCTGGGAGGCACAAACAGGCTGGAGGTCCAGGGGCAAGGCTGAGTTATGGCACACAGCGGGCAGGAGGCTACCGCTTGGCGACTGGGGATTGGACATCTGCTGCTCCTCCAACTCTACCAGCTTCTTCACTGATTCCAGCTGTACTTGGAAGCCATGGTACTATGGAGGAGAGAGGGGTGGGAAAGCATCAGGCCCTGGCTAGGAGCAGGCAAGTGCCATGAGATTGGGGGTCAGCAAAGTGCCATGGGTCGCCCAGAATATTCTCTGTGCTCACAGTAGAAAAGAAGCTTGTGAGGAGGAAAGTGGAGTGTTACCTTCTGACCTGCCACCAACAGCATCAGAAGCCTTCGTCACAGGTTGTCCCACAGGCTGTGGCGCACTGCGGGTCAGACCCCTGCTTGTCTCCGTCCAGCTGTGGACCTTCCCCTGTGGAAGCCTGGCCACTGGACTGGCCAGCTAACATGTCCCTTTCCTGCACTGGCCTGGTGACTCTCCCTGTGCTGAGACTGATTCAGCCCCTCCTAGACCAGTTTATTCTCCTGGAAACCGCTCCCCCCACTGCCCCCATGCCCTCTCAGCCCCCCCCCACCTACCCCCACCCCACCCCTAGATCGAGATGCCAAACTATAGTCACACAGGTTTAGCAAGACCAGAAGCATCCTGCCACACCATGGCCAGGCCTGATTCCACGCCCCACCAATCTGATAGTCCCTGGAAGGACACTGAAGTCCATGTTCCCTCTTCCTGGCCTTTGTTCTGCCTAGAACATGTTCGCCTGCGCCTGGTACCACTTATCCTTCAGTGAGCACAAAGGTTCCCTGGCAGGAAACCGCTCTGCGACTTGCCCAAGTGGGTGCACACAGGGTAGGGAGCAAAAGCGGGGTCCCCATCCCTCTGTGCCTCTCCTCTAGAACTGACACCCCTCCCCCAATCTCCTTCCATGCTGTGACCTCAAAGGAGAGCAGAGCTGAGTAAACAGTCACATCTTGCTGTCACTGTTGACACTCCTGCAGCCTCCACCCAGCAGGTGTGTCAGTCTAGACAGGCTGCTGGTCTGAGCCCCCAGGTAGGTCCTTCAGGCAAAAGGTAGGCTGGCTGGGGTCTCACCTGGATGTAGACACACTGTGCACTCTGCAACAGCACCAGTAGGACCACAGGAGCCCACAGTTGGCTTCCCGACATGGCTCTGCTTTTCATTTCACACCTCTGGGCTCCTGTTCCCTCTGCCGTCCACCTGGCTGCCACCTGCCTTCTGGCCAGCAGCCCCTTATAGACCAGGGTCCAGAGCCCGGGTCACTTATTAACTGTCTGCCTGGGGTGGGGTTGACAGAGGCCTGGCTCTTTGACAAATTCAGAGTCAGTTCCCAGGAAGCGGGGGTGGGGGATGGGGAGTAGGGGGAGTGGAGGGGTTGAGGGGGCGATGATGATGATGATGGGGAATCCAGGGCATGTGGGAACGTGGTCTGCCAAGGGCCTGACATGAGTAGAGCTCAGTGGGAAGGCCTCGGACCAGTTCACTTTCCATTCTCCCCTCCACACCTGGGAGGAGGGGACGGTGAGGAGTCAGGAAAGTGACACCAGGTGAAGGGATTTGCCGCAGGCCACAGTGACCCCACACACACGTCTTTAGTCCAGGCCAGCCCATAGTTCTTTGAGTGAAAGATGGAAGTAGATCAGGGTTTTCCAGTATTAACTTCACCCATGTCCGGCATCCTTCCCCAGAACTATAGAAAGACCAGTGTTGTAACCAGTTGTGGCCTGCCATTGCCCATTTGTACCAGAGTACCCCCGGGTTGTGTGTGACTGTATCAACCGTACGTCTTAGCAACCGACATGGTGTGAAAGAAAGAGCTCAGATCTCACGGGAGGTGACGAGGGCTCAATGCCGGCTCTGGGGCAGCTGCTGCGTGTGTGTGTGTGTGTGTGTGTGTGTGTGTGTGTGTGTGTGTGTGTGTGTGTGTGTGTGTGTGTGTGTGTGTATGTGCAGTCATGTGACATCTGCTTGAGGTTTTCTTTACTCTCTGCTCACACAAGCCTATCAGAAGCCATCACAAAGGGGGCTGTGGGCACGACAGACTCCAGCCCTTGAGTTTCCCTTCAGTCCCTTCATTCTTCTATGCCAGGTCCCTTACTCTTACAGCCCACTGCCCAGTGGGCAAAGACCAGGCCAGGGAGCTGGTGCTATCTGATGGTGCTATCACCATGGCCAGGCCTAGCAGCCATGGTCCTGCCAGGGCTCAGCTGGGCCTGGTACAGACTGGCACACGGCTGGTGTCCTAGCATGAGCCTACCTGGGCACCTGTAGTCACTGAGATTGGATGGTTAAGTGAATGCTATGACGTGTTCCATCAGACCAGTCCTGCTCGCGCATGGTGTTCTATACACTCCACCTGCCGAGAGCACCCTCCACTTCACTCTTATCTTACACTGAACTAGATAAAAGGCTCAAGTGAACTTTGGAGTTTCTTTCGTTGCTTTGAATCCAGAGTTCGGCCTTTAGTCTTTGGAGTCTCACATTCTCTTCTCTGTAAGATGCTAACACCTGTCAGATAACAGCGGCTCACGTGCTTGACTATGTGCGAGTAACGCAAGGCATGACGAGGCACTCCGCCCATGCTCCCTTGGGGAGGAGGAGGGATGGGACAGGCATTCTGTCCAGAATCTGTGCTCGACCTGTGTTGCTACAAAAAAAGACGCGTGTAGCTTAGAGGCAGGGAGACGGGGCTTGAACCCAGACTCCGGCAGCTACCCACCATGTGACTTTACTTATCCTGGGCAAGTCACAGTTTCCTCATCACTGAAGTCAAGAACAGGGAAAGCTAACTAACAGCTCTTGTCTTAGGAAGCCAGGGATTGTCCCTGTCCCCAGATCATTTCACCCACACGTGTTGCAGCACCTGCGACGGAGCATGGCTTATGCCACCTGTTTTTTGTTTTGTTTTGTTTTTCTTGCTGTTGTTGTTGTTTCCCCAATGGAATCCTCCCAACAAGCCCTGTCTGAACTGGGAGTGAAAACAGCTTTGACTCCTGGCCTTTGCAGGCTAGACTCAACACCATTCTATCCAGAGCACTGGGCCGGGGCGGTGGTGGCGCACACCTTTAATCCCAGCACTCGGGAGGCAGAGGCAGGTGGCTCACTCTAAGTTCAAGGCCAGCCTGGTCTACAAAGAGAGTCCAGGTGAGCCAAGGCTACACAGAGAAATCCTGTCTCAAAAACAGAAAACAAACCAAAGCAGAGTACTGGGTTCGCTCGGCCGTGTCACTTCAGGTAAGTGATACAACCTCTGAGGTTTCAGCTTCCAAGTTGCAGAAAAACGACTGGTTCCCCAGTGCTTGGCGTTGTCATGAGCCCGCTTGATTGTTGCTCTTCTTATGGCACGAGCTCCAGGGATAAGGGCCAGGCTCAGGCCCTGTGGTGGAGGCTGCTTTTCTCTGCCAAGCCACTGGTTCCTCCAGCTAGGACCATCGTTCCCAGGCATGAGTCATGGCTTCCTCTCCTACCTGACACGACTCAGACTTTCCAGCCCACCTCTCCTAATCTCCTCATGAATGACCCATCATCCATTAAGGCCAACTTGAGCACAGATGCAAATCCTTACTGCCACCCTAACCAGCTCATTTGCGTCACCCGCTGTCATCAGGAGCCTTCCTTCTTTACGGACTTGGGAAGCCACTGCCACACAAGCCCGTGGGAGCACGCACACGTGAGGATGGGGGACAGTATACCCCTGTAGGTTTAGCTGCTTCTTCCCCCGGCCCCCTCCCCCGCCACATTGAGTCTTTGCTTGATGTCTATCTTTACGACACCTCCATCCCCCAGGGGGCACCTCTCAGAGCTCTTTGTCCACTTGGCTCTGAGCATATGGGCCTCCCCCATTTTTCTAACATTTCACTGGCCACATCTTTTCAGTTTCCTTGCCTAGTTGCCCTCTTCGCTTGCCCCCTAAGGTTAGAGCTTGCCAGGGGCACCAGGACTCGCCCTTGGGCCTCTGCCCTCTTCCTACAGCCACTACTTTTGGTAGTGTCATGCAGCTTCAAGGAATTTCATGTCGCGCCTGGGACTGCCTAGCCTGACCTCCCCCGCCATCGGTCGTCTTCCGGCACCAGAGAGGATGTTACCATGTGCCCAGGTGATCAGGTCAAAAGTCAAGGAGCTGTTCTCGACGCCGCTTCTTCATTCACCAAATCCAATGCAGTCAGTCATATTGACCTTTAGAATGTCCTCGGCTTTCAACCAATCAGGCCTTACCTCCTCCCCAAGGAAGGTCCAGGCTGTCAGCCTTGGTGTAACAGCAGCATTAGGCAGAGGTCTCCAGGGAAACAGTACCCGCAGCATCTGCTCATTGTCCGTCTGTCAATCAATCATCGATCTATCTATTATCTGTTTTCCATCTAGATTTACCCTGAGAAACTGGCTCGTGTGATTCCCAGGACTGATGGGTCTGAAATTTGTCGGGCAGGCTGACGACAGGCTGACAATTCAGTTAAGAGCTGTTGTCCTCGCAGGCTGTGGTGAAGTCCTATCGTTTTATGTTGTTCTTGTGTCTGTTTTAAATACATCCCGGACGTCTTCAACTGGGGTGTGACAGTTTCTAATTTTGCTCACTTCTGCCTGGTTCCTCAATGTGATCGAGCCACATGCCTCCCTTAGATAATCGTTCTCTGGTGACCCTACGGAGCAGTTAAATATAGCCTGGCTGGCTCAGTCGCCCCTCACACCCTGTGTTGATAGAACAGACATCCCTGTAACCACATTCCAGTCAATGTCACCTTCAGGGACTGGAGCCTGAGTCTGCTTTTGTGTTTTATGGTTTTTGTTTTACTTTGGACTAAGTTTCACTGTGTAGACCAGGCTGGCACGGAACTCACCGAGTTCCCCCATGCCTCTGACTCCTGAGTGCTGCTGGGACTTACAGGCCTGCGCCACTGAGCTCTGCAGCACTTGCCTGAGACACACCATTTTAAAGAGAGGTTCTCTCTGTCTCGTCTCCTTCTGTCTGTCTGTCTCTCTCTCTCTTAGCTCCCCATCCTCCCCCGACCTGCATGTGTGTGGCTTCTTAGAGAAGACCCCGGATCTGTTTCCATTTGGTAGTTATCTCTACTAGTCACTGGCAGCTGTTCTCAGAGAGGACTCCCCTGCCCCCGCCCCCCACCGAAAAACTCTGGAATCTGAGATCTCAGGGCAGGGTAGCATAAAGAAACACAGGTGGAGGCCCTGTGTTCAGACTCCACGCTCAACTTCTCCTCTGAAACCCTTAATTTTTGCTCTTAAGATTTTCAGCTGAAGCTGGTTGTGGTGGCGCACGCCTTTATTCCCAGCACTTGGGAGGCATAGGCAGGTGGATGGTTGTGAGTTCGAGGCCAGCCTGGTCTACAAAGCAAGTCTAGGACAGTCAAGACTACACAGAGAAACACTGTCTCAAAAAACCAAAAAAAAAAAAAAAAAAGATTTTCGGCTGAAGTCAGGTATGGTGGCTCACGCCTTTAATCTCAGCACTCACGAAGCAGAGGCAAGCGGATTGCTGTGAGTTCAAGGCCAGCCTGGTGCACAAAACTGAGTCCAAGACAGCCAAGGCTACACAGAGAAACCCTGTCTCAGGGGGAAAAAAAAAGATTTTCAGCTGACTGAAGCCCCCTCACCCGCCAATACAGTATGGGGGGCAATCTGCTTTACTCAAGGCTTTATTGAATATCAATATTGACCACATGTAAAAAGGATAGTTTTAGAGGAACATCTAGACTGATGTCTGACTGACTGAGCAACGGGACCCTGCAGCCTAGCCATGCTGAACCCTGAAATAAGCCGTCCTGAGCATTCGAGCTGAGTCATTGAGCCCACATTTACCCCTCCGCTGGCCTTTCTCCCCACACCAGTCAGAACGGGCCTGTGAGGATCTGAGTCAGACCATAGCTGCTGCCCCTGCTCCACCTGCATACAGATTCCCACCTCACGCCCCAGCAAAACCCAGAGGCTTCCTTCCATCCCGGCTTTCTTTGGGCACACTCTTCAGCCCCACAAGTCTGTTCTTTACGCTTCCGGCATCATCACCCCTCTAGCTTCCATGCCCCCCCCCCCCCCGCAAACATGTCAAGGACCGTGTTTTATTGAACTTTAGGTTAGTATGCCGGCCAGTGGGTTTCCTCACGGCATCTTCGTATACAAGTATTCTTGTCCTATGGCCTCACTGCTGCTGGTTCCAGTCCTGGCTGCTGTGAACAGTGCAGTTACAAAAGGTTTGTATCTCCGTGGCACACGGACACTCAAGAGTTGTAGAGCTGGGTCGCACGGTAGATCCAGCGTCTATTTCTTGAAGGGCTAACATGCCGTCTTCCATCCGCACCAGTTCACACGCCCATGAGCAGTGACTGGGGCTTCCTCTTTTCCCACTGTCTTGCCAGCCTTTGCTGCCATGTGGCTTCTTGATCATAGCCATTCTGACTAGGGTGACAGAGACTCTCCAAACAGCTCAGATTTGCATTTCCCTGATGGCTAGTGACATTGAACGCCTTTTCAAGTATTTATTGGCCATTTGTAGTGTTTTTTGTTTTGTTTTTTGAGAAATGTCTGTTCAGCTCATTAGATCATTTATTGATTTGGAGGATGTTTTATTTTGGGCCCTGTGTCTCAGTGTCTCTGTCTGTCTGTCTGTCTGCTTGTCTATCTGTCTGTCTCTGTCTCTGTCTCTGTCTGCCTCTCTGTTTCTCTCTCTCTGTCTCTCTCTGTCTCTGTCTCTGTGTCTGTGTCTCTCTCTCTCTCTCTCTCTCTCTCTCTCTCTGTGTGTGTGTGTGTATGTGTGTGTGTGTATGTTGAGACAGGGTCTCACTAGCTAGCTTGGAACTTACGTAGAGATCCATCTATCTCTCCTCTAGAATTCACCTATTTGTGTTTAGGTTTTACAATTATGTTTACCCAGGATTCGAACGCCATCTGTGATGAGCAGATAGCTTTCTCTCATTCTGTCTCTTCACTCAGGCTGTTGTCTGTGCAGAAGCCTCTTAGTTTAATGAATGAAGCTTTCCTGTTCGACCCCCTTTGCCAGTGTTAGGATTAATTCCTGTGATGTTGGAGTCCCTCGCCATCTTGAAATGTTTTACTCATGTCCTCACTCATCAAGAGCTCCCACTCACTTTGAATTCGTTTCTGTGCTGGGTGAGAGAGATGGGCCTGGCCATACCTTTCCCAGCACCCGGTGCTAAGGAAGCCAAGTTTTCTGCAGTGTATGTTTTAGCAACTTGTCAAAAATTAGGCATCTGTAACTGTGCGGGTTTAGTGCTGGGCGCTCCACAGGACCCATTGGTCTGCACTGTTTTTTGGGTCAGCATGATGCCGCTCGTAACTATGGCTCTGCAGTATAATATAAGATGAAGCATTGTGGTCCCTCCAGCCCTGGTGTCTGCTAAGGATTGCTTTGTGTTTCCATATGAATTTTAGCTTTTCTTTTTCTAGTTCAGTGTAGAATCCCACTGGGATTTTCATGGGATTGCATTGGGTCTGGATTGTGGTCAGCCAGGCAGCCACCTTCTCGGCATTCATTCTGACAGCACAAAAGACGTTTATGTATGGGATTTCCCCCTCGGATATTTATTTATGTATTATGTATACAGTGCTCTGCTTGCATGTACTCCTGCAAGCCAGAAGAGGGCGCCATATCACATTACAGGTGGTTATGAGCCACCATGTGGTTGCTGGGAATTGAACTCAAGACCTTTGGAAGAGTAGGTGGCGCTCTTAACCACTGAGCCATCTCTCAGTTGGTCTATAGGAAAGCTACTGGATTTGTACACGGATTCTATGTCTAGTGCTTTGCTGAAAGTGTTTATCAGGTCTAAGAGTTTTCAGGTGAAATTGTAGGGTTTTTTCAGTTCAGGATCATGTCGTCTGCAAATAGGTGTAAGTGGCGTCTTCTTTCCCTACTTGTGGTCCCTTTGGTTTCTTTTTCCTGCCTCACTGGTCTCCTCTCGATGGGTCAAGTCCTGCAGTGAGTGTGAGCAGAGTGACGGAGCACTGTGTGAAGCCCAGACCCTAGGCTCCCCCACTTAGTATAACACTGGCTGTAAGTTTGCCACGTAGCCTTTATTATATGGAAATCTGCTCCTATTTCCAGCTTCTCCAGGGCTTTTGTGGTGTCACACTTTGTGAAAAACTCACCAAATCTCTCCTACTTTGGGTCTTTGCTCGTCACTCAGTTCTCTGCTCAAATACCATTCCGTCAAAGAGAGCTTTTCTGAGCCTCCTATCTTGGGAGTTTCCCCTATGACTCTACATGCCCTGAATTTTCTTATGGCATCAGTTGTCTGTCTGTCTGTCTATCTGTCTGTCTATCTATCTATTTTCCTTTCTTTCTAGCTATGTATCCAACCATCCACGTCACATCTTTCTATTGTAACAAGCTGTTAGCATTAGTAATTTGTCTGTTTGTGTTCTCCCAAAATAACTCCTGGCACATGATTGGTGCTCAGCAAATAAACACATACAATTTAAGCATCAATTCCACCCCTGAGTGTGTGTTTAGTCTGGGGAGTTCCTCACCTCCCAGAAGCCACAGTCACCTGTGCAGCTCCTTCCTGGCACATGATGGCTGCTCCAGAAACTGTTATTATTTTCACATTTGGGAAACAATTCCCAGAAACCGATCCTTTTGTATGTCATGTGCATCGAAGACTTGGGCTCTCAATAACTTAGTAACTAGCAGTTCCCCATGGCAGCATCGCCTAAGAGGTGTGACAAACACCTGGGACCAGAGCCAGGATGCAGCTCCAGCGGCCACCTGGGCAGGAGAGGCAGGGAATAGCGAGAGAGACCGCGTTCTAGGAGCCAGTCTCTGAAGCCAGAGTCTGGGGTTTCCTGTGTGCCTGCGCATCAAGACTGCAGAAACAGAGGAGCCCAGGACAAAGCTAAGGTCATCCCCATGCTGAGCACTGCCCTTGACAGAGGTAAGGAGCAGGGATGTACAGGGCAGACATTGGCGTTGGAGCTGAGGCCCTGGAGAAGGACCAGCAGGTGGGGAGGGGTGGGTGGAGCCCAGCATGGAGGCTGTGGTTGACACAAGGAACCATTTTTTGACTGAAAAGCCCTGGTCCAAGAAGTCACTGGTAATCTTAGAAGACGGATTCTGAGGACAGGCAGCATAAAAACCTGCTTAGAATGTGCTTAGGAAAAAATCTGGCAGAAAAACAAAAAAGAAAACCAACCAACCAACCAACCAACCAACCAACCAACCAACCCAGAGCGTTTATTAGATATTTTAAACCAAAGGGAAAGGCAGACATAGGAGGGACGGTGGGTCCAAGACCCTAACTGGGCTGCCTTGGAAGACACTGTAGGAAGCTGTAGAAAGCAGGTGTGGCAGATATTTCAGCAGTACCTCAGAGAAGTGGGTGACCTAAAATACAGATTTATCTTTGTCATGGCTGCCAGGAAACCCAGAACCAAACTGTGGCCTCAACATTAACATTACTTTGAACCTCATTCATCTGTGTCTTCCTCTGACTCGCTCCCCTCTCCCTAGGCTGTCTTCACACACTGGCACGCGCGGACAAAGACACACACACATGCACACTCACGCACACACGCACACATGCACACCCCTTTAGGTGTATTTATATTCTCTCCAAGGTTCAAGGTTTTCGGCTAAGTTGTGGGGGATGGGTCAGGTAATTGACAACCACAGGAAGTGGGTCAAGGCTGCCCCCTCGTGGTAAACACAGAACACTGCAGGAGAATGACTGAGGCGGCCTCTACAGTAGTTACTGCAGTGAGCTCTGTCTCTGCCTTGGTGTCCCACCCACACCTGGGAGGGGGGAAAGGTCAATGTCTCCCTCAATGACTCACTACCTAATTTTTTGAGACAAGGAAGGGTGGGGGCTGGAGCCGGGACAGGCAGGCCTGGCACCACTGTCTGGGAGCTGGTTAATTGATGGAAGGCCCGGTAGGCCCCATGATCTGTGGAAACCTCCTTTCTTCTTCAACCATCCTGCCTATCTGCAGCAGCAGTCTGGAGGCTGTGACTGGCATCAGACCGAGTTGAAGTGCCACTGCTGTGGGATTATGGGTAAGCAACTCCTTCCTTGAGCACCAGCTCCCTGGGATGATAGATGGAGGCCACGCCCCTGACCGGGGAGCAGGGCAGTGAGGGGATAGGCTTCCAGCGACCTGCACCAAGGGCTCATGGGAAGTGTTCTTCTGAGCATGCAGGTCCTTCACACATCAGAACTGCACCCCCCCACCCCGGGTGTGGAGGACAGGGCCACAAGGAGGGTGCTGACTCGACAGAGACCACACAGGCAGTTATGTGGCCATGTCACCGGGCTCTGTCCTCCCTGCTGGACTCTCAGATCTTTGACAGCTGTCCACGCATCCTCTTACCTTCCAGATGTCCCTTCTAGGGGCTCACACAATGACGGGGGGTGGGGGGGATGGGGAAGGAGGGGGGCCTTCCAATGCATGAATATGTCACCTGGAAGGTCTTGGATTCCTGGAACCTTAAAGAGGCGACACAGATGTTGTTTCACGTGATTCTCTTGCCACCAGCATAGGACGTGGTCACGTTCCACTTTGAATTCGGCCAGCAAACATGAATCAGGCTCTTGACTCGTGTCGGGCACCAGGGCTCAGCCGTGGACAAGGCATTCCTTGCCTGCGGAAGGCCTATGGCCGAGGAGGTCAGATGAGGACAAGATGTGGCAGAGACAAAGATGCTGGGGATGTTGAGGAGGAGTGTTCAGGAAGTGGGGAACAGCGGGGATGGGGGGGACCCAGTGAAAAGGAAAGAGGCTTCTGAGTCTTCTCCAGCCACAGCTGACATCTCAGGCCTGGGATTGCTCCAGAGTCCACCCTGCTCTGACCTTAGCCTTAAAGCCAGGCCAGACTCTTGGGGGAGGGGGGCTGATCCCCAGCTGCCCTTTGGGAATTCTAGCAGCATTGGCTCCCACCGTGGAATGGAGTGCCACCTCCGTACACAGCGAGACTCCATCCTCTGAGGAGTTCAGACTTACTCCCTCATCTCTCAGAGAGCCCTGCAGCCAGGCAACCCTACCCATGCCCACAGCCCATGGCATCTTTTCTGACTCTGGAGTTCTTTGTACATAGTACCCACTCTGAGTGGCTGAGGAAACCCTGTAGCTGCTGAGTCAGGGGCCTGGGTGCCAAACAAGATTGAGCACGGTAGGTGGGGCTGAAACGCAAATTCCCCTGCACTTAAGGAGCCAGGGCCAAGGCACAGCTGTCATGTATGCGCCATCGAGTCTGTAGCTGCGATCACTGTGAAACTTGATTGCTCTGTCTTGGGGACCTCTCGGAGTCCAACTCCACAATAAAGCCAATCAGACTAAGCCATCAAATGTCAAGTAGCAGCTAATGAGGCATTCATGGGCCTGGGAGAGAAATCAGGCAAGCTCTTATTTCAGGATTATCCCTCCCAAATATTGAATCTGAACTGTAAGCAGAATTCTCTATAATTTCCACTCCTTCCCCTGGCAGGGACCATTGGCATTTACTGCACGCACACATGCACGCACGCTGTAGCTTTCTGGAGAGAGGCTTGACAGGCAGGCAGACTTGCTGCTTCCCAGAGGGGTGGGGGGAGGCCTGCTCCTGGGGCATCAGCAGAGAGGAAAGCAGGCAGAGCCTGCTGGGAATCCCCCCTCCCAGGCTCTCTGGGAAACTGGGGTAGCTTGACTGCCAAGTGAGTCTGGCAACATCAACACCTACCACGGAGGAGGGGAGTCTGCAGCGGGGGAAAGAGACGTGGCTACTTTTCTCGTCAGTGTGACAAAATACAGGGCGAAGGCAACTTGAAGGGAAGGAAGGGGTTATATTTTGGCTCTCAGTTTGAGGTTATGGTCCATCATAGCACGAAGGCACAGCGGCAGGAGCTTCAGGCCTCTAGCCATGGCAGCCACAGGCAGGAAGCAGAGAGGCGGAGAATGGCAAAGGCTGGCCTCAGCTGGCTTTATTCTTTTTGTCTAGTCCAGGACTGTCTGCATTTAAAATGGATCTTCCCTCCTCAATTATCCTACTCTAGAAAACTCCTCGTAGACATGTCCATGATGATCCTATAGCCTGTCAGTCTAGTTGACTGCCAAGCCTATCCATCGCATCCTCCCGTGAGTGGGGCTGACACTATAGAGTGACCACTCTCTGCCTCTCCATCTGGGGCCTGCAGACAAGGCTTGTGCCCCTTGGACATATCCAGCTGGGATTTGGGTTGGGAGAGAGAGAGAGCTTGCTGTCCCCTCTGTCTCTGCTATGCTGTGATGCAGAAATCTTTTATTCTGTCCTCTGTTCCTTTGAGAATTTAGATCAACACAGTCACTCCTATGGCAGAGGTTGCAGGGTGCCCATCTACCCCACGGGCCCCTCTCATCCTGAAGGGTCTGCCGCTGGGTGGCAGCTGTCCATCCTGGGAGGCTTGCAGCTGTCTCCAGTCTTGTGCCTGGCCTTTGCTGGTAGAATGTGAGAGCAGGTGGCCTGTGCCACATGGAGATCTGTTCTTATGTCCCCTTCACTGATGGGTGCCAGGCTCTGTGAGGTGGAAGGACCCAGGGTTGAGAAATCAGCATTTTGGGGTAGAGCCAATGACAGAGGCTGTAGTAGACGGCTCCACTTCTCACAGTCTCCACTGCTTTGTCTACTGCACGAGATCTCGAAGCTTCCCCTATAAAGGCAGGTGAGTGATCTCAGACACAGTGCTGACCTCTCACTGCTGTGGCTGGTGCAAGGCTCCTCCAAGCAACTCTCTCAAGAAATCTTGCCATTTCTGCCATCTCTACACAGACATTCTCGGTAGTTCACCAGAGCAGGGAAGACACATGAATGCAGCCACAGGACCCAGGCTGTGCAGCCTTCAGGCCCCAAGTGCACCGGCCCTTCAAGCTCACCTCAGAAGTCCAGGGCCCACTAAATGCTTGTTGCTATCAGCACTGAGGTGGGGGTGGGGGCTTGAGTTTGTGAGTTGTATGCCCCAGGGCACCAGGTGACTGACTGGTTTATCTCTTTGCAGACTGGAAGTGAAGGGATGCTGTGACCAGGTGATGGGTCAAACACTCCCATAACCTTTAAGGGCTCTGCACTCTGGAATTGCCTTGCAGTAGGATTGTGGCTTACCCCAGTTACAACTCCAGTGCTTTAATGACACCTTCCCTCTTTGCATTAGGGTGAAAGGGCTCATAAAAAGCTGGCCTGAGCATGCCACCCCGCCACCACCCCCCCCCCCTTCTGCATGTGAGTGGCACTGGGCTTCTCTCCTGTCCTCAGCTTCTCCAGGAAGCATATGACATCACTGCCTTATGCTTGCCCCTTTACCTGGAACACTCCTTCCCCACAGCACAGCTGGCTCCCTACTAAAGTGTCCTTCCTTCCAGCAAGTGTTGCTGCCCCAATTCTCAGAGGCTGTTTTGATTAAGATGATTCTGCCAGGTAGATGGTCACAGAGGCAATGCAAAACCAAACCTCACTACTGGAGAGAGCCATGCAGTTGGCATGGGTATGGGCATCCAGAAGTCTCATGTGCTTCCAGAGGGAATGTGAACAGCACAGGCATTTTGCAGAGCAGTTTAGCAATTTCTTAGCTAAAACGTTAAATTTATACTTACTTTCTGATTCCGCTGTTTTCTGGATACACTTAGCATCTATCCAAGAGAAACGCAAACGCACGTCTCCACAAAGGCTTGACCGTGAGTCCTTATGGTAGGTTTATTTGTTTCTTCAGCAAATGTGTGGACAAACAAGCTTGTGTATAGTCACACCATGGAATACTACTCAGCAATGAAAAAGACCATGGGAGCTTTGCGATGCATCTCAAAAATATTTATGCTGCATGCAAGATCTCTATACCTCCATCATATCCTGTACAAAAAGAAAGCTATTCCACACTGACAGAGAGTAGAAGGCTGGTTGCCTGCATGTGGGGAGAGAGGGAAGGATCCCGTAAAGATAGAAGAAATGCAAGATAGATGGGTATGCTCAGCATTGTGACTGTGGCAGAGACTCACTACAGTCTGTCTTGGCTAACCTTGGGGCTTGTGTAGACATTATTTCTCAGGAAGCTGTGAAGACTGAAAACCCTGTGAAGAGTGAGAGGCTTGGATATTAATGGCCTGGGAGAATCTAACTCCAGCTGCCTCCTCAACAACTATTTTACAAATGAAATCCAGAGCTGGTGTGCTCCAGGCTCAGTGGGAGAGGTGCCTGCTGGGACCCACGCACGGTAACTTGTCCCCTGCCCTTTACACGGGTGCTATGGCATGTGCACAGGCGCGCACACACGCACAAATATGACGAAAATCAAATGAAATGAAATCTCTGGCATAGACCAGGCCCCGGACAAAACACATGTGGTTTGCTTTCACAGAACAGGGCAGAGCTTGTCCCCTGAAGGGCTTGAGCCAGCAGTGCCGCCGTCCCCCACCCTCAAGTGGACACGTGGGGAGAGCCTTTTTCATTTCAGTTCCATTTTCCACTGTTCTGGCCCTTTCAACAGTGAACCGAGTTCGTTAACCCCATTCACGGCTGGACGGTGTGGAGAGGCACACACAGCACACAGATGCTCTTCGTTAGCTGAGCCACCTACTGGAAGTGCTGAGAGAGGCAGGTGTGTGTGTGGTGGGGGCAGAGCCTGCGTGTTTTCTCTACAGGAGGCTGAGCTGTCTCACGCATGTGGCAGCTCGGCTCCTATGGTGGCAGATGGCACACCAGTCGGGCTGCTTGGTGGTTCATCTGTGCGCCTGCACTCCTTGTATAAACTAGAGGGGAAAGTTTAGAATATGTAGTTTTAATTTTAATTACCCTGTATATGTGTGTGTGTGTGTGTGTGTGGGGTGTATGTATGTGCAAGAATAGGTGTGTATGTGCGTATATGGGTGTGTATGTGTGTGAAATGTGTGTGCGCGAGTGTGTGCACACATGTGTGTATGTGAGTGTGTGTATGTGTGTGCGCATGTGTGTATGTGAGTGTGTGTGATGTGTATATGTTAGGCATATGCTGGGGACCCAATTCAAGCCTTCTGGAAGAGCAATGTTCACTCCTAACTATTAAGTCATCACTGCAGCCCCATGAGAGGAGATTTTGAAATGATTCTCAGAAATGCTTTGTGACAGATACAACAGTTGGTCAGATGAGCAGATGTTTGACTCTCTGGGTTCACGCAACACTTTTACACCCTGAGACTTCTCTGCGGCCCTCCAAATTGGCATTTTAAAAAGCATATATGGCCTGTGGAGCTTGGCTCTCTGAACTATCTGGTGCCATCCTTGTCGCCCCGGTGACACTCGCATCAGCTGCAGTCATGACCGAGCAGATGACCCTTCGTGGAACCCTCAAGGGCCATAATGGCTGGGTGACCCAGATTGCCACCACACCGCACTTCCGGACATGATCCTGTCTGTGTCTCTAGACAAGACCATCATCGTGTGGAAGCTGCCTAGGGATGAGACCAACTATGGTATTCCACAGCGTGCTCTGTGAGGTCACTCCTGCTTTGGTAGTGATGTTGTTATTTCCTCTCATGGTCAGTTTGTCCTCTCAGGCTCCTGGGATGGAACACTGCGCCTCTGGGATCTCACAGTGGGAACCACCATGAGACGATTTGTAGGCGATACCAAGGATGTGCTGAGTGTGGCCTCTTCTCCTCTGGCAGCCGGCAGATTGTGTCTGGATCCAGAGACAAGACCCATAAAGTTGTGGACCACTCTGGGTGTCTGCAAGTACACTGTCCAGGACAAGAGTCATTCAGAATGGGTGTCTTGTGTCCACTTCTCCCTGAACAGCAGCAACCCTACCATCGTCTCCTGTGGATGGGACAAGCCGGTCAAGGTATGGAATTTGGCTAACTGCAAGCTGAAGACCAGCCACACTGGCCACACAGGCTATCTGAACGTAGTGACGGCCTCTCCAGAAGGCTCCATGTGTGCTTCTGGAGGAAGGACGGCCAGGCCATGCTGTGGGAGCTCAGTTAAGGCAAGCACCTGCACACACTAGGTGGCGGGTACATCATCAACGCCTTGTACTTTACCTCCAACCACTACTGGCGCTGGGCTGCCACTGGCCCCGGCATCAAGATCTGGGACTTGGAGGGCAAGGTCATTGTAGATGAACCGGAACAAGAAGTCATCAGCACCAGCAGCAAAGCAGAGCCACCCCAGTGTATCTCTCTGGCATGGCCTGCTGATGGCCAGACTCTGTTCACTGGTTAGACAGACAGCCTGGCGCACGTATGGCAGGTGACTATAGGTACCCGCTAAAAGCTGATGACAGAATCTTAGGAATAAAACTGGCTTTCTAAAAGAAAAAAAAAAAAAAAAAAAAAGCATACATGGTCTCTCAGAAAGCTCTGGGACCAGAGCTCTGCCACCTACTCACTGTGTAGCTTGGGTAAGGAATGCGGACCCTCAGCGTCCACATCTGTGACATGGGTAATTCATAGGCTCGTTTGACAATTTCATGAGCCCCTGGGTGAAAGTCAGGGGAAGAGTGACCCTTGGAGTCAAGTGCCCATGGTGGGACTCTGGGCATGTGATTTCTTCTTAAAGAGTCTACAGCTGAGATGGGAAGATTTGGTTCTGATGGGCTTTCCAGGAGGCAGGCCCGGCCCAAATCATTCTGGCCTTCTGTACCATGGGGTCTAGAGAAGACAAAGAAAGGAGCTTAGGGTGTGTGCCCAGGGCCACAAATTGGGAACTGCATGAAGACTTGGATTCTGGCTTTTCTCTCACACTGGACGGCTCCCAGAAATATTTCCTTTTAAAGCCAACCTGGACGGAGAGGCATGACACCACCAAGGAAGGCGAGAAAACTGAGCCTCCCTCTGCTCCCGCCCAGAAAGCACCCCATGTGGAGACGAGGCAGGAGGAGGCCTTAGCTTCCAGCTTCTTGCACATATTTGGAGAAAGTCTTGGTTGACTTCTTTGAGCACATTTCAAACCTCGCTCCTTGGAGGGTGACCGCTGGGTGCAAGGCCATCCAGGATATGTTGAGAATTGCCCAGGAGTTTACATGTATACACAGAGCTCAGCCTGGAGAGGTTTTCTGGGACCAAGTAAATAGAACCAGGGACATGTGTGGCTCTGCATGCTAACCCGAGGTGGAACCCCTCCCCTCGCAGTGCTGCCTGTTGGTCTGACCTGCTGCTGGGGGCAGGTGTAGGGGACCCATCTGCCAAACTTGTTCCTTCCCTGGGTGAAGTTTATGCTTTGTGCACAGGGCAGGAGAGGAGAGAACCCGGTTAGCCATAAGCTGGGGAGGCTTGGATTTGCCCATTGCTCTGTACAATCAAGGTAGGATTTGATGTGATTTGTATCTGTACTCACCCTGGAAGAGGATGTAACTTCTGGGGTCCCAGTGACTCTGGACCACTTTCTTCTCTGAGGTCATCTTAGGAGGAGACTTATCCAGCCCCCAGCATCTTAGCCCTAGGTGCTGCATACGTGCATGCGTGCCTGTGTATATGTGTGTTGTGTTACTATATTTGTGTGTGTGTTGTGTGACTATACTTGTGTGGGAATGCATGCGTGTGCACACACCTGGGAGGGGGGAAAGGTCAATGTCTCCCTCAATGACTCACTACCTAATTTTTTGAGACAAGGTCTCACTCACTGAATCTGGAGCTCACTGATTGGCTAGAATCACTGGCCAATGGACTTCCAGGATCTGTCAGTGGCTCCTCAAGTCCTGGGATCACAGATGAGAGCTGTCATACCTAGCTTTTCCATTGGCTCTGGACAGCACAAAGTCCCCAGCTGTCCTCTGCTCAAGTCTGCCACAACTGTGTCATGGCTCTGATTGGCACAGAGCTGCTAGATTCAGCTTAAGCCGATTGTGACTTCTCTGTGGACAGGCACACTGGGCACTTAGTGGCAATAAAAGGACAGAGAACAGTGCAGTCTGGTTCACAAAGCAACTCCAGGACAGCCAAGGTGAACACAGAGACCATGTCTCAAAAAAAAAAAAAAAAGAACCCTCCCCAGATGGGGGCGCTGGGGAGGTAGCTTTGTGATCCGCTTACTTCATAAGCCACCTGGACGGACTTCAGTTCCCAGAATCCATTTTAAAGCTGTGGCAGTAGAGCAGATGTTGATAATTATAAGGCATCTCTGCTAAGGTATGGGAGACAGAGACAGGGGAATTGCTGGAAGCTCATGGCCTACCTAGCCTGGCTTATGCAAACAGTGAGAGAGACCTTGTCATAAACACGGTGGAGGGTGAGGCGAGGGTGAAGAGAGACTGGGATGAAAGATGGGGGCCTCTCCCAAGCTGCACAGGGGATCCCTACTCTGGAAGGCCAGCTAGGATTTCATCTCCTCTGCCAGAAGTTCTTCCCCACAAGGCTTTGATGCTTTGCAGGCTAACATTTTGGAAAACCTCCCAGTTGGTTTTCCTGTCTTAGCAGTTTGCTTCATTGCAGCAGTTAAAGATGGGCCGGGGCGCCCCAGCTGTGCTCCAGGGAAGAACAGCGGGAAGACTTCTTCAAACAGAACATGCCATGACCTCAAGCCAGATTCTGCAATCTGTAGAAAGACAGTTGCACCCGAGCAGCCAGCGGCCACACTGCCAGGTGGGTCCAACCCGTTGGTTGTTAAGCAAAATTTATTACGGACAGTGGGTCACCTGTTTGCGTGCTGTCTGGCTGACACTGATTTGCAGGGCAGTTGAGAGTCATATAGATGTGTGGGGGTGACTCTGAGGCCTGCATAGTCTTGAGCATTTAGAACCTAGCCCTTCACAGATAAAAGTGTGTAGATCTCAGCTGTGCTCATTTGCAGCAGAACCCAAGCTGGGAGTACTCACGCTACGGTGAGGGACAAGGGGAACCCTAAGAGGAAGGCTTTACCACGGGACTTGTTGGCTTCTCCCTCAGAGCTAATGCCACCTGCCTTCTGGGCTCGGTTTGGGGATCTTGAAGGCACCCAGAAAGTTCTTCTTCTTCTTCTTCTTCTTCTTCTTCTTCTTCTTCTTCTTCTTCTTCTTCTTCTTCTTCTTCTTCTTTTTGGTTTTTCGAGACAGGGTTTCTCTCTGTAACCTTGGCTGTCCTGGACTTGCTTCGTAGACCAGGCTGGCCTGGAACTCACAGCAATCCGTCTACCTCTGCCTCCCGAATGCTAGGATTAAAGGTGTGAGCCATCACTGCCCGGCTCAGAAAGTTCTTGAATTTGGGTGGATGCTGCCCCAGGATGGTTCAGTGATGGTGACCCAGTTGTGGCTGTAGAGGTTCCTCGGGTGGACCCTTAAAACGCTTCCCTGAATCCCTTTTATTTCTGACACTTTGGAAAGGAGTTTCCTCATTTCCTCTTCCTCCCTTACAGGGAGCCCCCCTGCACAGTCTGAAGCCTTAGCACCTGCTTGGCCAGCCAGCTGACTGTGCAGGCAGGCACTAGAATCCATCCACAGCTTTGCCCTAAGCATGTAACTGGTACAATACTAAGTAGGTACAATGAAGGAGTAACTACCCCCTAGGCACGCTGGGAGACCGCTCAGCCAGCACAGGGCTGGAAAAGCTGGGCACAGTGGCATGGGTCTGCTATCCCAGTGCTTGAGGGGCAGGGAGGAGACAAGAAGATGCCAGGAGCTTGCTGGCCAGCCAGTCTAGCTGAATGGGGAAGCTTCCAGGTCAGTGTGAGATGCTGTTTCGAAAGCATAAGGTGGAAAGGTGATGAAGGAAGACAGCCAATGTTGTTCTCCGGACGCACGCGCGCATGCCTACATGCACACATGGGCCTGTACACGTACACACACACACACACACACACACACACACACAGAGCTTTCCCAGTCTCCCTGTTGTGGGTCCTTTATTATCTCAAGGCTCTTATACCATTCTTATGAAGGCGGATTTCCCACTGCAAAGAAGACCAGAAAGCCATTAGCAGTGTGGCTGTGTGTGCAGGAGCCCTAGGGCCTTCCAGCAGAGATGGGCTCTTGACGTTGACGTGTCCATGCTGGCCTTCGCACACCACCGGCTTCTCCGACAGATGAGCATTTCCAGGGGACAAAGACTTTCTCACACAAGTTTCTGAGTTGGAGAAGTGAGGCCACCGAGACATTTAGTTGGATGCGGGAGCTTGAGGGTTGGCATCTGCAAGTGTGGACTGGAGCTGTGTGTGGCTGGAGGGAGATCTGGCTGAGGTGGCCTTGGACATCTACAAGGGACATGGGGTGGGGGGGGGGTGGGGGTGTGGAGGTGGGGGTCTGGAGATGGATGGTTGAGATATTTTTATGCTTTCATGTATTCATAGCAGCAAATAAAAAAAAAAGAAAGAAAGAAAGAAAGAAAGAAAAAGAAAGAAAAGAAAAGAAAAAGAAAAAGAACTGGTGTCCACCCCGGGATGCCAGCCTCTAGTTTCCAGACACAGTGATACACACATCTTTAATTCCATAATCCTAGCATTCAGGAGGCGGAGGCAGGTGGATCTCTGTGAGTCTGACGCTAACCTGGTCCACAGAGTGAGTTCCAGGCCAGCCAGGGCTACATAGTGAGATCCTGTCAAAAAAGGGGACAGAGGCTGTCTCTGTGACAATGTTTATTATTAGCTATTTATAGAAAAACGAAGGCTGTACAGGCGCTATCCACACAACACCCGAGTCACCCAGATTGCCCTAAGCCGATGTGCATATAATATCTGCAATGTGTGGTTAAAGAGAACCCAGAATTGAGGGAGAGACTGGGGGGGGGGCGTAAGAAAGATGGGAGGGAGAGGGAGGGAGAGAGAGGGAGATAACAAGGAGATGGGTTTGGACATTTAGCTGAAACGGAAGGACTTGAGTTTGGGGTTACTTGGTGCTACATAGGAAGACTTTGTATGGGAAAAGAAAAGCTACAACTAAATAAAAAAGGCAAATAGAGTAGCCTTGACATTTTTACCATAATCAGATTGTCATCGCAGTAAAAAGTGATGTTTGTTCCTTGTTCAACAGTGGCTGGGTGTCTGCAAAACATCTGTCATGCGTTTTCTTCTGGAATTCTGATGGCCACCTGGTGAGGTGTTCATTCGCTGAGAGGCGTACCCACACCAGGCACCCGACATGTGAGGGCGAACACAAAGGGACACTGAGCGCCCAGCTTCAGGGAGGGCACGGCCAGTGCAGAGGGAGCATGAGGAGCCCCAACTGACAAGGTGGGAAGAAATGTGTTGATGGGGTTACTCAGGACAACCCAGATTCAGTTCCGGGTGCCTGTCCACCCTGCTGCTGTGTCCTTCGTAGAGGACCTTCCCTGTGGCTCTGGAGATGTTCCTGCACTGTCAGCGCCACAGCTGCATCACCCCTGGATGCAACTTCCCAGGGTGAGACAGTGACCAAGCTGCTTGAACGTTGTCATGGGGACGCCCCGCATGCTCTGCTTTCTTGGTGTCAGTCAAGAAGTCAGCTCTGGTCAGGTACGGCCCTGGTGGTTAGCTCTCAGACGCTGCAAACCCTGAAACAGCCTCCTAGTGGGGCAGTGAGCATTTCCCTGAGCTGTTCACAAAGGCAGAAATGTGTGTACGCATGTATGCACAAGCGTGTTTATGGTTTTATCGTATGTGTGCTTGTGTGTCTGTTTGTGAGAGAGTGTGTGTGTCCACATGTGTGCAGGCACATTGCGATCAGAAGACAATATCAGAGGCCCATCCACCATGTTTTTGAGATAGGGTCTTATCTCTTCTTGGCCCGGAACTTGGCACGTAGCTTCTGCTGGATGACCAGTGAGGCCCAGGGAGACCTGTATCCTCCATCGCCGTCTTGGGATTACAAATGTACTCCATCACACTTGGCCTTCTTTTTGTTGTTGTTCTTGAAGAATGGAACTCATGTCCTGCTTGCCAGACAGGCACTTACTTCACCAAGGGAGCTACACCCTCAGCCTGTCTTTCTGTGACTTTATTTATTCTTAAGTGTGAGGTATATATTTCACAGGGCACTTACGTTTCCCCTCTCACCTTGTCTCTGCTGAGGAAAAGCAAGCTGAGGTGGTAGCTAGGAGCCCCTCCTCACTAGAAAACAGCTGAGGTACTGACCCCTCAGGCCCAAGGCTCTGGGTCCAGGCTGCTGTGGTGTGTGCGAGGCCCCAACACAGCCCTCAGCTCCAGCTGAAGAGTCAGCAACACCCACCGTTCCCTTAATCGACCTTCTAGAACCTCCAAGGAGCCAGGGCAGTGTCTGGAAATGAATGCACCGTGTTCCAGGCTACACTCCGGGGCTTGTTCACTGTTTTCCCACCTGAGAGTCAGGGTTCCTACCATATCATCTCCGTCAGACGGTGAGACCACAGCCAGGAGCCAGGTGCGGCTGTAAGGCAGTCTCCTCTGGAGCCTGCCTGCTTCTACTCTCTCGCTCTTTCTTCGTCATCATCACTGAGTCTCTCTGACATATGACGCTCCCGACTCGAGCTCTCCCTGTTCACTCTGTGCAGGTGAGAGACACTCGAACCATTGAGTTACTGATTTTGTAAAAAGCCGGGGTGATCAGACTCCAAACCTCAGATGATGAAAATTCCCATCAGTGCAGCTGAGCCCCTGCCTCAGGGCAGTGAGGATTCTCTCAGTTCAAGGATGAAAAAGGCAACGAGAGGACCTTTTTTTTTCTCAGAAAATTAGAATCCATACCCTGAAGCAAGACACTTGCACAAAGGGTAAAATAATGTAGTGCATTTTGTGAACTCATTTATTTATTTATTTGGGGCTTGAAAGTATTTCTCATACTACGTCCATTTCATATGATTTATGGTAGAGGTAAAGGTGGCTGCTAAGCTCATGTTAATATTTTCACCCATGAATTCTCAAAAGTGTTTGTGTCACTCAACTGTAACAGGCAGCACCGTAGAAAGAGGTCTCAGGGCTGGAGAGGTGGCTCAGTGGGTTAAGGCACTTGATGTAAGCCCGGCAACCTGAGTTCAATTCCTGGGACCCACATGGTAGAGAGAGAGAACCGACTCCCCTAAATTGTCTTCTGACCTCCACAGGAGTGCGAGGCCATGCACACACCCCTCTTCCTCACAATAACTAAATTTAATGCATAAATAAATACAGTTTAAAAAGAGAGCACACTGCCACAGTGGAATAGCTTGTGGCAAGTATCCTAGGAACGCCATTTAAAAGGAATGACGTGTGTATGTCTGCTCACAGGCTGAGGGCACAGTCCACCATGGCGGGGCAGGCATGGCAGCCAGAGCTTGAGGCAGCTGGTCATCTTGAACCTATAGGAAACGGGGTGCGGATGGGGGGAAGGAGAGGAGAGAAGAACGCTGTTATCAGCCACTCTATTTAATAGTGTCTTAGACCCTAGGCACAGAATAAGTGCATTGCCGCCCACATTTAGGGTGGTCCTCTCACCTCTGTAACATAACAGAGAGAAACCTTCCTTAGACTCGCCCAGAGATTTGTTTCCATGGTAACTCTAAATCCAGCCAAAGTGACAACTGATATCTTCCCCCCTCCTGCCCCTTTCCTTGTCAAAGGCCACATTTCCCTCATCTTCCCACTCCACAGTTTGCTTTGAATTCTCACAAGAAATCTGGCTAAGAGCGCTTAGTAACCACCTTGCCACAGGCTGAATGTCCTGCTGTGTTGAAACCTCCTCCACTGAACAAATGCTGGTCTGTTACTCTGGAATTTAGCCTCACTCAAAACTTCAGGACACAGGTACAATGTAGTCAGGTTCTTTGCTATAGTGTAACACAGACGGACTCTAGCCCAAAGAAAATGGTATTTCAAAGAAAGAAAGGTTAGGAAGAAGGGAGGAATCCCATTAGGGAGTCGTCTTCAGGGGTGGGTGGGCTGTACCCATTCTAGCAGCTCTCCCTTGGGTGTCAATTTAGCATAACAATCAGGGCCATCTAATAAGACAAAGCAGTCAATATTTTACTGTCTTGTCTTTGCACTTGTCTCTTAGTTCTCATCGGCTCAGCCATGTGTTAGACACTGGTATTCATGACCTTCCTATATATAGCAGACACGATACGTGAACTCTAAGGTGCAGCAAAATCACCATTCAAGGTGTTGGCATGCTGTCTCAGCTCTTATTTAAGGGAATGTTTTCCCTTACACCGACGTACTGTGTGCTGAAGATGATCTGTCTTTGTTCTCATGGCCTCATCAAATTCTGTGGACACTGTTGGGATCCTGTGGGAACTGGGTCAGAAAAAAAAAAAAAACCATTCTCATCATCTCACGTCAATCCTGCTGATACTGTCTGACTTATCTGCCTGTGGCTATGGGTTGTTGATAAAGCCGTATCGGGATTGCCACGGAGCAGGAGTGGGAGGCTAGTCACAGACTGACTTGTCCTGGCATTCATCAGGCAAGAACCAACATCTCCAATCAGGGTTATTTAGAGTGACCAGAGACCTGAGGTTCCTAGGAGCCTGGATGAAAAGTGAGGAGTGAGTGATACCCAATCTGTTGGACTATAACCCGGAGACAGCAAGGTGATGGAGACACAGGCTTATTTTTGCCATCCTAGATACTGCCTGCACATCTATTGTGAGCAACACTGCCCCTCCAGAACCAGAGAAAACAAATCCTGTTCGCTCATAACTTTGTTTCCAGTTAGCTGGCTGGCGTTCTTCTCTACCTGGGTAGAAATCGTGGGTGTAGGCAGGAGAAGCTGTTTAGGCATCTTTGATGTTCGGCTGTGTTCCTATTCCCTGGTGTGTGGTAGCACTGGAGCTTGGCAGATGACAGACAGTAGCGGCAGAAGGAATCATTTTCTAGCGTAAAAGCTCTTGAGCTGGTCCTGGGGAGTGCGAGCCTTGCTCTATCTCTTGCGCAGACCCATCTCTAGGTGTCTGGATTCCTCAGTCACAGTCACAGGCAGTAGTCAGTACTGTAGCTTGGGGCCTGAGGCCTTGACAGGGCTCTGGAACCCTTCCTGTGACCCTGACCTGGGGCTTAGCCCCACTCTAAGTATTGTAGCTCTGAAGGGTAAGGCTTCCCTGCAGAGAAGTGTTTCCCCAATGTGCATGTTACAGCTCTTCTCCAGCAGGGGGAGTGTTTCCCCAGGGAATGTGTTACAGCTCTGCGCCGGTGACACTGTTACCTAGAGCCAAGGAATACCACAAAGCCACAGCACACAACAAACCTCACGCAAGAGATTTATTGGGAGGAATAAAATCCGGGAGGGTGCTGGTCTCTGCTTGGGTGAGAAGCAGCAGCGAACTGAGCAGAAGACAGGGCTTATATATAGGGTTTCTTGGGGACCAGAGCTTTCCAGGATAGAGATTTTCAGGTTAAGCTTGGTGGGACTTCAAGTCCTGAGTTTGAGGCCAGCTCAGGGATTGATGGGATTTTGTGCCCAAGGATTGGTGGGATTCTATTTCTTGGTCCCTGGTCTTGGGTCAGGGTATTCTTTCCCTGGGCCATTTACCCTACACCCACTCTGGCCTGCTTGGCTGCCTCTTGTGTGGTTTCGTTGCTATGGTGATGGCAGCAGTTGCAGCACGCTGTTGACATCTTGCAAGTTCATTGCACCTTCAGCAGGCTGCCTTGGTGCTTTTGCGATTCTGCCTACTCCTTGCTGGGTTTTGCATTTTCTTCAGCTGAGAAGCCGCTGCCTGCTCCGCTGTTACTGCTTTCCCATTGCTGCCTCTGGGCTGCCAGCCCACTGCTGCTTTGTCACTGCCCCCAGCCCTCTACTGCTTCCTTCTTAGCTTGTGTTACCTCTTACTGAAAGGAATCAAGAAAAAACTGCTTGGAAGAAGCTTTCAATTGGGCCCAATGCCACAACACCAGGAAAGGAAGCTCAGGAGATGAAAGGGAGACCAGGAGAGCACCACTTAGCTGGTTCATGTGAGAACGGATAGCCTGGTTACACAGGTAGAGAAGGGGTGTTTGGACTAATCACAGGTTTGTCTTTGCACCAGTTACTGCATTTAGCACTAGTTATAGCAATTCATCTACTTAGCCACCAGGGGGCGTGATCTCTCTCCTCCTCCTCTCTCTCTCTCTCTCTCTCTCTCTCTCTCTCTCTCTCTCTCTCTCTCTCTCTGGAAATGGCTTCAGAAAGTCAAGTAGAGTTCAGCAGAAAGCAGGAACTAAGGCAGTATGGGGCGGTGGCTGCACTTTCAGAAGCCAGAGCACAGATGTGTGTTGTGCTGTCATTGCTATAAGCATGGTCAGCCCCGCCCTTCCCTCAAGGCAGCTAGGGCAGTCAGGGAGAATCCAATTAATAATTCAGATTGCCCATCCCCCATGGTCTCTGCCTACTCCCAGGAGGATGAGCTTCAGGAATACTCACAGTGAGGACCTGAAGAAACACACGATTCCCCCTGACAGCGAGTCTAATGGATTTTTTTTTTTTTTTAACAGTCCTAGACCAATACTTAACACCTACCTATTCAGTGCATCAAAGAGAGGGAAGGCTCCCTTTACCTGTTTCACCTTGATAGGGAGACAGGTGTGTGAACGGAGATTGGTGATTCCAAGTGAAGACTGAAGGCCAAATGTTCTTGGGAGAATGGAGTGGTGTGCCGAGGCTCATAGAGAGCTCCGAGGTGGTGGCAACAACTAGGAGAGGTGAAGAGGAGCTGTTCAGGGACACAGATGGGAAGGGCGTTGGGGTGGGGGGAGGGAAGAGGAAAAAAGATTAGGTTGGTAGGAGAGAGAGACAGAGGGTGTTGCCTGTACCGACATCAGTGAAGCAGACACTTTGCCCCACATCGGACTCTGCTCTTAGAATTTCGGTCTGGCTCACCTTCCCCTCATAGCCCTATGCACATATGTGATGGTATGCTCAGGACATGGACCAGTCGAGGCCAGGGCTGGGTACTGACTGGCAGCCTCACTCTGAGACTTGAGTGTCGCTTAAGAGTCAGCATGTAGGAGCACATGTTATCTCAGAGGACAAAGTGTGTTTGCCGAGATCTGACACGTGTGTTGGGGCTTGCACGGCAAAGAGTGTTATCTGCCCATGCTGAGGCTTCTTCACCCCATGAATGAAGAAAGGACCCTGTGCCAGCGAACCTCTAGTGGTCCTCAGCCTTCCTAACGCTGCGACCCCTTTAATCCAGTTCCTTATGTTGTGGCAACCCCTCAACCATAAAATTACTTTTATTGCTACTTCATAACTGTAATTTTGCTACTGTTATGGATTATAATATAAATATCTGATATGCAGGATATCTGATACCGGACTCCCAAAGGGGTCTCGACCCACAGGCTGAGAACCTCTACAAGCCACCCCAGCCTTTAGAAAGCATTGCCTTGGCAGCTGGACTGTAAGCTAACAATGGAACTGCACAGGGTGGAAAATGGCCAGGGTTAGGGAGCGCTTGACTACGGGGGGCCCAGGAATTGTTGGTGGCTCCGGTGCCATTTGCTGCTGGTGGCCTGGAGGGCTGCTCTGAGCTGCTGTAGCAAACATGATAACCACCCTTCTCCACTGAAGTGCTGTGAGGCCCCCCACTAGCCTAGGGTGGCATGAGGAAGGTCACGTTCCCCTGACTAGACTGTTGCAGGGCGGTGCGGACACAACGCCCATACCATTCCCTTTAGTCTCGAAGATTCCAGGCTGCCCCATGCTAGTACAGGGTCTGAGCTGAGGATTAGCTGTGCTTCCCACAGGGGGCGGGGTCTGAAGCTGTCAAACCCAGATCCTTCCTCTATCCTCACTCCTGTCTCAAGACCTGGGGTCCCGAGTCCCCAGGTCCCCAGCTGCTCATGAAACCATATTTGGTTTGCCTCATTCTGGCGTCTGCACCGCACACCAGCCTCCCATCTTCTACAACACAGTCCGTTCTTCGTGCTTCCCTCTCTCCCCACAGACTAGCTTCTCAGTCTCACCTTTGCATACTTAAGAAGCCCGTTAAAGCATTTTTCCAAACAAAGCAGCAATCTTCTCCCAAAGATGAATTCCGCTGCCGTGTGTGGAATGGGAAAACAGCTGCAGGCGTCTTTGAAAGCCATGTTTTCATTTTCCCCTAATATTAATTTTCTTTTTTTTTCTTTTCTTTTCTTTCTTTCTTTTCTTTCTTTCTTTCTTTCTTTTTTTTTTTTTTTTGCAAAAGAGGCCAATGACAGAGACCGTTGCACATAGCTGGCATCGCCATGAGCAGGTATTTACCGAGGAGAACGGCTAGCTCCATCTTCAAGGCTATCATATTGCAGCTTACCCCTCACACCTCCAGCCAAGCATGAGGAAAGCTAGAAATATTAAGAACCAGTTTGTTGGCTCTGAGAGTGAAACCAGCCCTTACCCAGACTGCGACTCATCTGGCGAGGTAGGGATTCTCAACTCCCACCACTCAAAGCATGGCCCTTGGTCACACACATCCTCTTGTCTTGAAAACATCTGATAAGAACAGACAGAAGTCTCCATTAGAAGACATCATCATCTGAGCCTCAAGTTATGCCCCCCCCCTTTTTTAAAAAAATACAGTAGTTGACATGAAACCAGAGCCAACCAGGTGCTTCAGCTTAGCACCCGAATTTCTGCCAAGGGCTCATGCGTTGAGGACTTGTTCTTCAGCAGCCCAGGAAGAGATAGAGCCTCATGGGAGGACGTCAGGTCATGGGGAGTGTCCCCTTGAAGGAGTATTGACACTCAGTCCCACTTTCAGGAAGGAGGCAGCCATGTGGCTTTAGTGCGTACTATCCGCCTTGATGTTTCTGTCTTGCACTCAGCCCCAGAGGAATGAAGCTAACTGAGCATGGGTTGAATCCTTTGAACTCACGATTTAAAACAAGCCTTTCTTCCTTATAATACCTTTGTCTCAGGTATTTTGTCATAGTACAGAAAGCTAGCACACCAGAGGGGGTAACATAACATCCATGAGAAAAGGCGGGTGCTGGAAATAGAGGTGTTCAGATACTAGAGACTTAAAGTAGCTACTGGGGAAATACTGAGGTGGAAGTTTCTGGGTTCATTGAAGACTCAGTTGTGTCATGTGAATGTGTGTTTTTTTTTTTTTTTTTTTAAAGTCTCAAGTATGGAATTTGGGAGTGTTTTTCCCCTGCTGAAAACAGACTCATGACATTTGTTCGTTGAAAACAGACATGTGAGAGGTCACATAATGTTTTGCTGGAAGCTGTCTTGTTTGAGAGGCGTGGTCTTTGCGAGCTGCAGACTGAGAAAGGATAAATGGAAGCCCATGGATGATCAGGTGACACTTCTGCATCCCTACGCCTTGCAACGGTTCACATAGCTTTGCTGGCCTTTGTTTTTCTACACTTCACTTCCTAGAGAGAAATGCTCCAGAGAGCTTCTTGTGGCACTCTGGCTGATTCTGGCTGCTCCCTCTGACTCATGTCCACTCAGCGGAGCCTTGCTGTTCCTACTGGATCGTGCTGCTGCTACTGATTCGTGTCGCTGTTTGGTGTTTGCTGTTGGACAGGACTTCTGGTGCCCTGACAATGAAGAGTGGACTTGTCACAAGGAACTACGTCTAAAGAGGTTCACAACCCGCCCCCCGCCCTTTTCCTATTGACCTTCTTTCTCCCCTACCTCTGGTCACTGTGTTAGAAGGGAAATAGAAAATTTTAAGAACCCTAAATAAAGTAGGTTGTGAAAAATCTAAGTGCTAATGTCAGACACTTGTGCCAGGCATCCATGATGAAGAGTCAGTGAACAAGTCATGGTCCTGCTCTTACAGGGCCTTGACAGTCTTCTCAGGGAGACAGTAATCAAATAAACCAGTTTATGCAGGTTCATTGCACAAAGGGCTAGGCTTTCCTCGCCTGGATCCTTACCCTGTCACATGACTTTGCAGCTCTCCCAAGAGCAAACAAGGTAGATTCCCCTTCCCTGAATCTGTCCTTGCCCTTGGCCAGCAGAACATGGCTAACACCAATGCCCCAGTTCTGAGTCCAGTCTCCAGAGGCTGGGTGCCTACCAGATGCTGCTCATGGAGTATGGCCTTGAGGAAGATTATGGGTTGTCCGATGAAAGAAGGGTTTTTTTGTTTTGTTTTGTTTTTAAGTAGGACCTAGACTTGAGAGTCCAACCAAGATTAATGAATACACTTAACTGGCCCAGCAAGTCCCATTGACCTCAGCACAGAACAGAAGGGTTGTCCAACAGACACAGAGACACCTGAGAATATATAACTAGTACCAGTGGCACTCGGTGCTATTTGTTACCCAGCATAATTGTGTACAGATGACTGACACACATAGACACATCACTTTGGTTGGATCAATGGAAACTAAGGTGCGGTCGGTACTGATTGCTTAGCAGAGAAAGCTGATAGAATCTGTAGGTTAAGAGAAGTCTTCTTTGAAGAAGAGATGCTCTCAGTGGGGTCAAGATGAAGACCACTAAATGAGTAAAGAAGAAGAGGATAAAGCGGTCCACGTGGAGAGTGGGTGGACAAAGACTTTTCATGTGGAGGTAGTGTGTGTGGTTGGAGGCACGGAAGGAAGTCAGTGGGGCATGGGAGGGGTAACAAGGCTGGGAAGGTAGACAGGGCAGGTGGTGGAGGGGCATTAACTAGTCAAATATAAGCAGTATCTTTTTGAAGACATTCCTTTAAAAATGTATTTCATATGTGTGTGTGTATGTGTGTGTGTGTGTGTGGGCATTCATGCCATAGCACATGTGCAGAGGTCAGAGGACAATCCTTGGGAGTTATTTCTCTCCTTCCGCCACGTAGGTTCTAGGGAATAAACCTGGTTGCCAGGCTTGACTGCAAGTGCCTTCACCCATGGAGCCATCTTGCTGGTCCTAATGTCTTTTGAGTCTCTTACTTGTAAGATGAGTATTGTTAGAGTCTGTATTCTCTCGTCTTGTTTTGCTTTTTGAGACAAGTTTCTTTCTTTCTTTCTTTCTTTCTTTCTTTCTTTCTTTCTTTCTTTCTTTCTTTCTTTCTTTCTTTCTTTCTTTCTTTCTTTCTTTCTTTCTTTCATCTTGGCTGGCCTGGACTCTCTTTGTAGACCTGGCTGGCCTTGAACTCACAGAGATCCACCTGCCTCTGCCTCCCAAGTGCTGGCATCACAGGCGTGTGCTTGGCTGGAATCTGTATTCTTTAATCCCTCCTCTTCCTTCTATACCCCAGATTCTGTGCATACTGTATTCCTACGTTGTCGAGGTCAATGACCTCTATGTGAAATTCTGTAGCAGTAGCCGTGCCTTAGCTCTATGTTGTTGCTAATAATTAAAGAGTGACAGGCCTTTCACATTGTCAATACTGTTTACATATTGTGGTGGGGACTTCCTGGGTAGCCCAATTCTGCCCCCCCCAAAAACCACACTACCACCACCACCACCACCATCACCACCACAATAACAACAGTTTTTCTTTCCCATTGCTACTTCAGCTTGATTTGTACAACAACTCCTCTGTTTTTATTTGTAACTTTTACCACTCAGCTTCATATTCCTAAATTCTACAGCGTCATTTTTACCTACTTAAAAAAACAAAAAAACTCACACATTCAGAGCTAGGAGATGGCTTGGAGGTTACAGCAAAAGGCTAGAGTTTGGATCCTCAGAAGCAGATATGGGGGACACCTGCAGGCCAGCTAGCAAGACAAGCCGTATTGGTTAGCTCTGGGTTTGATTGAGAAACCCTGCCTCAAAGAGGGAAGTGGAAGAACAGATGACCCCCAACATCAACCTTGGGCTTCCACATGTATGTGCACACCTGTACATGCACACAGCACCATAGCTGCCGGTACACATGTGAACACGCTATGGACAAATGCATCACACACTACACAGGAAAAGAAGTGAAAAGAGAAAACACCTTCCATATATGAAGAATGCATCCTTGGGGCCACCATATCTTTAACTCAAGGTTATGACTCATCGTGTTGTCTGTAGTTCATGTATTCTTCATTACTGTGCAATGTTCCATTGTTTGACTCAACCCAGTGACTTTATCCATCCAGTTATTGGGGTTGGGACCAGGTTTTGGTCCTTATAAGTGAAGCTGCTAGGAACACGGTGTACATGTTCCTTATATGTCTAGGAGAGTAGACTTAGTGGTTCATGGGACCCTATGGTGGCTCCTCTTGTGTTTTGTATCTAGTTCTCTGGGCAGTGGTGGTGTTAGGCTTCTTTTCCATGAGCTCTGTTTCTGGGTTTCTATATCAGCATTTCCGTTTCCTGTTTTCCTTTTCTTGTAGGTGTACAGGCATCCTGAGCACGAGCATCTGCCATTCGTGGATTTGTTGTCTTTTCTCTGCTTCATGCTCTTCAAGGAATCTTTTGAGGAAGAGAATTTTTTTCAAGAGTCCAGTTATAATTTTTTTCTCTGTGTTTAATATTTTAAAGGCTTGTCCCAATAAGACAACTCATTTGTGTTATTTTCTAAATTTTATTGTCCTCCTGTCAGGTTTTTTTGTTTGTCTGTTTGTTTTTGAGATAGGGTTTCTCTGTGTGGCCTTGGCTGTCCTGGAATCTCTTTGTAGACCAGGCTGGCCTCGAACTCACAGAGATTCACTTGCCTCTGCCTCCTAAGTGCTGGGATTAAAGATGTGCACTACCACGCCCGGTCCTCCTGTCAGTTTTTAAAATCTTTTTTTTTTCCGAGACAGGGTTTCTCTGTGTAGACTTGACTGTCCTGGACTTATTTTGTAGACCTGGCTGGCCTTGAACTTCCAGCAATCTGCCTGCCTCTGCCTCCCGAGTGCTGGGATTAAAGGTGTGGGATTAAAGGACAGCCAAGGATACACACAAAGAAACCCTGTCTCAAAAAACAAAACAAAACAAAACAAACAACAACAACAAAACGAAGTTGACTGTCAGTCTGTCTGAGGGCCTTGTAGGGGGGCAGCCTCCTTGGTCTGGTGGGTAAGATTTTCAGTGTTAGTGCCAGTTTCCTTATGCACCTCATGTGTGTTTGTTTTGAGGTTTCTTCTTTTTGTTCTTGTTCTTCTTCTTCTGCTTCTTGTTCTTCTTCTTCTTCTTTGACTTCTTGAACGCATAGTATAGTATTTCTCTATTCTGGAAACTTACCAACTATTTCCTCTACATATATATTTTTTTCTTTCTCATTTTCCCCTCTTCCTCACTCTGGAATGGGAAACACTGGGCGTGCACTCAGCTATCTTTCTTTACACTCTGCATCTTTTCATGTGTCCATCTCCCCCACTCTCTCTTTCGTTAATTCCCTCTTCAGCCTCATCCTAATGTCTTAGTTCATTCATCGGGATGTTAAAATCAGTTATTTTAGCTTTCAAGAATTATTTTCGATTATTTTAATTAACTCGTTTATTCTACAGTCTCCTTCCACCACATGATTTTATTTAAGAACCATTAAGCACATATCTTAGAGTAACTGATGTGCCCAGCTATAACTCGTCATGGGCCTTGTTTTCTTATCTGTAGTGTCTGCTGACTTTTCTCCCAGTCCACCTGTTTTTTATGCTTTGCCTGTTTGTGAGTATGTGCTGCACAGTGTCCCAAGGTGTGTGTGAGTGAGTGTGTGTGAGCGTGTGTGAGCGTGTGAGAGTGTGTGAGTGTGTGAGTGTGTGTGAGCGTGTGTGTGAGTGTGTGAGTTGTGTGTGTGTGAGTGTGTGAGTGTGTGTGTGTGTGTGTGTGAGTGAGTGTGTGTGAGCGTGTGTGAGTGTGTGAGAGTGTGTGAGTGTGTGAGTGTGTGTGAGCGTGTGTGTGAGTGTGTGAGTTGTGTGAGTGTGTGTGAATGTGTGAGTGTGAGTGAGTGTGTGTGTGTGTGTGTGTGTGTGTGTGTGTGTGTGCGCGCGCACGCACGCAGAGGCTGGTGAGCTGTCTGGAAAGGCCATTGAATCAACATTCTGTTTTGCAGGCCACTTGCCATCTCCATTGTTTCTTTTCTTGGACATTTTTCTAATCACCCTAAACACACTTAACAAAAGCAAGCTGCAGCTCTTGGGCATGTGTGCGCAGCTGCTCTGGGTGTCCTTTTCCAGAGAGAGTTTGTGTGTTTTTCAGGGAGCTAGTGTGACTCATGTGTGGCTTGGTTTTTATTGTCCACAGGAGATGGGAACCAGATTTCCCAGCAGGTAGCTTTGCCTCCTTTTTACCTGAAGCAGCTCCCAGCATGGACCCCCACCCCTAGCACATGGGGATCAGCATAGAGCTCCAACCTTAGGTTTGCCTTGGCTTTCAAAGCTCTGACTCATAGTTGCTAAAACAGCTCAGTTTTGTGTCTCTGGGGTTGCCCCTGAGCAGTGGACCCCATGCTTCCCAGGAGTCCCCAGTGTGTTGAGTTTGTCCTGATTATTTTCTTAGAGGATAACCAATGCCACCCCCTTAAAAAAAAAGCAGAGAGGCCAGGTGTGGTGGTGCACGCATTTAATCCCAGCACTTGGGAGGCAGAGGCTGGTGGATTGCTGTGAGTTCGAGGCCAGCCTGGTCTACAAAGTGAGTCCAGGACAGCTAGGGCTACACAGAGAAACCCTGTGTCAAAAACAAACAAACAAACGAACAACAACAACAACAAAACAAATCAAAACAAACCAAAACAAAAAAGCAGAGAGATTTATTCAATGTGGTCACATCGGCAAGATAAACAGGTAATGGGTTTCAGTGACTCCAGTCTGTCTTTGTGGGTGTTACTGACATGCACTGTAGGTTTAAATGGAGGACGAGCTGGGGGCAGTGAGCAAGAGGGATGCAGAATTGAGAGGTCAAGGTGTGGTCTAGCTGTTCATCCGGTGTCCTCCATTCTGGCCTTGGAAGGGGCTTAGAAGCCCTCATCGGGGACTCACTTCAAGGGTGTGATGCAGCTTCTAGAAGATGGCAGTTTCTGCTACAGCCTTGCCTGGTGGCTAATCAGCCCCAGTTGAGGTGCCTTGTGCCATGGTGACTGCAGGTTTGAGGCCATGACTTATCTGTGCCTTCAGCTAATAATGTAAAGGAGACACAGAGAAGGAGACTCCCTCCTGCTTTCAGGACTTTAAGGTCCAAGTGAGAAGTCAGCGCTTTGCAGCAAAAGCAGCTGCAGGGGCCTGTTTTTATGCCCCTTTGTGACTGGCCATCCCCCAGTCTTAGGGGAATTAGGGCGTCAATTGTCTGGCTCTGTAGGTTCCCGGCCAATGAGAATCTATAGCTCACAGGTATGGGGAGGAGGCCAGCTGTAGCAGCTGAGGCACACGGGCAAAAGCAGCCAGGTGCCCAAGCCTGAAGTAACAGGAAGCAACCATGGCCGTGGTCCTCTCCCCAGCTGAACAGTGCCAGGAATCTGTGGTGAATACAAGTGGGAGGGGCTTGGTGTTGGGCAATCTCCTACACCTTTAGCTAATGTTCATTAGTTTTGGAAGGGCTGGCACAAGTGGCGCCATGTTTGTTGTTGGTTTGAGGTAGGCTCTTGCTATCTATGTAGCCCAGGCTGGCCTCAGTCTCACCATCCTCCTCCTCTGGCCTCTCAAGTGCTGGTATTACAGGTGTCACAGCTAGTGTGACTTTATTTAGATTTTGGCAGTTACCCCTTGCTACTGAATAGTTTCTTCTGAAGATATCCCCAAGTAACTGCCTGGTGGCTTGGTCTTGATTGCCCCTCAGTGCAGGGATAGCATCTCTCCTGTTTGGTTGGGTCTGATCCCTTTTTGAGAGGCAGAAAGCAACATGTTGAAGAGTCAGTACCAGCTGCAACCACCTCTTTCTTTCTCTGTCAAATTTAAGCAACTAAAAGGTCCAGAAGGTGGAACTTGTAGACTGAGCTACCAGGAGTCCATTCCCAAGCTTAATGCTGTTTGTCCCGTGAGTGCTGTCCCCAGCATCTTAAAACATACCATGGGCCAGTTTGTTAGAAGCTTTTTTTCCTCTGCAGACTGTTAACAGAATAGTCATAGGCTTTACAAGGAAACATGCAGACAGATGACAGACAAACACACACACATACATAAATGTACATACATACATACATACATACATACATACACACACAGATACATGCACAGAGACACGCACAGACAAATAGGCAGATGGGCACACAGACAAAGACAGACAGACAGACAGACACACAGACACACACACACACACACACACACACACACATGCACGCACACATACACCATCACCACCACCAACAAGAGGAAATGTCTAAAAGCAACAAACAAACAAACAACAACTAGCTGAAAATTGGGCCAGTGAGATGTTCAGCAGGTTTAGGGGCTTGTCACCAAGACTGACAACCCAAGTTTGATCTCTGGGGTCCACATACAGGAAGGAGAGAACCTGTGGAGGTCAGGGGAGAATTGTGGGAGTAACAATAATCCAAGTGCTTCTTTTCCATGAGCTTGACTGTAAGTGCTTTACAGAGGGGTCTTCACTGTGGGTGGGATGACAGAAGACTGAGGCTCACCACGGTTGTACTTTTGCAGCTGACAAACATTCTAATGAATTCCACTGCTCACAGCATTTCAGGGCAACAGTTATGATTAGACCACATGGTATCAGGACATCTTTATGAGATGTCCTATTTTTTTTTCCAGAAACACATTTAGATTTTGGTTTTAGTTTAGAGACTGACATAGTTTTATTGTTACTATGGGTTACTTTTAGATGTAAATCTCCATTTAGTTTAGTTTTTTAAAAAAATATTTGTTTTTTAAATTATGCACCATGTGTGTCTGTACTGGAGTATATGCACTTGAATGCAGGTCCTACAGAGACCAGAAGAGGGTGTCAGATCCCCTGGAGCTGGAGTTAGAAGGGTTGTGAGTAGCTTGACATGGTACTGGAAACTGAACCCAGGCCCTCAGCAAGAGCAGTAGGCATGCCTAACCACTGAGCCATCTGTCTAGCCCTTAGTTTTGTGGTGGTTTTTAAAAAAATTATTAAAACAAATGTTTCTAGCTAAAGCAGAATATACTTATTTAAGGGCGTCTTCCTTAGGTGACAGATGACAGCAGGCGGACTGTTAGGGCCTGTCTGGATGTTTTTACTTAAAGGTGAAAGTCTTTATACACTTAGGGGCATGCATACACAACCCCTTAATTTCCTTTTAAAATATTGTTTTCAGGGGGCAGGAGAGATAACTCAGTAGTTAAGAGAACTGACTGCCCTTGCAGAGAACCTGGGTTCAGTTCCTAGCACCCACATGGTGCTTTACAACTGTCTGTAACTCCAGTTCCGGGGGATTTGGCACCCTCTACTGGATTCTATAGGTACTGCATGCACATGGTGCACAGACATATATGCAGGCAAAACACCAATGCATAAAACAGAAGTCATCAAAAAATGTTTTCATGGATATTGTCATATGCTTACTGCAGTTTAAACACAATAATTTTTATATGTACCAGAAGCCACTGCATTGCTGCAGTTCAGATTCAAACACACAATATCACCAGGGTCTGCCTTCAGGTACATTTTTTTTTTTTCTTAATTCAGTAGTTCAAGCCAATACCAAAGAGTAGGCCTGAGTGTTTTTAGTTTAAAGGAAATGTTCAGAATGTGGCTGTCCATCACCATCATGACTAACCTTCTAAAGAGCCTGTGGTCCCTTCCAAAGTAAAATTCCTCTGTTCCTCAGCATCATATAACCAAACTGTTCATTTTATATAAACAACTGCTAACCTTCAGGCTGTCATGCTCGCAGTCTCACAGTGTATTGGAACAGTATTTACGCTATGAACTTGAAGTTCACACTTCAGAGCTTGGCCATATGTGAGCTTCCCAGACTCAGCCACCTCCACATACAAAAAGGAGCAGCTAGCTGGGCAGTGGTGGCGCACGCCTTTAATTCCAGCACTCGGGAGGCAGAGGCAGGCGGATCGCTGTGAGTTCAAGGCCAGCCTGGTCTACAAAGTAAGTCCAGGACCACCAAGGCTACACAGAGAGACCCTGTCTCGAAAACTAAAAAAAAAAAAAAAAAAAAAGGAGCAGCTGACACCACCTGTTACCTGGGAACAGACCACAAAGGAGGGTGGAAAGAGCCAGAGGATGAGAGGATACTGTGAAACAGTGTCTTTTGGGCATGAGCACAGGACTCCCTTCTGTTCTGTTACTTTTTTTCCCCAAAATTTATTTATCATTATTGTACAGTGTTCTGTCTGTGTGTACACCTGCATGCCAGAAGGGGGCATCAGATCACATTGTAGATGGTTATGAACCACCATGTGGTTGCTGGAAATTAAACTCAGGACCTCTGGAAGAGCAGAGAGTGCTCTTAACCTCTGAGCCATATCTCCAGCCCCCTTCTGTTACTTTTAATAGCAGAATAGTTTTATTGTTGTTTTGAGACAGGGTCTCCATATGTATCCTATGTTGTTGGCCCACCAATCTACAATCCTCCTGCCTCAGTCTCCCAACTGTTGGGATTACAGGGAGTGTCAGCTGACCAAGAAACAAGTGCGCTTAGTTTTCAGTGCTGTAAGATGGAAAGAGTAAAATCCTGCCTCTCTTTATCTGCTTCCTTCCTCCCTTCTCCACGTGCTGGTTAGTCTTACATCAGCTTGACACACAAGCTAGAGTTATTTGAAAGGAGAGAAACTTACTTGAGAAAATGCCTTTATAAGATCTGGCTGTAATACATTTTCTTAATTAGTTATTGGTGGGAGAGGGCTCAGCTCACTGTGGGTGGTTCCATCCCTGAGCTGGTTGTCCTGGGCTCTATTAGAAAGCAGGCTGAGAGAGGCATGGGCGGGGGGGGGGGGGAGCCAGTAAGCAGCATCCCTCCATGACATCATGACATGACCCCTGCATCAGCTCCTGCCTCCAGGATCCTCCAGGATCCTGCCCTGTTTGAGTTCCTGTCCTGACTTCCTTGAATGATGAACTAACCTTCCTCCATCCCAACTTGAGTTTGGTAATGGTGTTTAGTCACAGAAATAGAAATCCTAACTAAGACAAGTTGGTGCCAGGGGTGGAGTATTTGTGTGACAGACACGACCATGTTTTGGGGAGGATTGTGAAAGGATTTTGGAACTTTGGGCTAGAAAAGTCACTGAGTTTTGAGAACGCAATGGAATGTTCTGTGGAAACTTGGAAGACAAGAACTCACAGCGCACAAGATGGAGGCCTGGCTTATGAAGTTTCAGAGGGAAATCTAAGGTCTCTATCAGGGCCACTTGCTATTTTGAATTGAGATTCTGTCATTCTGATCAGCTGAGAATGAAGAACCAGCTGTAGTTAACAGGAGACTGTCAACTTTGAAATGAAATCTTTGCGTTCCTGGGACAATTGATGCTGGTTAGCTGGAGCTAAGAAATTATTGGCAATTGAGAAGAGACTATCATCATCGGGTGAAATCTGGTGTTTTCTCAAAGTGAGCACACACAAGCTGTGTTCCAGAAGTGGCTGAGATTGTACCTTGTACTGGCAGACAGACTTGGTAGTGTAAGAGTCACCCAGATGGTATTGGTTTTGATGGCATGAAGGGGCCTGGAGAGAAGTTGAGTCTTGGTGCTTTGAGATACCAGGAGAGTCTATTGGTGAAGGTGCAGCCTCATGAGCAGTTGAAGGCCCAGGATTGAAGGGATCGTTCAAAGAACTTGAAGTTTGGCACCATGAAGAGAGCCTAGGAGAGGCTGTTGGTGAAAGTGCAGCCCAGTTGCAGCAGGAGACGCCAGCATTTTAGAGATGCCAGTACCATGGGGATGACCTCCAGGAACAGCAGCAGCGGTGGAGTGGAGCCAGCCAGAGCCGAGAAGACAAGCTGTGCGTGCTGCAGAGGGCGGAGCTGAAGAAGTGACCCAAGATCCTTGGAAGAGCCCAGAAGAGGGTGAGTGGATCCCAGACAACTGGACACTCAGTTGTTTACACTGTTGGAGTTTGGTTTTGCTTGCTTTAAGAGCATGACTGTGCCCTGGCTCTTCTCTCTTGAAGAAGGCGTTTAATTAAAAATTTATTTTTACAGGACACCAGAGCTGATAGGTCTTGAACTTTTAAAAGAGATTGGATACTTTAAAGAGGCTGAAATGTTGACGTTTTTGAAATTGTAAAGACCATGGGACTTTTAAAGTTATTTATGTTTTTAGTGTGAGACCTTGGGCATGAATGAAAAAGGAAAGGTTATGGCTTAATAGTGATGTGTGCATGCCAACTTGACACAGACTAGAGGTTTTTTGTTTTTTGTTTTTTTGTTTTTTGCTTTTTGTTTTGAAAGTAGGGAATGTTAATTGAGAGAATGCCTCATAAGATCCAGCTTTAAGGCATTTTTAAAATTAGTTATTGGTGGGAGAGGTCCCAGCTTACCGTGGGTGGTGCCATCCCTGAACTGATAGTCCTGGGTTCTATAAGAAAGCAGGGTAAGCAAGCTATGGGGATTAAGCCAGTAAGCAGCTCCCCTGCATGGCCTCTGCATCAGCTGCTGCCTCCAGGTCCTGCCTTGTTTGAGTTCCTGTCCTGATTTTTTTTTTTCAACGATAAACAGTGCCGTGGAAGTGTAAGCTTCCTCTCCAACTTGCTTTTTTAGTCATGATGTTTCATCACAGCAATGGAAACCCTGACTAAGACACATGGGGATGCACTCTATATCTCAAAATAACTAAAGCAGAGGATTTTTAAATGTCCTCCTAATAAAACAAAACAAAACAAAACAAAATGGTGTTTAGGGTGGTGGATATTCTAATTGCCTAGATATAATCACCACGTAAGGTATGCTCATAACAAAGCAGCCCGTTGTGCCCATAAATATGTACAATTATCATGTCAATTAAAAAAAGAATACAAAAAGAGAGGGGAATAGAGACAAATGTATGTGAATGAACCAAGAGTTCTGGAGAAACAGACTGGTACCCAAAATGAGAAGGACCATGGGAAGCCATATGTTCATCAGAATAAGGTCAAAGGTCGACACTCTTTCCATCACCATGGCCATATGCAATAGGACCAGGGTTTTAAGGTGGAAATTAGCCAAGTCTCTCTGAAAGAGGAGACATATCAGCTCTGGCTTGCTCTGTCACAGAGTTGCTCCTGCTAATTGTCAGTGACATTCTAACAAGGCTCCCTTCCAATGTCAGTCAGTACCTCCAGCAGGCAGGTCAGTAGGCAGAATGACAATTGTATACATTAGAAAAGTCTGAACTTGTGAAATGTAAAGACTGCATCATCTCAGGGAAAGATAGAAAACATCCACCATCAAGAATTCACATGAGCTCAGCCTCTGTGATGGAATGAATAGGAAGTTATTTTTATTTTATTTTATTTTTAGATAGTATCTCATTCACTGTGTGGCCCTGGCTGCCCTGGAACTCACTCTGTAGACCAGGCTGGCCTCGAACTCACAGAGATCCACTTGCCTCTGCTTTCTGAGTGCTGGGACTAAAGGCATGTCCTGCTGTGCCTGGCATGTTTTATAGAAAGCACAGGCTGTTGAGGAGGCTTCGGTTTTAATAGCAGCTGCTTAATATAGAAGGAAGAAAGAATGAAGAATCAGACTGGAATTAGATAGGGTGACAAATGGCTCAGACCAGCTTTCAGTTCTTCATTTGATGGTATCAGCAGAGTTTTAAAGCCAAGGTAGGGGCTGGAGAGACGGCTCAGCAGATATTTACTGCTCTTCTAGAGGGCCTGAGTTCAGGTCCTGGCACCCACATTGGTCAGCTCACAGTCACCTGTCATTCCAGCTCTGGGGGATCCAGTGCCCCCTCTGGTCTCCATGGCCACCTGCACCCATGCACACACCCACCCATACCCACATACATATGCATAATTACAAATTAAAAGTCTTTTTTAAAAAGCCACTGTGGGACAGGAGAGATGGCTCAGTGGCTAAGAGTGCATGCTGTTTTTTTTTTTTTTCCAGAGGACCCCACTTTAATACCCCAGCATCCATGTCAAGTGGCTGACAACCACCTGTAACTCCAGCTCCAGGGCACCTTGCACCCTTGTCTGATCTCTGTACGTGCCTTCACTTACATCTGCAAGGCCTCAACACTGACATACACCTATACATATAAAATATAAAGTAAATATTTTAAAAGATATGTTTTCAGAAGCTATGATGGCCATATTTAGATCATAAAAATAGGCAAATAATGGGAGCCTGGTTCCCACCCCGTGCCCCACCCTACCAGATGTTGGTCATCTACCAGCTCTCCAGTGAGCACACTGGTTTCTGAGAGTCTCTTAGCTTCTATACCACCCCTTCCACACATTTGAGGCCGTGTTACGTAATCTCAGTGTCTCTATGGTTAGTCCTTTGCCACATTTTCCAATTCTTCTAATTAGCATTCTTCATCTGTGAAGGCGTGGGATGCAAAATCAACAGGAACCAGAATGTGTGAGATTCTGAGGACTGCAGTAATGGGCCCTGGGACTCTGCAGACAGCTAGCTGCACACAGGGTGTCAGACTATGGGGAGCACAGGTACGGCATGCGATCTGTGCAGACCCTGGAGGAAAACCATGCATTCACATGGTGCTGTGGAATAGTCAGTTTGCAGGGTGGGGTGGCAGAGTGGGGGAGTGGAGGGGGAAGGGGGAGGGGGAGGGGAAGGGGGGGAGGAAGATGAGGAGGAGGGGGAGGGGGAGGGGGGGAGGGGGAGAGAACAGCTTTTAATTTCACCCAATGGTATTGTGCAGCTCCCAGGTCCTCTGTCCTCATGTGAGCGAGGGTGTGGGTAAGCTTTGGAGCAGGTAGAGGACTTCTACAGCTTCGGGCAATCACACTGCATTGGTGTTGCAGTTTATTTCTGTTTTTTTTTGAAGTCTCAGTCACTGAGAACAGGCTTTGTTCCTTCAGAGTGGGGAGTTGGGGGGTGTTGTCTGTTTCCAGTGTGTGTTTGTTTCTTAGGGCTTCCTTGTGCCCTGCCTAATCCAGTATGAGGTGAAAGCGTGGTTGCTGTGGAGAAAGGAGCCTTGGGGCACAGAGGCGAGATGGGGAGAATGCCTTCCCCAAACACTGAACCCGGTCACTCTTGAGGAGGTTACCAGTGACATGTGATATGGATGTAACTGGATTCTCACAGAATTGGCCCTTCCTTTTATATAGATGGGGAAGAAATGACTTGCCACAGGTGGGGCTATCAGGTGGCTCCTGAGCAAAGGCTAGGAAGACCCTGCCCAACATCCTCACAGGTCCCCAGACACAGTACAGTAAGTGGGAAGGGACTCAGGACTTGTCAGGTATCCACTGTGTGCCAGTTCCTTAACTCAGACTCCTCCCAGGATTCCTGCCCACAGGTGTCTTCTCTGGGAGAGGAGACTGTATGGGAAGGTGAGTCCTACTTTATTTGGAAGGGCAATAGCCTGTCAAACTAGAGTGTGAACTGAGGGACAAGAGAGGCCACAGAGATCACAGGTGACATTGACAAGCTGGCACCCGGCTCTTCACAGCCCGACCCCCTCCATGGACTCCAGAAGGCCAGGTGGATGACCACTGGTGGAGGACATACTCAGAGTGGGCTGCAGGGATGCTCTGAGGAGCTCACCCTGCATGGGGAGAGGAAGGACTATGCTGGGCCTGATTTAGGCCTAAGGAGTAGATTCCTGTCAGTGCAAACATTGCTATGCATGGCCAGGACGTACCGATAATAGCCGACTTTCAAATTTAGCAACAGTGTGTCTCCTTCATTACCTGCATCCTGGGCAGGGTGTACACGCCATTTCCCCACCTTAGGATGCTGCAGCTGGTGTGCGCCATCATTTTCCTTAGGAGAGAGGTATTTGAGAAGTATGTATGCCTTGAATTTAGGGGGAAGGGACAGTAGAGAGGGTTCTGAAGGGATGGAGCGGGCCGACCAACTTCCATTGGAGGTGAGGCTATGGGAGGTGCAATGGGACAGCCTTATGCCTCAGGCAATCAGGGCGCAGGTGGTTGACCTGCACTCGGTGGACCAGCTTTGGATCATAAGCACATGAAGCTGGGGTCACAGTAGGTCCTATCTGAGCAGGCCTGCTACAGGAGGTGTGAGCACTTATCTGGGAGCCTTGGCTTAGAATGTCACTCAGGGACAGGTGGGCGACCCTCCCCCCCCCCCCCCCCCAAAAGAAACCAGAAGTACTAAAGGAGAGGCCAGACTTAGAGAGCCCAAAGCCAGTAGGTTGAGAATCAATCAGTTAGAACTTTCCTGTTGGGCTGGAGAGATGGCTCAGTGGTTAAGAGCACTGGCTGCTCTTCCAGAGGTCCTGAGTTCAATTCCCAGCAACCACATGGTGGCTCACAACCATCTATAATGAGATCTGGTGCCCTCTTCTGGTGTGTAGGTATACATGCAAGCAGAACATTGTGTACATAATAAATAAATAAATCTTAAGGAAAGTTGTTTTTTTTTTTTTTTTTTTTTTTTTTTTTAAATCTCTCCTCTTCCACTTCTGACCCCAGGGCATGAGAGTCAGTCCCAACAGTCAGACAGTATGAGAATTGAAAAGTAGATCAAACCTGCATGGGGCTTTCTACCAGGGTCTCAGCTAGCACAGGTGTGCAGAGCTGTGGTATTCAGAGCTCTTCAAGGTGCTGGTAACTCTGGACCCCTGATGACCACACTGAGGGTGTGTGCTCAGGAATTCCAAGAAGGTCAAAGGAGACAGCACACAGTTGCCGTGGACAGGACCCCTGTGTACAGAACACACTGCGCTGCTGAAGGCAGAACTCCGTTCCATTAGGCTCTGACTACAAGGGGGACAGGCTGGTCTGGCATCACCCATCATGGCACCTTCTGCCCCTGGCATAGTGCCTGGCATATGGCTGGGTGGTCCTGGCTGGGCAGGGTGTATTTCCTATGCTGGGAGAGATGGAAGCTGTCTGCTCCCTGGGTGGGTGTTCAGGGAGTCCAGCAGCATTTGGAAGACTGAGCACACCGGTGCCTCATCTCCTTATGCCCTCTACCCACCCAGATTCTGCCTGGTTTACCCACTTTGGGGTACAGTTGCCACCTAGAGCCAAGAGCAGGCTAGGCTTCAGAAAAGCCATGCTTTTGGTTTCTGCTTTTGATTTTTTTTTTTTTTTTTTTGCTGAAAATGTAATTACTAGGCGAAGTGCAAATCTTAGTGCTTGTTTAATACATTACTACTGGTCCTTAAAACATGACTGAATGGCAGGTCTTAATCTGAACCTCAGAGGGGGCAGGTGGCTTACCTGAGGCTATTGTACATGCCAGTAAGTCACCAAGACAGGATTCAAGCGAGGACAGGTGCTTTTTATTTCTTCAGGAGAGGAGGAGTGGATTATACAAAAATCCCTCTGAATTCACAAGTGGAAAACTTTTTCAGGAGTGTGAACTATGCCAGGCCCCTCCATGTGACTGTAACCAATCCCAGCAATAATGGATTTTTAAAGCTCCAAGGCTCAGCTGGGCTCACAGTTTGAGAGATTTCAGACAGTTATTGGTTCTGTGGTCTGGGGCCTGTGGTAAGATGGGAGGGGAAGGGGAGGGGGAGGGAGAGAGGGGAAGAGATTGGAGCCCAGTACCTGCCTTGAAGAAACCCCCGCCCTAATCACCCAAAGTCCCCCTCCCATTATTACCAATGGGTGGGAAGGGTGGCTGACCACCGTAGGCTTTAGAGGACTCATGAAATCATTCCGTGGTATGGGCTGGTGAGTTCAGATGGGTCATGGGGAATTAGGCCTTGTTTTAGGCTTGTGAAGTGGTATGGGAGAGACGGGAGGCCATTCATTTAAAGTGCTTCTGGGGCAAGAGAGGGTTGTTATTTTCAATAATCGAATTGATTAGGTTAAGAAGTGCCCAGGGTGTAGGTGTACCATGAATGCGCCTGTGAGATGGTTCCAAAGAGCCATTGTTCTAAAAGCTGGGGCCCGGCACCCGCTTTGCTCATCCTTGTGTCTACAAGATCTATCTATGCTGTTGTACATAGTTTGACCATCTTCATCGCTGTATATTTGCCAGGTTTATTCATGTTAATCTTAGCAGGACTTTGCTTTTGGCCTAGTTGGAGCAAATGACAAGCAATTATTCTGCAGATTTTTTTTTTAGTTAAAATATTTTATAAGATTTATTTATTTTATTTAAAGTGATATGTGCCTGTATGTGTGTGCACTACCATTGGAGACCAGAAGAGGGCATCAGATCCCTTAGACCTGCAGTTATAGATGGTTGTGAGCCAACAGGTTGGTGCTAGGAACCAACTCTGGTCTTCTGGGAGAGCAGCCAGTGCTCTTAACTGCAAAGCCATCTCTGCAGCCCATATTCCACTGATTTCCTGCTTATGTCTCTTCGTGCACAGATGTGCACATACCTCTTGGCTGCATGCCTGAAAAGGGGATGACTGGACCGTACTCAGCACAGGCATATGCTCAACTTTGCTGGACACTGCAAAGCCACTTTCTAAAGCAGACGTTCTGACTGTCCTTTCCTTCCTTCCCTCCTCCTCTTCCTTCCCCTTCCTCCTCCCCTTCTTCTATGTTTTTTCCCCCCTTTGTTTGCTTTTAGACGAAGTATCATCATAGCCCAGAGTGATCTTTAACCTCCCATCTTCCTATGCCAGCCTTCTGCATGCAGGGATCACTGGTGTGCAACACCAAGGCTGGCAACGAGACCAGCAGCCTCTGATGGTGCTAGCTTTCTTCTGGTGCTTGTCAATACTTGGAATTCTGGTCCTTTCAGTGGGTACCACCAATGAGGCAGTGTGCTCACCCACTGTGCTTCTCAGTCTACCTTAGATCATGTCTGTGGTTCACACGGGGTTGATTTTTATTTGTTTTTTGTTTTTGTTTTTGCTGTCATTTGTGAAGTGCTCATCTTTCTGTAATGTTGTCTGTCTTGTTGACTCACAGGAGTCCTTAAGATGTTATGAGTGTGAGCCCTTTGTCAGGTCTAGGCTTATGACAATTTTGCTTATTTGTTTATTGGCTTTGTCTGTTGGTAATTACTGTCTGTTTGTATGTCTAATAATTTCTTATTGAGTGCTTGACATATTCTATGAAAACTATAGAACTGGAGGCTCTGGCTGCTGTTGTTTCCCATTCTTGGGTCAACCTTCATTCCAGCTGGTGGCTAAGCTCTGGAAGATGGTCATTTAATCCAACCAGGAAGCCCACTGATAAAAGCGTTACCATATGGCATCAAGAAATGCCACCAAGAGCCGGGCGTGGTGGTGCACGCCTTTAATCCCAGCACTCGGGAGGCAGAGGCAGGCGGATCGCTGTGAGTTCGAGGCCAGCCTGGTCTACAAAGCGAGTCCAGCACAGCCAAGGCTACACAGAGGCACCCTGTCTCAAAAAACAAAAACAAAAAACAAAAAGAAATGCCACCAATCACTAGTTCAGCTTTACTCCCAGAAGCCCTTTAGGGTTCTGACTAAAAGCTTGTAGTGTTTACTCACACATTCCACCCAGCCCCGCTGACAAGCGTTCCTCTAGCCTGGAACAAATTTGGCCCACAGACGAGACTTCTGCTCTGTTCTTCTGTCTCTCACTTGGTGCTCTCCCCCAAGTGTCTTGGCTCCTTGGCTATTTAAAAAAAAAACATGTGCCATTGATAAGTGGAGCTGGGTACTGGGCCTGTTGCCAGGTTCTTTGTCATTGACAGCTCATCACTCCCACAGTGGATCTCTTATTTTTACAACGATTCTCCAGATTGTTCTAATGCAGGGCTTCTCAACCTTCTTAATGCTGCAACTGTAATACAGTTCCTCATGGTGTAGTGACCACCCCAACCCCCACTCTGGACCATAAAATCATTTTCATGGTTACTTTATAGTTACTTTATAACTGGACTTTTGTTACTGTTATGAATTGTAACATAAATATCTGTGTGGTCTTAGGTGACCCCTGCAAAAGGGTCATTCAGTCCCCAAAGGGGTCATAACCCAAAGGTTGAGAACCATTGTTCTAATGGCTCTTAAACCAGAGGACTGATGCAGAAACACCTGCTTGCTCCTACTGCAGCTCCGTACTTTAAAGCCTTTCTCCACTTAGCTTATTAATTCTTTCTTTTAGTGATGCACAAATATGTACCAGCTGTTTGACACTGATTATCTAGAGTCCTTTAAAGGGGCCACGAGACTTCTGAGCTCACGCCAGGACACATCCGCTGTCCTTAGGCTTGGATGACTAGGAAATGCTGGATGTGTGGATGCTGATGGATACCTCCATGCTTCATGACACAGTCTCAGTTTTCTTCTTGTGATAAACACCATGACCAAAAGGCAACATGGGAAGAAAAGGGTTACTGGCTTACCTGTCCTGATCGCACTCTATCACTGAGTGAAGCTAGGGAGAGGAACCTGGAGGCAGCTTCCTTTCTGGACCGTGCTGGAACGCTACTTCCTGGCTTGTCCCCCATGGCTTAACAAAGCTTGTTTTTCTACGATACCACCCAGGAGCACCTGTGTAGGGGCGGCACCACCCAAAGTGGGCTGCGCCCTCCCACATCAACCATGGACCAAGAAAATGCCTGTTTGTTCTCTCACAGGGGATCTGGTGGAGGCATTTTCTCAATTGAGGTTACTTCTTCTCAGATAACTCTAGCTTGGGTCAAAAAGTAATCGGGACAGGTGCCCTGAACTTTGTGAGAAAGGAACAGACAGCTCAGTGGCATCCATTGTTGTCTGAGAGGAAGGTGGGTGATGATAGCCTGTGTGGGACAGTCTGAGGGACACTGGGGAGCCCTTTGAGGCATCAACCTGACACATACTCATAGGGAACACCATCAGTACAGGTTCAGACTGTAGTAGGCACCAATGGACTAAATACTTTGCCATAAAGTTGTTCCCCACTATATTATATATACAGATACATGGATTTGTTTAAATTTACCATGACATGGGTTTTAGAAGTGGATTATGGGCTAGTCATGTAGTTGAAGGATTGGCAAACCACGAACCACGGTTTGTTTGCGTGTTTGTTTGTTTGTTTGTTTTGTATGCATGAGTGTTTTGTTTGCACGCATATGTGTATATGCTCCTTGTGTGTGCAGTACCCACAGAGGCCAGAAGAGGGCATTAGCTTCCCTAAAATTGGAGAAAAAGAAGGCTGTGTGGGAAAACTCCTAGGTGATAGGAATGAAGCCCGATTCTCCCTCTCTCTCAATGTGTGTATGGGTATTTGGCCTCATATATATCTGTGTACCACATGCATAACTGGTGCTGGGGGAGACCACAAGAAGTACCAGAGTTATAGATGGTCATGAGCCTCTATGTGTGTGCTGGGAATCAGTCTGGGTTCCTCTGGAAGAATAGCCAGGGAGTTTGTTTTCCCTCCAGCCCTGTTCTGCTTTCTTAGAGTGAAAGCTTTGGCACCGCATACAAATTCCCTGGAAGAAAAGGGAAACTGAGCCAGCATGTGCAAGAAAGGTCATTCATTTTTCCTGAGACAGATGCTGGAAAACATGTAACTTTTTCTAATTCAGTTTCTCTTTGGAAACTTTTGTTATTTGTTTGTTTGTTTGTTTGTTGAGACAAAGTTTCTCTGTGTAGCCTTGGCTGTCCAAGACTTGCTTTGTAGACTAGGCTGGCCTCAACTGAACTCAGAGCGATCCACCTGCAGGCGTGCACCACCACACCCGGCTTGGAAATTTTTTTTTTTAATCTAAGCTTATTACAAGTGTCTAGGCTTAATTTTAAAAGCTATGCCAAAAAGTCATGTGGACAGGCTCACATTTTAAGTTTATATTTCAGAAGGATGTGGAGCTGAGCACTCCAGTTCTCATGTATGTGTGCAGGGAAAATAGATCCCCCTGTGTGTCATTTCACACACCTCAGAATACTTTTTGCCATTTTTAAATCTGAGAAACCAAACCTGCCCACCTCCTTCCATTGGGTTCACGGAGAAGGCTCAGGAAGCCATCTTGGTGGCATAGTTGAGAAGAACAGAAGCCCCACGGGCTCGCAGGACGCTCTGTAAATCTGCACTGTGAAGTGTGGACACCAGGAAGTCCCTTGCCATTTCTTCTCTGTCCATCGTGTCCTCTCACTGGGAGAAGGACACTTGAGGAGAGCCATGCATAAGTCAGGACCACCTGCTTTTTTTCTTCAGACATTTGAGAAACGTGTAGGTCACTTTTGGTTGTCAGTAATGAAGTCCAATTGAGTAACTACAACCAGGAAAGGGGGATTTTATTATTAAAATTATGGGTGTCTTAGCCGGGTGTGGTGGCGTATGCCTTTAATCCCAGCACTTGGGAGGCAGAGGCAGGCGGATTGCTGTGAGTTCGAGGCCAGCCTGGTCTACAAAGTAAATCCAGGACAGCCAAGGCTACACAGAGAAACCCTGTCTCGAAAAAACCAAAGACCAATCAATCAATAAAAAATATGGGTGTCTCCTGGGATTTCTTCAGAGTGAGAATACAGCCTCCTTGGTAAAAATTGAAAGCAATTTTTTTTTTCAGAGTCTGGGCTCTTTCTCATTCCCTCTGTCTTAATCTTTTTCACTGGAGACAAACTTTGTGTCACCTCCCTTCATGAGAGAGAGAGAACAGGACACTGAGCAGAGGGCTGTGGCGAGCTGGGTCAGGGGGAGTCACATGACACAGACGTGGCTCATAGCAGCCATCCAGGCTGGATAAGAGAGAGGAAGGGGGAGGCCTTAGGAACTGGGCCAATCACCCCCAAAGGGTTTATTATATCCGAAAATGTTAAGAGAGTACTGAGGGCCTCATTAAGGGCTGCCTGATGCCTATAGGAGGGCATCGGTCTTCCTTTTAATTAAAATAGCACAGCAGGGGATTTCCAGGTTTGGTCCAGTATGTAAGGAACGTAAAAAGTTGCCATTCAGAACTTACAAAAAGCTGAACAAACAGAAAAAAGGAGCCCAAACAAGACTTCTTAGCTCGAAGGTCACAGGCCAAAGTGCTGCCCTAATACTGGAAAGTGTTGCTGAGGCCCAGTGAGCACAGTCTGCTACGTGGAGACTTCAGGAACCTAAGTGAGCCCAGAGTTTTTTTTTGTTTTGTGTGTGTGTGTGTGTGTTTTGTTGTTGTTGCTTTTTCTCCTGAGTATTGTCTCCAGGTAGCATAGCATGTTCTCACAGCAAGGATGAGAGGAAATACTCCTGGGGAGGGGAGGGGGGGAAGGGAGAAATCATCCTGCAAAGGACCAGAACATTCGGTGCTTAGGAGACCTGGTTGGCCCGGGGAGGAGGAGTTGGTCTATTAGAACCTGCTGTGGCCAGGAGTGGTGGCTCGTGCCTATAATCACAGCACTCGGGAGGTAGAGGTAGGCGGATCTCTGTGAGTTCGAGGCCAACCTGGTCTACAGAGTGAGTCTAGGACAGCCAAGGCTACACAGAGAGACCCTGTCTCAAAAAACCAAAACCAAAAAACAAAAAACCAAACCAAATCAAAACAAACAAAACACAAAAACCAAAACAAAAGAAAAAGAAAAAGAAACCTGCTGTGGAGGGAAAGATTCCAACCCAGACCCTGCCAGCTGCCCTGCTCCACCCAAAGCTCGCAGTCAGAGGCTCAGGTGCACCCAAAGGAAGATCAAGTCCAACCATGGGGCTATAGATGCTTCGTCCTCCTCTGTAGATTCACTGTGTCATTAAGCCCATCGCCCCTCATGTCCACTGTGTCTGCCTCCTTCAAATAATAGGACTGGGGATGCAGCTTTGTGGTGAAATTCTTGCCTGCAGGAACTCGGTCCAGACTGTGCCTTTCGGCACCATGGGAGGACGAAGAAGAGGACGAGGAGGTGGAGGAGGAAGAGGAGGAGGAGGAGGAAAATAGGGAGGAAGAGGAGGAAGGGATGATGATAATTCTATTACTAATAATCTGCATTAAAACAATCTGGAGAGATATAAGAACGAGAGTTAGATGCAGAGTTAATCTTAGAACGGTCAGACCAGGAGTTGTTTTAACATCATGAACAATACAAGATGGATTTTCAGAGGAAGGGAGGCAACATGGCAGGACACACGATGCAAGCAGGGGGACGTGTTCTAAGGAAGGCAAGAAGGAAGAGAAGGCTAGAGGTGACAATTCTGGAGCACGAGTGGAGAGTGGAGGGTAGGCTTATTAGGATTCTGGGCACAACAGACAAAAGGAGCAAAAACAAAACAACAACCAAACCCCTCTGAACTTCACAATAATGGCAATAGAAACTTCCAGATAGAATAGCCAGGAAAAAAAAACAATGGGAATCCACACTCAAGTCAAATATCCAAGAAGTGCTGGACATCATAAATGATATATTTCATACAGTGGGGCTAGCCAAGCGAGGGGCGACTGAGAAGGCAGTAGGGGGATACCTGGGGCAAAAGGAAGTGGAATTTCCCCCAAGTTAACGCCAGCCATGGATCCAGCCTCTGACACAGCCAGCTTAGAGGACACGAAGTAGAACTGAGGCCAAGAGGGGGAACATGGAGCAGCAACAACAAAAGGCTGGAGTAGAAATGCTCAGCCCACGAAGGACCAAAGACGCAGGGATAACTCACCAGAGCAGGGGGGTTCACACTGAGAGGGGAACAAGCCAGCGCTCTACAGATGGTCGCCTCCGGCAGAACGCTTCAAAAATAAAGAAGAGTGACTCTGATGCACGGAACCGAGGACTGCGTGGCCAGATGGGAAAGAGAGAGGATGGAAAATGACCGCAGCTGGAAGAGAGAGAGAGAGAGAGAGAGAGAGAGAGAGAGAGAGAGAGAGAGAGAGAACTTTTCTTAGTTTTAATTGATCTCATACATGATGGCGTGTTCAAAACAGTGATGGCAATCATGTGCATATGTCCTATGTGTACTTTATAAATGCGTGCTTTATGTGTGTGCACACTTACCTGCTAGATGAAAATGACACAAATAATATGAGGGGTGGACAAGAGGGAGGAATTGCGTTGATTTGCTATGCTAAGCTGCTTACACTCTATGTGGCATGATAAAGTGTTGTTTGAAAGCAGCGATCCAAACTCAGGCCTTCCTGCTTGTGAGGTGAGTGCTTCACAAACTGGGCCATCTCCCCCAGGCCAGAGCTGCCAGGTTTTGATGGAGGGGGGGGGGGTCAGGGCTTGCAGCAGTGTGCTGTCTCCCACACCTCACTGAGCGCATTTTATCATCATTTTCCTGGTGGCGTTAACTCTGCCCTCTCCCTCTGTCTGTTTGCAATTTTCGCTATGGTTTTGGATAAATAAATTCTTCTGAATTTGTACTGTGAAAACTCTAAACAAAATAAATAAAATATCTGTTATTATCTGTTCTCAAATATTCTCTGCCTTCAAAAGATGCTGTTACCATGGAAATTCATACTGTCGCCTCATTCATGTCACTTGGATTCCGATAATTCCCACCGGTCCACAAGGGCAAATTTCTTTATAATTCCATCGTCTCTTCTGAAATCTGTTTTCTTAATTGAGTCTCCTGCTTAAAGCAATATAAATGTGGGGCTGGGGAGATGACTCAGGGGAAAAGCGTTTATTGTACACGCATGAGTACCTGAGGTGGAGTTCCTAGCATCCGCGTAAGCGATGGTAACCCCAGCTCTGGTGTTGGTGGATACAGGTGCCTCTCTGGAGCTCATTAGCGGTCAGGCTAGTTGAACGGATGGAATCCGGATTTAGTGAGAGACCATATCTCAAAATACAAGACGCCGAGCAATTGAGAAAGACAGCACAAACATGTATAGGCACATGCACACACACACACACACACACACACACACACACACACACACACACACACACACCCTCCCTAATAGATTCAACTTTACTCATCATAAAATATTAAGAATTGAGTGAGAACCTCTTCCTTGCCCCATTTTCCCCTTTTCTTTATGTAGAGAGGATCGGCATCGACATCCTGTGCATGTTTTTTTTTTTTTTTGTGTGTGTGTGTGTGATTATCACATGTACACACCCATGGTGATTAGCATGCTCTGCAGCTTTGCACACTTCCTGCCAGTGACCTGTTTGAAGATTTACCCATGTGGAGAAGTGTAGCTCCAAGTTCTCTGTTTGTCTGTTCTGTAGCTCACATGCTGCAACTTACTCTTGCTTAGACTGACTTAGGCCATTTCTGTGTGCTTTGTTTCCTGTGATGGTCTAATGAATACTCAGGTCTACACATACACACATACACACACACACACACACACACACTGCTCTCACACACACACTCATGCATGATGCATGTACATGCACACACACACTCATAATGCACACATATGTACATGCGCATACACACTCATAATGCACACACATGTACATGCACATACACACTCATAATGCACACATATGTACATGCACATACACACTCATAATGCACACATATGTACATGCGCATACACACTCATAATGCACACACATGTACATGCACATACACACTCATAATGCACACATATGTACATGCGCATACATACTCATAATGCACACACATGTACATGCGCATACACACTCATAATGCACACACATGTACATGCACATACACACTCATAATGCACACATATGTACATGCGCACACACACACTCATGATGCACACACATGTACATGCACACACACACACACACACACAAATGGGCACGTGAGTATTTTTCTGTCATAGAAAATAGGAACAAGACTGGTGGGTTGCCGAAACTCATCTTTAGTTTGTTCTAGATCAGCGGTTCTCAACCTGTAGGTTGTGACCATCAGCAACCACGTTTTCCCGATGGACTTAGGAACCGAGACACCACTCAGTAGCAACATTACCATTATTAAGCAGCAATGAAAAGAAATGCATGGTTGAGGGTTCCTAAGACCATCAGAAACATGTGTTTTCGATGGTAGCGGCCCCCAGGCTGAGAACCACGGTTCTAGATAAAGCTAAAGTTCTCTCTCGGTCTTTGACTGTTTTCTAAAACTATTATTTATTTATTATTTATTTATTTGGTGGGTTGGTTGGTGGGTTTTTCAAGGTAGAGTTTCTCTGTGTGGCCTTGGCTGTCCTGGACTCACTTTGTAGACCAGGCTGGCCTCGAACTCACAGAGATCTGCCTGCCTCTCTCTCCTGAGACCTGGGATTACAGGCATGTGTCACTGCATCTGGCTTAAAACTATTATTTTAATTACACATATTTATGGAGCAGTATATGATGTATATAATGTGTAAAATATCCAACTAAGGTGACCCACATTCCGGTCTGGCACCTCCTTATTAGCAAACATTCATTTTTCTTCTATATTCTCTTTGATTTTTTGAAACAGGCTTTCTCTTTGTAGCCCTGGCTGTCCTGGAACTCACTCTGTACAGACCAGGCTGGCCTAGACCTCACAGATCCTCCTGCCTCTGCCCTCTGAGTGCTGAGATTAAGGCATGCTCCACTACACCCAGCCTGGAGTTTTGATTTTATAGTAAGTCTTCACGTAAGGCTTACGTAGACAGCATGAGTGAACTGTCATTTTTCCTCTTGAATATATGTCATGTGTCTAAGTAAGCAGCTCTCCTCTCCGCAAGATTGATATCGGCAGCTCCCATAACTCTTCCACTCTGATAACACACTCGCCCGTCTTGGACCCAATTCCACACTGTCTTCGTTGATTGTGACAAGCAGCTTCCTGGTGAGCACGTCCCCTGACTTGCTTCCTCAAAACACTCTCATTTGTTTGTGTCTGTTGGCTGTTTCCCAGTGAGTGTCAGGATTGTCGTTCCTGTTGGCGTATTCTGGGCTGCATCCCAAGATCGTCTTGGCGAGGGGTCCTAGCTTCACCGTGTAACTTTCCCTCACCCCTGGCCATTGCTCTGTCTTCCTTTTCACTTTTCCATGGTATCTGGAGGTGCTCTCCACGGAGGCTGTGCACAGCTTCTCCTTTGTGTTGTAGTCGCTGGAACCAATGATGTTTTCTGTGCCATGTCCTGTTTGATTGCCATCAGTGTTGAGAAAAATGAATTGCTAAAAGTTACCTATTTTCCAGAGTCTGCTTCAGGAAAAAGGTCAGGAGTGACCTTTCTAGCTACTCTGGCCTCAGTTTCCCCAGATTGATTTCCAGTGCCCACACAGAGGCTCACATTGATGGTTAGTGTTCTGCTCAGAACCTCTGTCGCCTCTCTTTTTTACTACCGCAAGTCTGAAAGTTCTCTGAGACTGTTTATAGATATAGCAGCTGGCATTTCTTACATTCAGTCACTGCTGGCAAGCCCTTGGTTTTGCATTCCTGGGAAGGCGTCTAAATATCACTGTATATGATACTTACTTAAGGCTCAAGAGAAGGCATAACTTTGTACAAATTATTTTGAAATTTATTTTTGTTTATATTTATGTGCTTGTGTCTGTGTGTACGCACATATGGGTGCAGGTCCCAGGAGGGGCAGGAAGAAGGTGATGTACCTTCCCAGAGAGGAAGCTATGGGCAGTTGTGAGACTCCATGTGGCGCTGGTGAAATCCAGTCCTCTGAAAGTGTCAATCCCATGCCAGCTCTCCATCTCTCCAGTCCTGAGAATGTGGTGTACATTTGCAAAATGTTTGGAGACTGTAAGTCATTGTGTGATGAAATCAGTTTAGAGTAACTTGTGATTTTTAAAAACAGGAATAAAACACACATATCAGAATGCATTACTTCTATTAAAGATGGATGTTGTTTATTAAATATTCTTGTGTCCTTCTAGCTACTACCAGTCTACCTAAATGTGTGCTTGCACATGCATGCATATGTGTTTATGCTGGATTTTTAATATAGAATATTTTTGTATTAAAATGTAAAGATGCATTTTATAAAGGATTTGCGTTTAAAACTCAAATAAGATCTGTATTATATCATGGTTTTAAATTTTGTTCTTCAGATTTACTCTAACCACACTAATATCTTAAATCTACTTTACCTGTCATTTTTCTGATAAAAAATGTTTATAAATATTTTGGACTTTTCCTTATAGATTTTCCAACTTTCTGTATAATTTTGTGTATTTGCTTTGTAGATTTTAAAGCCCTATTTTGTTTTGTTTTATTTTATTTTGTGTATATGATGCATGTACACCTGCATGCCAGAAGAGGGCACTAGAGGGTATAGATGGTTGTGAGTCACCTTGTGGTTGCTGGGAATTGAACTCAGGACCTCTGGAAGAGCAGACGATGCTCTTAACCTCTGAGCCATCTTTCTAGCCCCTAAAGCCCCATTTTTAAAAAGGAGATATAAATTCATGTTTTTATGTTTTTCTGGTAGGTTTTTATATCACTGTTACATCATGTCTCCTGATTCTTCTTAGCTTTCTGTATGAAATCAGCATTACTTTATTAAATTTATTTATGTGAGTAGCATTTTATTTGGCTAGACCCCCTCTGCTTTTAAAATATTTACCTTCTATCTATCTGTCTATCTATCTATCTATCTATCTATCTATCTATCTATCTATCTATCTATCATCTATCTGTGTGTGTGAGAGTGTGCATGTGTGAGTGTGTGTTCGTGCGCATGGCACTGCACGCATGTGGAGGTCAGTGGACAGCTCTCAGGACTGCTCTTGCTGCCCACATCACTGAGGTCTCTCTACTTCCGCGCTGCCTGGTGTACTCCACCCAGTCCAGCTGCCTTGTGAGCTCCCTGTCCTGCAGCTTCTCCTGTCTTCACCTCCCATCCTGCCGTAGCAGAGCTGAGATTACAGACATGCACCCACCTTGTCACCTTGTCTGGCTCTTTATGTGGGTTCAGGGCCTCACACTCAGGCCACTGGGCTTGCATGACAAGTGCTTTTCCCTGTTGCACTATCTCCCAGGACTCTGGTTAAAACTTTTCAATCTTTCTGTCTGGACCTGTTTCCAGCATATTATATAATTAGCAAGAAGACAGATTTTAAATGAAATCTAATATGCTAACACATCTTCTGCAGTAGGTAAATTTAGTCCCATTACGGTTATTATGATTACTGATTAAACTTTCATTTCTCTTGTATTTTCTCTCTCTCTCTCTCTCTCTCTTTTCTTTTTTTTTTTTTTTTTTTTTTTTTTACATTTTTTTGTGTTTTCTATCACACATTTAGGTGTTTCATTAAATTAGATGATGATGATGATGATTAAAGATTTATTTATTTATACAGTATTCTGCCAGAATGCCAGAAGAGGGCACCAGATCTCATTATAGATGGTTGTGAGCCACCATGTGGTTGCTGGGATTTGAACTCAGGACCTTTGGAAGAGTAGAAAGTGCTCTTAACCTCTGAGCCATCTCTCCAGCCCAACTTTATTATTTTAAGAAGTATTCTCTGTTGGTTGCTAATCTATCCTTTTAGTGCTTGTCTTATAGTTTTAACACATTTGATTTGAATTAAATGCATTTCAACAAATACATTGTTATTTAGCATTTAGCATTTTGGTCCTTCTAAAGATAGAACTTTGTCGTGCACAGTGAGTATGTAATTAAACTCACAAACATACTTGATTAATTTTCACTGTTGTTATATTGTTTTTTTCTGTTTCTGCCTTTGCTGTGCCTTCACTCTTTTTCTATTAAGTGAAGCCTTCACTAATTGTGTCGATGTGGATTTGTCTGCAGGGTGTTCATTTCAGCTTCATGCTTCTGAAAGTAGCCTCGTTTTTCTTTTTTTCAAATTGTGTATCTCTGTCTTTCTTTCCCTCTCCCTGTGTGTCTGATGTGTCCATGTAGAGGTCAGAGGACAACTTGGTGAAAGCGGTTCTCTCTTTCCATTTGTATGTGGTACCTACCCCACGAGCCATCTTGGTGGGCCACCTTTAGGGTTTTCACACTTCCTAGTCCTCTCCTGAAAATTTTACAGGCATCACAGGCCAAGTCATTACAGAGAGTCCAGTCCTGCTGGACAGCCTGGTGACAGCCTGGGTAGGCTCGTGACTGTCCTCATGCCATGTGTCACTCCTCTTACTGTGTTTCTGAGCTCTTTTCTTCTCACACAAGCCATGCCTTCTGAGTCTGTGCTCTGGCTCATTTTCCTTTGTGTGCCCAAGGAATCACGAATCGTGCCAAAGCCAATCTTGCCACCATCAAACAACTCAGTATCCAAACACAAGACTCTATCTGGTGTGGTCTCTGACAACATGTCTGCTTCCTCCTGAATTTCTGTCTTAGGTAAGGTGAAGGGCAGCGATAGCCACTTGTTTCCTTGGAAGAATGGTTGTGAATTTCCTGGTGAGTGTACTATTTGTGTCATTCGTGGTGTCAGTGGGTTCTCACACAGCCAAGGAGGGGACCCCCTTTCCTTAAACAGCAACTAAGCTAAATGTAATTTCTTTCTTTTTATCTACTTATCTTTTTATTTGAGTCAGGGTCTCTCTGCATATAGGTGAATCATATACTGATTGGCCTTGAACTCATAGCAATTCTCCTGCCTCAGCTTCTCAAGCTATTGCATGATAGGTGTGAGCCACCAGGCCTGGCTTGTCTTCTTCCCACAGTTGCCACCAACAGGGAGCTCATGGTGTCCCTACTACCTTCTTCTGTTTTTGTTTTTTCTTTATGGTGGCTTTTAGGATTTTCTCTTATCACCAGGGACCCTGCACTGTGACTCTGATGTGTTATGACTCTCCACAGAGTGCTTTTCCCATCAGAAGATGTGCGTCTCCTGCATCTGTGAAAATTCTCAGCTCTGGGATGGTAGGATGGCTCTGTGGCTAAAGGTGCCTGTTGCCAAGCCTGACAACCTGAGTTCAACTCTTAGGACCCACATGGTGGAAGGAGAGACCCAACTCCATGTTATCCTCCGACCTCCGTGGGCATGCTACCAGCACACAGACACAAGGACGCACAACCCCCTCCCCCAACACCCAACCCCACCCACCCTCCATGCCCCCCACCCCAGGTAGGCACACAAAATAGGTATATCTTCAATAGGACTAATGTTTTTTTAAAAATCTTAAAAATTAGTGAAATGTTGCCGGGTGTGGTGGCGCACACCTAATAATCCCAGGACTCAGGGAGGCAGAGGCAGGAGGATTGCTGTGAGTTCAAGGCCTGCAAAGTAGTTCCAGGACAGTCAAGGCTACACAGAGAATCCCTGTCTTAAAAAACCAAAAATACCCAAAATACCAAAAACAAAAACAAATTAGTGGCATGCTACCTGAGAGACTGAAATATTTCTGCCAGTTTGCAGACAAAATGCACACAGCTGGGAATCACATAATGTGATGCCTACGTGCACAGGCTATCAGAGCATTGCAAATTAAGTAACAACAATAACAAAAAAGGAAACTCAGCTCTGGTTTGCTTGTTTGAGACAGGATCTCACTTTGTAGGCAGGCTTTGAACTTGTGATCCTCCTGCCTCAGCGTTCCAAGTGCTGTGACTATAGCACGTCAGGCTCTAAAATTCTCAGCTCTAATCTCTTCTGGCATCCATCCTCCAGCATCCTTTACAGAATCTTCCTTTGGAACATCAGCCAGATGTGCGTCCCATATCTGTCAGCAACTCTCTTAAAGTCTCCCATCCCTCAGACTAGGCTGTGTGTGTAAACTCCAGCTGTTTGCCAGCTCACGGCCATCCTCTTTGGAAGGTATCTAGGACTCACTGTGTTCGTTTGAGGTTTAATTTTGAAAGTTAATTTTCTTTTTGTACCAGTATACGTTGTTTGTTCTCCTCCCCCCCACCCCCCCAAAGCCCATCTGGTATTGCTTCACTTATGCTGGCTCTGTGTTCGGTAATCCCTAATCATAATCAGTGGATGCAATTCTTTAATGTATGCCTATGCACAGTTTAGATAAAGTTGTTGTAGACTATTTTACAAAGTTAACTTTTATCAAAGGGTCTTTCATGTTTCAGTGAGTGACTTTGGTGATTTCCTAGGCTGTGCTCTTTAACGGCTTCTCCATTTGTGCGGTGACAGTTTGGAGTATATAGTGTGGGTCTATGGTGTGTGGTCATGTATGTACATGTGTGACGTTGACATTCTGGTATCACCCTGCTTGTCTAGCATTTTGGAGGATCAGGCATGGTCTCTAGAACAGTACCGGGTGCGGTTTTGCTCTTTGGCGATTCTGAGCCTAGCGCTGGTCTTGTAACAGATAGCAAGTGGCTGCTCATGGGGCTGGGATCCTGGCTGGGAATTTGTGTCTTTGGTTTGCCTCCTAGGGCAGGAGTCTCCCGCAAAACTGGAATCTGCAGAAGTTTCTGATTGCTATATCCTCGTAGCGAGGAGAGACCCATCCCTGGCCCTGGCTTTGAGCAGCAAGCCTGGTTCTGATCCAGTATTGCGCGCAGGCGCACTATGTTCTCATTTACGCGGCAGGAGCCAAGACTAAAAGCTGCCGCTAGGTGCTTGGGTCCTGGAACATGTTAGTCCGGTGGCCTCAAACCTGCTCATTTCTAGTTCTCGCCAATGGAGACGCCAATCCTTCTGTTTCCCTTCTTACACTTTACCAGCCAGTGCCGTGTGGCTGGGGTGAAGGAGGCACGTCAAAGTGTTCACTTCTGGTACTTCCCTTGTACCGGAAGCCTGAGTCATGGCTTTGATAATTCATAATTTTAGCTTGTACTAGATACTTGACTAAAAAGTCTTTTTTATTAAACTAATTTTGCCGCCATTTATTACAGAAAGGCATCACGACATGTAAGCATAGTTCAGTTAAAACATATCTTGAGAGGCCGCTTTCTGTGTGGCCTTTGGGGCTCCTCAAAGAGCTTGGCGTCTCCTTCAACCCATCAACCAGACCTCAAATGCTGAGCTGGGTTCAGCCGGAGCACAACCCATTTGACACCGGAACTCAGCCAGCAGCCAAACACGGTGGCCAAGAAGCTTGGAGATCCCTGGGAACCACTCAGCACTGGCCTGGAATCCCTTAAGGCAAGTTACACAACCTTCTGAGACCCCTTTTCATCTTTAACGTGGCGGTAATAAAAGAAACTGATACGACAGCTGGAGGATTAATGGTACCACATGTCTACAGAGCCTACACACTGCACCTGGCACGCAGCGCAGCCGGTGTCCAATACATGGCAGCCATAGCTATCATTATGGTTAAATTATGCTTTTATGTATCATTAGAGTTGGTAAATCAAACAGTCAAACCATGAGGCTCTGACACAGACAGAAAGTTCACCTGAAAACAAACAAAACAAAGTAGCGAAACAGCCTTGTTTTTTTTTTTTTTTTTAACAAAGTGTCACCCGTGGTCCAAAGAGTGGACGCCACATCACCCTCTCCCGCACAAACGAAGCTATATCAGACCACTGGAAGAAAATTTGACTCAATTCAAGTTTTCTAGACTAATAATTTTAATCAAGTTTGCCCCAGGCTCTGGTGGCCAAAATATCACCTTTAGAATCGTATCATCTACCATTATTTACTTTTCCATCAAAAAAAAACAAAAAAAAAAAAAAAAAAAAAAAAAAACAAAAAAACCAAAAAAAAAAAAACCAAAAAAAAAAAAAAAAAAAAAAACCCTAGCACTTTCCACTAACGAGGAGACAGTTTCTTTCTTCACTTCTGAGTTTCAAAAATGTCCTGACAAACTGAAGAATAATGTCACCCTGAGTACTTTGGGGTGACGTGATTCCTATAAATACTGTTCTGTGAGACCAGGGCTCCGTGACTCAAGTGGCCTACTTAAATGAATTTAAGCTAACCTGTTTGGCCCCTTGGGCTCATAAAACCAAAAAGCCTAGGGACTCAGTTTTTAAAGGTGCCTTATTTAACTTGCTTTTAAAAATAGCACACTCAGGTTTTGTGTGTTTTGACTCAACAGACACACTGACCGGGGTGGGGCTGTACGGCCAGCCTGACTTAGCAAGTGTGGGACAGAAGCCTGCAGAAACGAAGCAAGGTGCAGCGTTCACGCGCCAGATCGCGTGAGGGGGAGGGGCGGCCTGGATGGAGTTCTGGTGAAGGGAGGGAAAGGGTCGTGTCTCCTAGGCCTGGATTCTTTGCACATTCAGGATAAGGGTCCATGTCAAAGTGCCGTGTGGGGTGGCAGCAGCCTGGGACTTTAGGGGCCCTTCCACAGGTTTCCAGTTCACTGTAAGCCCACTGTCAGGGCTAGCACGTCGTTATCGCTTTGGCCTTCCAGGTGAACCCCTCCAAGGAGGAGCCAATGAATCCCATCTGCAGTACTGGGAGGCTTGATCAGCTCTCTCCTGTCAGCCCTGAAGTTCCAGAAGAATGTTGCCAAGCTCTGTGGTTAAGTGGGAAATTGGGACTTAGCAGCTTACTGGCCTTGTCAATTGCCAAGAAAGAATGTCAAGAGGAAGTCAAGAAGGGAGCCAAGGCCAGACGCCTGGAAGGTCAGGAGAACTTTGTGAAGAATGGAGCTCGACTATTTCTCCCCCTGTAGTTTGATTCCCCCTTGGATGCCTTTGCTCAGGCCATGGATGCTGTTCTCCAGGGATGGAGGTCTGGACACACCCAGAACCTCCCACTCCAGTGTGAGTTCTCCCAGCACCCTCTCTGTTCCTGTTCAACCCCACTTCCTACTTAGAAGAAACATTTTTTTTTCCTGGTCTGTTTTCAGAAAACTCCTATTGTTGTGGTCCAGATCTGCAATGAGTTTCCCAAAGATGCTCGCACAGGTAACTGGGAAAGAGGGGTGACAAAGCAGCTCATGAGAACGGAGCAGCTGCGCATTGCTAAAAGCCACTGACCGACTGTCGTCCTTGGTTCGACTTAACCCCGGTGGCAGTCACGTAATTCTGCAGTGCTCGGCAAGTTCCTCAACACAAGCCAAACAAAGTTATTTTGAGAATCAAATAACTTAACCTACATTTGCATGTGTGCGGCTCTGGAGCACACAATAAATGCTCTGGTGATAATAAATCCTCTTCCTTCTCTGCTTCCCCTTACCTGGGCTTAAGCAAAACCAAAGCAACAAACAGAAACCCTGGAGCTCGGTTTCATGTGTGATTACAAAGCCATGCCCAGCTCCATCCAGGACTCCCACAGTGTGTGTAGATCCTGGTTTTCTTCTTTCTTTTCTGGGCTCTGCTTCTTCAGTAATTACTCAGTTCCCAGGGTTCTCCAGCCAAAGTCCCAGAGTTTTATCCAATTAATTTTCATCGGCCTGGCTTAGGTCCCATGCCCATCCCTGAGGCCTGGGAGAAACGGTGTTCTGAGTAGCTCTCTCTCTCTCTCTCTCTCTCCTCTCTCTCCTCTCTGTCCTCCCCCCCTCTCTCTCCTCTCTCTCTCTCCTTTCTCTCTCCTCTTCGTCCTCTCTCTTTCCTTCTCTGCTTCTTTCTTCTTCTCTCCTCGCGGTCTGTCTTCTCTTCTCTTTCTTCTCTCTCTCTTCTCTCTCTCTCGTCTCCCCCCTCTCTCTCCCTCTCCTCTCCTCTCTCCTCTCTCTCTCCTCTCTCCCCCCTCTTCTTTCTCTCTCTCTTTCTCCTCTCTCTCCCTCCCCTCTCTCTCCTCTCTGTCCTTCCCTCTCTCCTCCCCCTCTCTCGCCTCTCTCTCTCTTTCTCCTCTCTCTCTCTCCTCCCTCTCTCCTCCCCATCTCTCTCCTCTCTCTCCCTCTCCCTCTCTCTCTCCCCCCCTATCTGTTTCTCTCTTTCTGTCTCTGTCTATCTGCCTGCCTGCCTGTGTGTGTGTGTGTGTGTGTGTGTGTGTGTCTGTGTGTGTGTAATCCTTCTGAGCTGAGCTGAGGGTGGGCGCAGCCCTACCTAGTCCATCTGTACCAAGAGAAGTCAAGAGGTGCGGTCATCAGGAACATCAGGACACTGTGAGCAGAAGCAGATGCTCTGGTGATGGCCTGAGAAAAGCACTAGGTGTCTGGCATTGACTTGACCACAGTGAGGAAGGGCAGGCATCTTCTGCCCTGCGGGCTTTTTAAGATCTTTGTGGGATGGGCAGGTGTCTCTTGGTTTGGGGCTTCCTTGTTTTTCCAGTGTTATGGCTTGGGGCAGGGTACAGTTGGGGAATGGGGAAACCTGGTGAGCTCTGTGCATTGGCAGGTGTTTCTTCCCGTGCCCTGGAAGGAAAGAGTGTTGAGTTTGGGGACTGTTGACACACTGCGGCTAGGCAAAGGCTAGTGATGCCCTCAGTGCCTGGCCTGAGCACCAAGAAGGGAGTCACTAGTGGGGTTTGGAGTGATAGAAGGGGGTCCAAGGTACTGAGCCTGACCTGGGGGAAGCACAGGCGCTGCCTGCCTTAGGCAAGGCAGGGAGAAAACCAGGCAATGGATATTTCAGTCCCTCTGTTCGTGCCCTCCATTGCTCACACTTGCACCTGCCATTGGCTACCCCGTGGCAGAGTGTGAGCCCAGGTGATCCAGAACATAGCCAAGCTCAGGGAGCAGAGAGGCACCAGTGAGGCCCCACTGTCCTGTGAGGTTTGCTGTCTTGGAAAAAAGACACTTGGCTTGTGACCAGTGCTGGGAGTGGGAGTTTAGTCAGCGTCTCAGGCTAAATTCTGATTTATTCTCTTGCTTTTGGAAATGTAATAATCTCTCCATCAAAGCTCTATCTATCTGCCAAAATAATGCATGTCCTTTTGTACAAACGAAAGAATTACAGCTATTATGCAAACACTGAAAGGGGACCACATTTGCATGCAGAGAGAAGAGAAAGAAAAAAATCCTATTTGCAACGAAATTAATGATACCAATGTGGCAAAGAGACGTATGGGCACCCATTTAACACTTGGACACGAACAGAATGAAGTTTCCTTGCCAACCCCGGTGAAGTAACGGGGCCAAAAAGAAAATACTCGGAAATGGAGGCCTGTCTGGAACAAGCCGGAATTGGGGATTTCTGGCCATTTGAAGACACCCTCCTCCCAACAAAAGATGGAAATAAAGGTCCTTACACAGACTAACCATGAATATTAATGTTCTAGATCTAGTGCGTGAACCAAGTTCCTCATTAAGACTGGCCTTCCTCAGAGAGCTGTGAGCAGCAGGGTCTGGGCTGCTGGGTGGCCATCCTCCCCCTCACTTTGCATTCAGATGCAAAGGCAGGTAGATAGGAGGGGCTTAGAATGTGTTTGAGCTTTGTTACTTCAGGAAATAGGTGCCTGACAAAGAGGGGGAAGTTTATTCAGAGGAGGGAAGGCTAAGGTGGTCCCCCACCCCCACCCCCAGGAATAGTCCATTCCTAAGAGGCTCCCCAGCGTTGCAGGCTTCTGTCTGCCTCGGCCACACTGAGTACCAGGGTGAGGATGTAGTCTCTTCTGTAGCCACTGCTCTGCACAGATGCACTTGCAGCGAGTTGGGTTGAGGATCTGCGGAGATGCTCGGTGGGTACTGCACAAGCATGAGGACCTGAAATTGGGCATCCTCCGAACCCACATCAAGCCAGATGTTGTAGTGGTTGTAGTTGTGAGGTGGGAGTCGGAGACAAGAAAACCCTGGATGTTTACAGACTAGCCCGAGCTGACATAAGCTGTGGTGACCGCCATGAGACCCTGATTCAAACTAACTCTCCTTCTGCCTGAGCCTCCTCTAGAATTCTGAGAACTTTATATCTTTTTTTTGTTTTGTTTTGTTTTTTGAGACAGGGTTTCTCTGTGTAGCCTTGGCCATGCTGGATTCACTTTGTAGACCAGGCTGGCCTCGAACTCACAGCGATCCGCCTGCCTCTGCCTCCCGAGTGCGGGGATTAAAGGCGTGCGCCACCACGCCCGGCTGAGAACTTTATATCTTATACTTTTTTTTTAATAGTTCCTTGGATAACATCCCCCTTGCCACTTGGAAACCCCTTGCCCAGCACCCAAGCCCATCTACTCTCCAATCTTTCTTGTTTCCCCGGCTCAGCTGAAAACAGCTGCCCTTAATAGTTGCTTAGCGGGTCAAGTCCCAGGACTGCTCCAGGAGCTGTAATGATGATCTGTCTCCCAGGACCCCACAGCTAGGCCAAGCAGGACCACCCCAGAGGAAATGATGGCAGATTTTCTGCACCCTCCTCTCTGCCAGCTCAGAATCAGGGTGAAGACTGGAAGATGAGCTAGGGCTAGGGAAATGAACTTGCAGAGACAGGCTGTCCTTAGACGATGAGACCAGCCCCTGCAACAAATGTTGGGAGGCCCTGGAACTTCACCCCCGACAAGTATGAAATACAACGAGCACTCACTGTGGTAGCTTGGGTAAGAATGGCCCCATAGGTTCACGTATTTGAATGCTTGGTCACCAGGGCACTATTAGGAGGTGTGGCCTTGTTGGAGGAAATACGTCACTGGGGGTGTGCTTTGGGGTTTCAAATGCTCAAGTCAGACTCTCTCTCTCTCTCTCTCTCTCTCTCTCTCTCTCTCTCTCTCTTTCCCTCCCTCCCCTCCCTCCATCCTTCCTTCCCCCTTGCCCCCCCATCTCTTCCTGCTGCCTTTGGATCCAGATGTTGAACTCTCAGTTACCCCTCCACCACCATGTCTGCCTGCGTGCTGCCATGCTTCCCACCATGACAATAATGGACGAAACCTCTGAATGTAAGCAAACCCCTAATTAAATGCTTTCTTTTATTAGAGTTGCCCTGATCGTGGTGTCTCTTCACAGTCACAGAAACCCAGGTTGAATCAGATTCCACATGACCTTTGTGGAGGCAAAACAAAACAACAACAAAAAAAACAAAACCCAAAAAACTGGACTATTCCAGCTCTCTTGTCCCTGCTCTCTACACAGGAATTACAGCTATGATCACTGAATGCAGTGGACTAAATGACTGCCTTTCCCCTTCCTGTCTTTAAAACCAATAGCACACTGAGATTATTATGTTATAGCCTAACTCATTGGCTGGCTATTGAATCCTTAGATGCCCAGATGCTGTGAGTATACAAGCTCACAAGGTGTACTTTACACACACGCGCACGCGTGCACACACACACACACACACACACACACACACACGCGCGCGCGCGCTCCTGAAGTGGTTAGATTCTGGAGCCGGGCAGTATGAGCTCGGCAATGTACCACCACATACTAACTGTGTAACATCTGGGAAATCACTTCTTTGTGCCCTGGTTTCTTCATCTGAAAAATGGGATAACAGGTCTTACCTCATGGGGTTGACATTAAAGATCAGTGAGGTACTATATGCAAATTCCTGGAGCAGTTACATACAGTAAGCACAAGCTAATGCAACCTCTCATTAGCCTACCACAGATGATGTGTGGGCCCCAGGGAGAGGTGGCTGGTGCTGTGTTGCCACTTATTACAAGGTTGCATTGTTTTCATCTCTAAAGGTTGAAAACTGATGTTGTCTTAGTTGTAGGACTCCGAGCCAGATGGAGTCTCTTTGAGAGAGGATAGTGTGTTTCCCTAGGCATGTTGGTAAAATATATTAAGGCAACTCTTCATTTCTTGAATCATAAATCTTAAGCACTGGGAAAGGGCTCACAATTTATCTTGTTCTGAATAGAGAAGGAACTGGCTTGCTCAAGCTCAAGGTTGCCCAGTTATTCGTGGCCTGGCCTCTAATTGCTAGGGCAGCATTCTGTCTGTTCATCACCATAGTTACTGTAGCATAGTGCCTGGTGATACATGTCATAGCCATACCTGTAATGCTGAGAGTTATAGCCACATGCACAGGCATTGATATGCAGACAGCATGTCGGTCCTGTGGGGAGCCAGAGGCATTTCATTGCCATGCACCTAGTTTTCCTCTTTGAAGGGAGGTGGGGAGGCTGTGTCCATGCAGCAGGCTTCTACCTCCTATGTACAAAACAAAACAGAAAAACCAAAAAAAAAAAAAAAAAAAAAAAGAGCTTGAATGGACCTGAGCTATCAAGAATTCAGAGGAAGGTCAGCAGGCAGCTGGAGAAGCGAGGGACGTGGGTGGAGCAGGCTTGGAAAATCCCGGCCAAGGTCAGCAGCAGTGAGGATGCTACAGGGAAAGCTGTTTGCCAGCCTTGCACAAAGCTGATGCCATTGGGCTCTGACCGTTGGTGCCTCGGTTGCCCTGAGTGCTCGCTCCTGTCTCCCTGCATCTTTGCTTCACTCTTACTGCCTTAGAGCCTCAGCACAAGCATCCCAGGAGTTATCTGGGTCAGAGAGCTGAGAGGCAAGGTGAGGGGCAGAGAGATGTTGGTAAGATGTGGAGACAAGGCGCCCAAGCAGAGCCAAAAACTACAGAGGAGAATCGGTCCTTTTGTGTCTTCTATCTAGGAAGGTGTTTGAGCGCTGGGTAATTAAAAATAAAAAATAAGAAAGATCTATGGCCATCAGGAACATTTTGAATTGACCTATTGCCAACTGCCTAGGCTTTGGCCAATTTGGAGGCGGTACCTGTGTGAAAGAAGAGAGGATAGACCAAAGAAGAAGACCACAGGGTCAAAGGGTTTTCCTCTTTCTGTTTACCTCTGCCGCTGCCAGGATTGTCCCTAAAGACCCAAGTGTCTTCTAAATGCTTACTATTGCTTTATTAAGCAAGAGGTCACATGACATAAAAGTCACCATTTTGGTTATTTTAGAGTATGTTATTTAGTAGACGCATGGTATCTTGTGACTGTTGCCACGGTGCTTCCATCACTCTAAAGCAAATCTGTACCCCAAAGCACTCACTTGCCACAGATGCCCCGGAAGCCAGCCATTTGCATCTTGCCTCTATTGGATTGGCTTGTTCTGGAAACATCACACAGATGCAACTGGATGACGTGTAACTGCCTTACTGTTATGTCCCCTTCCCCGCCTCACCTGCTACGAGTACTCTGTGACCCATCTCCTCTCCGTTGGGTACCACATTCAGCCAGCACAGGTCGGGGAGTTAGCCCGGTTCCTAGGCCCTTCCCTGGAGCTCACAGATGCAAAGGGAGGTGGTGAAGCCATCAGGGGACTAAGGAAATCCCCAGACATTGAGAGGAGATGCCTCAGTGAGTAAAGTGCTTTTCTCGCAAACATGAGGAACTGAGTAAGATCCCCAGGACTCAAGTTAAAAAAAAAAAAAATGTCGGGCACAGTGGTGTGCACTCCTGGTGATGAGGAAGTGGAGACAGGCCTGTTCCCCCAGAACTTGCCAGCCAGCTGGCCTATCATATCTGTCAAGTTTAGGTCAGTGAGAGAAAAGGGGGGGTGGCACCTGAAGGATGACCTTGTCCCCCTAAGGTTGTCCTCTCACCTCTACTCCAACACACATATGTGCCAACACCATCCCTCCCCGAAGAACCCCCAGACAGGTTAGTAATTGGGGATTGTTGCGTGGTTAACCGCGGAGCAAGAGAAAGGCTCATGGAAAAATTCAAGCTAGTTTTACCAGAACAGCTGTGGGTCAGGACGGGCAGGAACGATGTAAAAACAGGCTCAGGCTGTACGACTGGTGTCCTGCCTTCTGTACTCTGCCCTCCAGCATGGAAGGAGGGCGCTGAGGGAGTACCTGGTCTTCTGAGGCTCAGGCAGGGAGCAGGTACAGCTGCGCGCAGTTGATAGGGCCATCGTCCTGTCCCTCCAACCCTTCCATCAGCTTCACTAGAAAGAAAACAATGGGTTGGAGGCTGTGCCAGCAGCCACAACAGCAATATTAGCCATGGAGACAGGACATTGCAGAGACCCCCACCTCTACCCCCACCTCAAGTACAATAGCTTTAAGAATCTGTAGGTGGGGGCTGGAAGGGATAGCTCAGCAGTTAAGACCGCTTGCCCTGGTAAAGAATCCAGAGTTCATGCCTAGCACTGTCTTCTGTACCACCAACTCCATGGGGATCCAATAATGTCTTCTGACCTCTGTGGGCACCGGGCGTGCATGTGGTTAACGTGCATATATGCAGGCCAAACATTCATACACATAAAGTAAGTAAATAAATGAAAGAATCCGATGTACTCGCTTCTCACTGGACAGCTCCCTGCAGAGTGTCAGGCCAGCCAGGCAGCTCTGCCCTCACTGGTACCCAGGCTTCAAAGCTGACAGAGTTCAGTCTCTTTATCTTCAGGAGAAGGTTTCTTTCAGAGGGCTTGCCTGGGAGGCTCGGCTGGTGGGCTCAGGCAGGGCTGAGTCAGTTTCCTCCAGGGCAGCTCTCCTATGACATTCACTACTAGACGCGGGAAGGTGTCAAGTGTGGCGTCAGGAACTGCTCGGGTTCTGACACCACTTCTCTGGCCCTGTATCATCACGGTGTGTGTCAGCAACTCAGCGTCGGGAGATAGCCCTCACAGGGACCCTCGAAATATCTTCAACCAGGACCCAGGTATGTGGGGCTGAGAGTCTGGCTGTCTCTATCTGTGGAGGCGCTTGACAGAGGACAAGGTGAGTTTACAGAGGGTGGTGAAAAAGGAAAGCCGTAATTATTGGCTCTGGCCGCATGGCACGTGACTGGAGACCACGGCCACCACACTTCCTGCTTCTTTATCCCCCCCCCCCCCCCCCCCCCCCCCCCCCCCCGCGCTCTAGGGAGAACACTGACAGCGGGCCGAGCTTGAAATTAGCTTCCAGCTGGGCCACCTGAAATGGTACAGTAGCTGAGGATGCTTGCATCTCCTTGAGCACGGAGTAAGGTTTTCACCATTTAAACAAAAAACAAACCTGGAAGCAGAAAGTGTATAGAGTCGAGTAGACCAACCACTGCTGGTTTGGCTCCTGCAATGATTTTTCTTTTCTCCCCTCTGCCTTTTTTCTGGGCAGCTGATCCATTCCATAGGCTCAGCCATCTGGAGCTCTGTGAGGGTGAACTTGCCATGTGTGTCAGCCAACTACAGGCTGCTGCTGGGAACTGGAGAGTGGGAGCCAGGAGAGCCTGGGTGCTGCCCCTCTCCCTCCCCCCACTTCCCTCCTTCCCCTTTCTCCCCCTCCACCCCCTCCACCACCCCCCCCTTCCACCTTCAGGTCACCTGTAGGCTGAGGCTGGATCTTGCTCATCCCTTCTTCCTTTTGGGAGAGAATGGCTTTACACTGTTGTTGGCTACTTGAGGTCTTGCCTCCCCTGTCCAGACTTCTGTAAGTGGTGTGTCATTGACATGTCTTCTTTGGGTCATATGGGGCAAACTGTTCTTTGTGCGACCAGATTTCTTCCCTCAAACTCCTGAGCAACTCCAGCAAAGGGGCACTGAGTGTCCCATTCATCTCAGAGCGCAAAGGTCTTTGGCATTCAATGACATAAGCCTGGGTGGAGGACCTGCCTTTTCTGAGAATCATTTAAGGTCAGGACAGAGGGCAGACTTAGGCAGCCATGGACTATGATCCAGGTGCCACTGAACACCACCTTCCAGCGTCCCCCCTACCCCCACCTCCACCCCCCACCCCTTTCTCCACCCCACCCCTTCCCCCCCCCCCCCCCCCCAATGCTGTTTCAGGTCAGGGCGTTGATGATGGCTGTATGTCCACATGCATTATTTTACCAGGGCCAGGTATCCAGGGAGGCGGGTGTGGAAAACTGTTCCCACAAAATTACTAGTGTGGTTTGTCAGACAATTTACGCCAACCTCGGGCTTCCATGGAACTTAATCTCTTTTATTAAGTGACTTGGCCACTAAATAACCTTCCACAGTCTCTTCTCCGTGCCCCGTTGATAGAGATAAACTAACCTATGCCCTGGCGTTCCTGGCTAAGACATTACCACTCTAGTCACTGAAGGTGGCCAGTGCTGGGAGTGCAGACATGAGAGGATGCTGGTAAGGTTAAGTGAGGGGTTTATAGGTCGGGTCTCACGGGTTGGGTTGGGGAGAAAACAGAAAGAGATCTCAGGGCAGACTCAGGCCGAAGAGCTTGAGCAGAAGGGGGTCAGAATCCAAACACAAGTTCCAAGACCCGGGGGCACCAGTGACAATAGGAATCTTGTCCCACCTCTAAAGCAGGGCTACCTTCTCTGTCTCTTTCCCAGACTCTCTCCAACTATTCTCAGTGTGTAGGGACAGGTGGCTGAGTACAGGGGTGGGATGAGGTGGAGATTTTGCAGTGATTCCTAGCACAGATGAATGGTTTCTGCTTGTCTCTAGCCTCAGCCATCTTTCCTTAAACTGGACACTGTTGCTTTGTTTAATGCTTACTGTAGAGACAATGTTTTTGAATTCCTCTGAGTGTATTTTACACTCTGAGTTGTGAGAACTGGCAGAATCCTTAGAGTTACCCAAATTACCTGGAATTGTATCACTAGAACTGTCAATATTATGGACAGAAAAGTAAACCCTTACAAAGAACGTATTGACTTGTACGGCTGGAGAGCACAGAGGAGTCGGCTTCAGGTCTGGCTTGACCTAGCAGCCCACTGCTCATCTATACGACCAAAGCTCTCTGTCTTTTCATGTTCCCATTCTTTCTCAGTATTCTTTTTTTTCTGTTTCTTTTTTAATTAAACAGTTTTTATTTTTTACATAGACACTTATATTTTTACACATATATACAATAAACTACCTATAGCAAGAAGAGCTATGTCACGATCAGGAATTATATAAATGTTAAATTCTTAGTGTTTTGGCTGTTTGTATTTGACAGCCTTAAAGAAAATATCTTCTCTATCTTGGCGTGTCTAAAATTCTGAATGTAAATCAATATCATATCTTGTCATTATCAAGTTCAAATTTCTATCAAGACCTAAAAACATCTCAACCCCTAAACAACTAAGTTTCTTTGTAAAACCAAGCTACCTGGTCTTCAATCCCATGAGAGACTTGAGAAGGAATAAACTTGATTACCTGAGTATGCCGGGAGTGCAGGTGAGTAGCTTTCCAAATGAGAAGATGACAGAGACAGTTTTCTACCTGAATAGTCACCCAAAGCTCTCTATAACGTTGGAGCATCATCTTCAGTCTTCTGGCCCAATATCTGACAGACATATTTGTGAGGCAGGAACTATTGAGGACTTGCTTACTCTGTCTTAGCAGAGTTTGGCTGTCGACTCTGCCTACATCCAAGCTTGCTCTTGTCTGTGGTAGAAATGAGGGCCTTTTCCCCAGTGTCTAGTTTGCTACATTTGAAGCCATTCCCATAAGGAGGTTCTTTGATTTCTCAGTATTCTTCCACCACTACAATCTAGCCTGTATTCTTGTAGCCTCATGTGGCCTCTCTGATTCCAGATTCACTGACAGGAGTAAGAGCACACAGAGGAAACATTTCTCTGTCAGAGTCTTTCAAATGTTGGTCCCATCTCATTGCCTTGATTTGGTTTCCTGTTGGACTTTTTACCAGTTCACATGGCAGGGAAAAGGAATAAAAAATGGTGGTGGCATGAATCTTTAATCCCAGCATTCAGGAGGCAGAGGCAGGTGGGTCTCCGAGTTCGAGGCCAGCCTGGTCTACAGAGTGAGTTCCAGGTCAGCCACAGCTACACAGAGAAACCCTGTCTCGGAAAAAAAAAACAAAACCCAAAACAACAACAAAACAACAATAACAACAGAACAAAAACAAAACAAAACAAAACAAAAAGAAAAAGAAAAAATGGCTTTAACAAGGTATGGAACCAGCCTAGGTGCCCAGCAAAGATGAGTGTGGATAAAGGAAAAGTCGTGTCAACATACTATAGAGTTTTATAGTGTAAAGACAGATGCAATTGTGACAACTAGAGGAAAATGGATGGACCTGGAGAGCATCATGTTAAGTGAACTATGCCAGACTCAGGAAGCCAGATATCACTTTTCTCCCATTATTTAATATATTTATATTTTCTCTCTGTATATACAAATGAAAGTACAAGGGGAACTTTGTGGAGGGGAGAAAGTGTCTAGAAGGAGTGAGAAGAGCAACAGAGGAAGGCAAGGAGGGGACAAACACTTGGAGTACTGCATGGTGTCTCTGTTCAGAATCTAGATTCAAATCTCTCATCTATCTATCTATCTATCTATCTATCTATCTATCTATCTATCTTATTATCTATATGCTATATAGATAATATATAGATAACATATTATCTATATTCATATTATCATGTATTTATCTATCATCTATTATCTAGTTATATCACATATCTGTCATCTATTTCTACCTAGTCTATCATTTGTTAGTTTATTATCTATCTTTTTATTAATTCTATCTATCTATCTATCTATCTATCTATCTATCTATCTATCTATCCATCTGAAATTAAGCCATAAGAGGGACTATTCAAGGGTAGAATGCAAAGCAAGGAAGAAGAGGGGAGACAAAGCAGGATAATGGGAGCAAATTGAGCAAAGAGTACTATCTGCCACTAACCCAAAGCTAGGAACGTCACCAGATGCCTAACCGTTGATTTCACTTTGCTGTAGCTGCCTACCCGGTGTACCTACCAATGTAAGTGGTTTGATTTATGGCTTTCTTTTCTCCTGTTCCTATAAAACTCCATCAAACTCTTAGCACTTTAAGATATGGTAACTGGGGTGACCTGAATCTGTGCTCCTGGGCCATGGTAACTTATAGTTGTCCCCACACTATTCCTAGTCCCAATGTCTGTATAGATATGGTGCTCCTTTGTGTCTCTGGATTCTTGGGTCTCCATGGTGGTTTTGGCTTCACTCTCATGACTTTATACTTTGCCCTCTCAGGAACACCTTGCAGGGACTCTAGATCTGTCACATGCTGCCTTAGCCTCCCAGGAGTCCATGAGACCATCAGGAGAAGATCTCACGGTCTCCCAAACTCTTGCCCTCTGCATGCCTGTAATGTCAGCCTCATACAGAGGACACAGATTTATGCCACAGCCTTGAGCAGTAGCCAGCACCCTGGACTGTGGAGTTAGCAGCCTGTAGGTGATCAGAAGAGTGAACAAAAGGCAATGAACCCTCAGCTCTGTGAAGTAGTCCCCAAGTGGCCTTGAGTGGGCAAGGAACCCAGGGCTCTCTCCTCAAAGAAAATCGCTTCAATCTGAGCTAGAGGGGGTCAGGCTGATTCTTGAGATGCCCTCAGGAAACATTTTCTCAGTGCAAAATATTTGGCTGTGGGGTATGTGTGTGTGTGTGTGTGTGTGTGTGTGTGTGTGTGTGTGTGTGTGTATGTATGAGAGAGAGAGAGAGAGAGAGAGAGAGAGAGAGAGAGAGAGAGAGAGAGAGAGGGGCTAGGGCTTGAACCCACAAATTCTCCCACACAGTATATATACTCTCTCTCTCTCTATACACACACACACACACACACACACACACACACACACACACACACACACACACACACATTTCTTCCAGGCAGCATCTCTGTATGTAATACTGGCTGGCCTCAGACTTGCTACGTAGACCAGGCTGGACTCAAACTTGCAGCAATCTTCCTGTCTTTTATTCTTGATTGCTGGGGTTACAGTACTGTGCCATTCTACTGGCCCTTTGGCTTCTTGTGTGTGTGCACATGCACATACATGAATATGTGTGTGCCTGTTTGCATGTGGGGATGTGTGTGTGTGTGTGTGTGTGTGTGTGTGCAGGCCAGAGGACAATCTCAAGCATCATTCTCCAGGCAGTATCCACACTTGTTTTAGAGACGGGGCCTCCCACTAGCCTAAAGCTTGGCAAGTAGACAAGGCTTGTTATTATGGGAGCCTCATGGAGCCACTTGTTTCTGCCTCCCTAGCTGGGATTACAAGTGTATGCCATATGCCTGACTTTTTTTTTTTTTTTTTTAAAAACATGGGGTTCTGGGCATTGAATTTAGGTCCCTGTGTACGCCAGCCAAACACTTTACCAGTTGGGCCATCTCCACAGCCCCTTTGCTTTTTAAAAATGGCACACTCTCCAACAACAGCACCTCTTTTTGGCTATACATACTCTTTTTCTGGGAAAGCTGTCTGCTTTCCCAAATCCTTTGGTTCTGATTTCTAATCCCAATTCTCACTACAAATCTGGCTAGAGCCAGGCAGCAATACCCATGCCGCTGCCTGAATGCTTTGCCACCTCAGATAAACTAGGCTATCCCACAAAGTCGCAGGACACGGGCAAGGTGCAGACAAGTTCCCAGCAGAGTCCTAGCTTCCATCTGAAACCTCGTAAGCACAGCCTTCACTGTTCACATCCCTGTTAGCATGGTGGGCTCTTGCTGTCCCACCAGGATTTCCCATTAAGCTCCATTTGTAGCATTCTAGGATTTCCTCACACCTGCTCCTCCAAACTTTCCCAAACTCGTTTCATAACAATTCCAGCATCTTCTGAACCAGGTCAGTATGCCTCACTCCTCACTGCCAATAGTCTGTGTTAGTCAGTGAGATGGTTTAAAAGAGAACAGCCCGCCCCCCCCCATAGGCTCATATGTTTGAGTGGTTGCTCCCTAGTTGGTGGGACTGTTTGGGAGGGATTAGAGGTGTGGCCTTGTTGGAGGAGGTGTGGCCTTGTTGGAGGAGGTGTGTCGCTGGGGGCAAGTGTTGAGGTTTCAAAGACTCAGCCGTTCCCAATTAGCTTCTCTCTGCCTGGTGTTTGGGGAATCAAAATGTTTGCCTACGTGCTGTCATGTTCCCAGTCATGGTGGTCATGGATTCGCCCTCTGAAACTGCAAGTCTCCAATGAATTCTTTTTCCTATCAGCTACCTTGGTCATAGTGTCTTAGCACAGCCGTAGAAAAACAGCCAAGACCTTTCTGCTGCAGACAAAACATTTGAGCTAAACAACTTAAAACACGGAAGTTTTTCTTTTGGCTCATGGTTTGGGCCTGCCCTGAGGTCAAACAACACCGCTGAGAGTTCATGGGAAACACAGCTACTTCGATCATGGCCGGCAGGTTGAGACAGAGAACGAGGGGCTCAAATCCCAGTATACACTTCCCAAAGCCCACCTATGGAAGGTTGTATCTCTTCCCAACAGAACCGTCAGCTGGGGACCAGGCCGTTGATACAGGGCATTTTAAAGATCCAAAAGCATAATGAAAAAAAAAACGCTACCCACTTAGTCCCCTTCTCCGTCTCTGGCAACCGCTAGTCTGTTTCTTGTCTCTATAGAGTTGCCCATTCTGGACGCTCCACACAAATAGAACCATACGCAGTGGAGTCTTTTGGGACTGGCATGAGTTTAAGGTCGATCCATGTTGTATCATGTATTTCATATATGTTATTCCTTTTTATTACCAAACACTAGTCCATTGGCATGAACAAACCAAAATTTACTTATGGTTCACCCATCAGCCGACAGTTCAGTTGTTTCCCCGTTCTCTTGTTAATGCGCATCTATGACTTTGTGCAGACATTCTTCTGAACACCAATCTAGAAGAGAACGGCTGGGTATCCATTGATTTTGTAGGGAGTCACATGATCTTGTTTACACACTGAGCTAGGGAGCCTGGGGAGGTGCTGGGAGCTAGCGAGGCTATTTCCTTCAGCGTCTCTCACTACAATTAGCAGGATCTTACTCAGGTTAACCTCGCTTCACAGAAACACTTGCTGGTCAGGGAGCGGGTCCAAAGTATGGAGCTGGGCCCCTCCGCCTGACTAATTTAGTGTCTCCTCTGGTCAGGGATGGTCTCTTCACAGACTCCTTCACTGCTCCTCCAATATTCCAGGGCTCAAATCCAACCTAGTCGAGGAAGACAGAATCAACCTGCGCTCAACGCCAGGACCGCCGGCACCAATTTAAGCTCGGCCCTCTGAGCTTCTGCGCAAGCGCAGCATCCCAACCCCCGCCCCAACTCCGAGAGGAGGCGGGGGAGTGGGCGGGGCCAACGTCCCCCAGGCCAATCGAAAGCGAGCGCCCCCGCCCTCGGCGCTGTGGACCGAGCTTGACCCCGGTCCCGGACTGAGGAGGCGTGACCGAGGAGGGGGCGTGGTTACGGGATGGAGGCGGGCCCTGGGGCTGTCAGTCGGCGCCAGCCGCCGAGGCTGCTAGCACGCCGGGCCTCCGGAGCTACCTAAGCCGAGCGTGCAGGTAAGGCCGCCGCGCTGCAGCGCCATCGCGTCCCTGGGGACTGGCTGTCCGCGTCCTCCGGTCGTGTCAGCCCCGCGCCGCCCAGGGGGCGGGCCTACGGCCTCCCCTCCCCCACGGCACCCCTCCGACCCCGACTGTCCGCACAACCGCGGGGATACAGGCTGGGGCTATGGTCCCTCACCTGTCCCCGCGTTGCGCTCGCGGGCAGATAGCGGAGACCCGGCGCAACCCCGGGCGGGGAAAGTTTGTTGACGTCCAAACACCGCGGGGAGCGGGCGGCTGAGCCGCGGGGATGCGCCTTGGGCAGCGCGGCTGTGGCCCGGGTGGCCCGCGTGGCTCGGGTCCAGAAGTCCTGCTGAGAGACGCGCGGGGTCCGAGGCTGCTGCGGGGCGCGGGTGTCCGCGTTAGCCCTGGTCTCATAGCTCTGCCTCGTCTTCATAATTTAACGTTGACATTTAGACGCCGTGGGCGAATTTAGTTAGCTTTTTCCTAACACCTCTTGTTTGTGAGGCGCCTTGCCAGGCCTGATTAGTTAATTAACAAGGTGGGAAAAGCAAGACAGACCCTGATACGAATGGCCAAAGCCTTTAGCAACTCCTTAAAAGCCCCCTAGAGCTACTGGCGGTAAAGATGCTTTGGCCAAGGACAGTCCCAGAGTCTTCTGGTTGTTGTAGAGGTCTTAGGTACTCAGCGCAACGTTTTCCCTATGTATTTAAGGCTCTAAGATCTAAGGAAGGCTCTCTAGTTTTCTAAACCTAAGCAGAGGAGGAAATGGACGCGTGCTGAGGAAGCAGTTAAGGGAAAAACAGAGGTTCAAGTAAGTTTGGCTCCATGTCTACTACTAGGTTACCTCTCCTCAGCAGAAAACCTCAGCTCTTCCTCCTGCCTCTCTGTCTTCCCAGGAGGGTTGTATCCAGATGGGTAGGCACGACCGGCTCCCCTTTCAGTCTGAAGACCTCTTGTTACCTGTAGTCTTACAGACCCGCCTAGGGATATCCTCTCAAAAAGGCTTAATTAGCACTTTCATCTGCCCATTAAGCAATGGACCTTGAAATCCTTTGTAATCAGGGGCTGTTGTAGTGCCGAATCTTTAATAATACCTAATTCATTTTAATAGTGTTTCTATAATAACCTTTCTATTAGTATGCCAGCCTTGCAACACCAGGACTTTGTGTTAGAAGCAGCAATTTACTAGAAATATTGTCACAGCAAAAACTCTCTAAACAGATTTGCAACCCACGTTACTTAGATAATTACTGCTAGAGGGTATAAGTTATTTTTCTTTTTACAGTGGTTTTGATCTCTGAGGTCTTTCTGGGATTGTCTGTCCCATGGTGTCAGCCACTATGTAACTTGATTTTTTTGGGGGGACAAGAATCACACGAATTTCATGTCCCATACTGGTATCTTTTTGGGTTTTAGACTCTGAGCTAATAGCATTTGGCTTTGCTTTGCCAACCTACATCACAACAAAGATTTAACTATACATGCATATATATGGGCATATTAAGGCTGCAATGATGTTTATAGCATCTTTTATTAGTAAAAACTACCTGGTGCCATTCTGGGTGCTTTACAGGGATTTTCTGTAATCCTCTTGATTTCCCTACTGGAAAGGTTCAACCAGCACCCCACATTTCAGACAAGGAGTCTAAGGCCCGGTTATTTAATGCAGGTGAGACAATGAAACAATGGATTCTAAGGTAGGTAGCCTGAGTTCAGAGTCCAAGTCCTTAGCCAGTGTATGGTCCTGCCTCTCTAGACTCTTCTTTCTGCAGGTACTGCCACTTACTGTCATGAGAAGTCATATTCTGCACCACAGGGAGAAGGAGGGCTCTTCGCTCTGTCACATAGCACTGGGGTACCCTTCCCTCTCTCTTTACCAGTGGGATGACAGTCATGGAAGCAGATGACCCAACTGTCCTTACCATCCTGGGAGCTGGAGAGATGAGTCAGTGCACATAAGGATCGAGTGTCCTCTCCCTTAAGGCACAGCATAAGATGCAGTATGAATGGTGAAAGTGTATGTGTGTGAGGGATGAGAGCTGGGAGACTCTGCTGGTATTGCTACCAGGCTCCCTGTGGGACTGCAGTGGATGAGAGGCATCACCCTGTCCAAGGAGTGTTAATTAAAAAAAATCCCTACAGTTATATATTTAGTGTGTGTGCAGACAGACATATATATATATATATATATATATATATATATATATATATGTGTGTGTGTGTGTGTGTGTGTGTGTGTGTGTGTGTACATATATACAGAGAGAAAGAGAGGGGGGGTCAGTCAGCTTGAAAGAATTGATTCTCTCTTTCCATTGTGTGGGTCCACCACATTGAACTCAGGTCATCAGGTTCAGTGGTGACTGCCTTAGAGCTGTTTTACCAGCCCATATTGTTACTGTAGTGATAATGATAAAACAATTAACATCATCATCATCATCATCGTGGTAAAACCAGAAGAGCTGCAATTCTATAAAACTGGGATAGCATATGTGTACTGTGGAAGGGACATCAGTTAGGAATCTTTGGCTTTGGAGTCACACGATGGCAGGACCTACATTGCAGACCAATGGGCTCCCAGCATTAGGGTATATAGACTTGGAAGAATGTCATTTGGGGGGCCTGGAGACATGGCTTAGTGGGTACACTGATTGCTGTGCAAGCATGTATACCTGAGTTAAGGCCCCAGCACTCACATAAAAACAGGACATGTGGCAGCACTCTGTAATCTCAGTACTGTTGAGAGGTAGACAGGTAGGTACTGGGGCTTCCTGGCCAGCCAGTCTAGCCAATATGGCGATCTCCAGCTTTGGTGAAAACTGTAGCTCAAAAAATAAAGAAGACACTGGGCATCAAACTGTGGGCTCCGTACATGCATGTGCGATCACACCCATAGCCATCCCCATGCATATGGAACCCTTTCCCAAATCCATTGAGTTTGGCTTTCTTGCCCTACCCTCTCCATCTACCATGTGTTCTGAGGATAATTGAGTGGGCCTGTGCGTTCATATTGCCCCTGCTTGGCTACCTCCAGGGTACAAAGAGTTTCATCCATAGATCTACACATCAAAGGAGATAGGACTGCGGCTTGGGAGTATAGCTTAGTGATAGAGCGCTTGCCTAGCATGCATGAGGCACTAAGCTCAATTTTCAGTGCCACATCAGAGTGAAAGAGAGACAGCGTGACCTGCATCTGCATCTGCAGCTACCTCTGTATCACACGTACGGCTACATCCAGTGACAGGGAACGGGAAATTTTGGTTCGTGTTCTTGAAAGACAATCTCTCATCAGTGTAGAAGAAAAGATTAAAGGAGAGATTGCTAAGCCAGGGAGACATTAGGAAGCCAAGGCTAGAATCCAGGATGAGGTGGTCTAGGCTGAGACAGGCATGGGATGGATCCAGGAAGAAACAGACCCCCAGATAACAAGCCATGCACACAGCGACTGCCTGCCTGTAATATTAGAGAGGCCGCATCTCCTCGGAATACAGGAGGACAGAGGCTTGCCAAAGCCACTGACAGAGTTGACGAGGCCAAGAAGCCGTTTTGTGTGTGTATCCCCAAAGCTGTGTGATGGAATGAGGCTAATGAAAAAGCCTCGACAGAAAACAGATTTTCTTTCCTCACAACAGGGGAGGGTATCATTTAGCTTGAGTGGGAAACTCCTTCTGTGCAGGGAAGATGCCTCAGTATCCCCTGTGGGGCTGCTGTTTCTGCCTGTTGTACTTCTTGGCTGAGTCAACACTGGGCATTCTAGCCTCTGAAGTGTGGCGGTGGCAGAGGTAGGCCCTGAATAGATGGAAAGAGTTGGGGGTGTAAAAGGCTATTATTTTGATGTTACTATTGCCCAGAGAAAAAGTCCAGATATGACTGTTTAGAAGTGAAATAATTAGCACACATTGACCTTTTTTTTTTTTTTCTGCTTTGGTTGGACAATGTTCTCCTGGGGAACTCTGTTCTCCAGCGACCCTGTTAAACCTGTGCTGGAGAGCTGCTGTGTGTGTCATGGGGTGTGCTGGGAAAGCCGCTGGGGGAGTTTTCCTTTTCTAAAACTCAGATTGTGTGGTACTGAGAGAGGCTGGGTGAGATGTTTGGATGACCACACTGACTGGAAAACAGGATAATGTGGGGGAAGCAAATGAGATTTGCACAGGAAACCACAAAGACAGAGAGGATATGGTGGGGAGTGCTGAGTTCACTTTTCTCTTGGTGCTTTACATATTTCTGGCTTAGAATGCAACACTGTAAAAATTTTTCGTATTTATAAACTCATAGGTTGAAATATATTGTCTAATTGTGTAGGAACAAACTGCATAACCCCCCTTTTCTCTTCCCCTCTTCCCCCCTCCCTCTTTCTATCTCTGTACAAAGACTTTGGTCTTGCTTTTTCAATATCTTTTAGGCTGGTGTTTTTCAACAATTTCTGGTTTTTTTCTTCCCCCACCCCCGTGTGGCAATCTCTGGGACATGGTTGATTGTGGCAGCTAGGGATGGTCCATATGCTTCCTGGCTGTTAGTGGGCAGAGAGCACGCTATGATACACAGCACCCATCTTTCTTGCCAAACAATGCCTCCCAACATGCCATAGTCTGAAAGGTGGAAACCGTTAAGGTGATTACTCAGATTCTCTTCAGGAGCAAGTTGAGGGTAAGGGAAGCAGAAGGCGACAAAAACCCAAAATGTTCCTTTCCCTCTTTGGAGTGTCACGTCTGATATCCAGAGGGAGACCCAGCTAAGTGAGCTGCTGTCTGCCACTGGGGAGGGAGCTCTCTCAATGGCTTGATTGCTCAACTCAGTTGTTTAGAGCAGGAAATGGAGTTCCTTGTAGTGGCAAGAGGCCGGAGGGATGATGATTTGTGGAGGCAGAAGGGTTTGTATGCTGAGAAGGGCATCTGGGTCGTACCATAATGATCTTGGAAGGTTCTAGGGGGAAGTTTTCGAAGGTCACCTTGGTGAGGTCATCGAGTGTGGTGCTTAGAAGATACAACCTCTGCTGTGGCAGTGCAGTGCATGACCTTCTAGAAGGGCCATGGATCTGAAGACCTGCGCACTTTCTGGATTGTTCTGAGAAGACAGCCCACAGCATCATTTTCTGTCCAGGTTGCATCTGTCCTCTTCCCCACTTCCCTTCAGCATCCCTTTTTAATGACATGAAACTTTAAACATAGATAAAAATTGAGAAGATAGTATAAACCTTATTTATATATTGCCCATCCTCAGTGACCATCACTTCCTGACTAATTGCAAGCTATATGCCATCTATGGCTACGTCCCCTCCTTTCCTGGCGCTGGGGATCAAACCAAGAGCCTCGCGCGCACGCGCATGCTGGACAAGCTCTCCACTGAGCTGCATCCCTAGACTATCTGACCCCTCCCTTCTGCTGGTCCCCTGCTTGGGCAGTCAAGGAGATAAGTGGTTTTAGATGCTTCAGGTCTCCCTAGAGGAAAACCAGTGATGGACACGCCACAATTAGAGGAGCCCTGAGGGCCTGCCTGCAACAGGAACAGGCTAGGTAAATCAGGCACAGAGCAAGACTGTGGCGCTGAGCTTGTCTTGGTGAGTAAGCACCAGCTGTCAGAGACAGCTCATTTCTTTTGAAGCCCCTGGATGGGAAAAGCTTACCTGGAATGGTCTCCTGGCAGAATCCCATGTAAGGATCTAGCCACAGAGGCTTGTGTTTCTGGAGACAGGATAGCTGCTGTGTCTCCTTCCTGCTTCCCTCTAGGTAGTACAGGAGTGGAGAGTGCTGAGTGGCCAGGCTAGCCTCTGGCTCTCTCCCCTCCCATCAGTTGGCTCCTCTCTAAAAGCATAAGCTGGAGAGGCAGGCACTTGATAGTCTGAGAGGCCCTTTGTGCCAGTTGCTCTGCTCTGTCTCCGCTCTGCAGCAGGGGAAGGCCTTCCTTTGCAGCTTCAGTAGCCTGCCCCACACAGTGCTGGCCAGATCTGCAGTTTACTTTGCACTCAAGCACCATCTCCCGAACCGGAAGAGGCATTGGTGTAGGCCACCGGGGGCCCTTGGCATGCCTTTACTTGACCCAGGGTTGTGTTGTAATCTACATATAAAAATGGCTTGAAGAGTTGAGAGAGTTCTTGAATAATCATTTAATTAATGTCTATGAATTTTAATTAGCCTGGGTTTCTACAGACCTTGACCTCCTAGACCAAGTTCAGGAGCAGCTATGTTGGTGCAGAGACTGGGGCCTCGGCAGAGCTGTGTTCCCTGTTCTTACTCTGTTTACGGAATGCATTTACCCTCTCCTTACTGCACAGAGAGTCCAGTGGCATTAGCTTGCTGTGAACATTGTGTAGCATGATTGTTAGCTATTCATGGCTTTCTTGGGGCCAGGCGGCTCTTTGTTTATAGTTCTTAGCGTCTAGTCCGTGCCAGGGTTACATGCTAGCCTCATTACTTACCCCGACTCTATCCTTCAGATGTCTTCTAGGTAGGACTCAGTAGTCCCATTTTACAGATGGGCAAATGGAGGATCAGTAAGGTTTGAGAGGGCTGGGGTCAGGGGAAGGTGAACAGCCTGGATTTCAACTAGATGCTTTGACTAAAAAGCCTAGGTGATTTCCACATAGCCCATCCTCCTCCACAGCTCAAGTTGGCAGGAGACTGACAGAGTTGTGGGGAGATGGAGGTGAGCACTGTGACAGGATACTGGGTATTATGGTTACGGCAGGGGTGAAATCTTCGCACTGAGGACTCTGGGAAGCATTGCTTTTGAGTGTGGCAAAGCACCTGTGTCCTATTTTAAAGCTGGCTGTATAACACAGAAGTTGCACAGGGGTAGTCCTGAGTCAGAGTTGGTCAGCTGTTGTGTATTATTTAGTTGATATAGTAGGTTTTTTTTTAAATTACAAAATTGGATTAGTTGTCATCACCTAAAATGTAGGAGATTTCATGTGATGATATGCACCAGGCACACCGTTTTTCACAGCAGCGCTTATTGGCTGCTGTCTTTGGATGTAGCCCAAGTGGCCATATTTTTTCCCTCTTCACCTGTTTAGACTACCTGCTGGGACTCCCAAGTTGTCTGAGTGGGGCCACCCTGATAGAAGTCATGTGTTTTCTCATCCAGGGGCTGGGAGCTATTAGAGGCTTGCTTTATATTTGAGGTTGAGAGTGGTGGCTTTGCAGAGATGGGGACTGACCTCAGCAGCCCTTGAAAGTACCAGAGAAGTTGTAATTGTTGAAGTAGAGAGTCCACTCTGACGTGGAAAGCTTTATCCCATTGCTTACAACTATGGCAACCATGAGAACTGAGGACGCACTGAGCTTGAGGAAGAAACCTTCTTGGGTATAGTTTGGTTCAGAGAATGAAAGCAAGGCTGCATAGAGTCACAGAGACAAGCCACCGTGTTTGCAGGAAGTACTGTGTCTGTGGTCAAGGGGAAGAGGAGAAGCCTCTGGACTTCAAACCGGCTCATGCGGAAGTGCCCCGAGCATTCATGTGCCAGGAGGAACTTTATGTTAATGCTGTGTCTGGGTAAGAGGACAGTGACAACAGAGAAAACAAATGCAAGACTTCTGTTTCTGACAGAGGTAGGCCAGACTGTTTGTATCAAAGTTCCACTGAAAACATTAAAAATGCTGCATGCACCGTTAAAATTGACAGGGGTGGGGGTGAGGAAGAAAAGAAAAAAAGGTTTCTGTGGAAGCGTCAACAAGCCAAGAGGATAAAAGGGAACAGCTAGGCTGAAGCCTGTGGTAGAACAGGGAACTAGGCCACAGGATGGGCACGAGCCCTCAGAACACAGTGGATCTGCATACAGACTTCCGGTTTTGCCAGTCTTGAAGGCCGCAGAACTCAGGCGTCGTCAAAGGACATGGCTTGCCGAAGGTAGAGAGGCTCACCAGGACACTGGCTGCATCTGAGTGGAACACTTGAGGACAAAGGCGAGCCTGGAGCTGAAACCATGTGACTCCATCCCCAAGGGCAGATTGCCTTGGTAATGGGCAGAACAACAGAGAGAAGGGAAGGTGCCCTGGGGTCACTGGGCAGCTTTCCCATCTGCTTCAAGGTGGTTTTAGCTGGTGCAGCTGGATAGAAGCCTAGATACCTTGGAGAAAGAATGGTGGATGCCCTCTGGAAGAAGGGGCCTTTTTTTTTTTTTTTTTTTTTTTTTAAATTTAAACTTTCCGGGGTTACTGAGCTATATAGTCAAAAGTAATAGGACATACAGAAATCACATACATAATGAGAAGATTTAAAAAAACCAACAACTGATAGGAGCAAGCAGACCCATAGCTTCCTTATACCATAAGCATATAGAAAAAGAAAGTCTTGGGTGTATGTTTTGAGCAGCTTATTAATGCCGTCAGCAAATGGGAACAGTTGAAGATGGCTTGGAATCAGTAAATGGGCCAAATGCATTGAAAAGACAGTACTCTGAGGAAGAAATACAAATGGCCAAGAAATAGTTTTAAAAATGCTTAACGTCACAGGCATCAGGTAAATGCAAATTAATACTACTTTGACAGTCCTTCTCACCCTAGTTGGAATGGTTGTAATCGAACAAACATGACAGCAGATGTTGGTAAGGATGTGGGGGGAGGGGGACCCTTAATGTCCGTGAGAGAGTAAATGATGTAGCCACGGTGGAAACTGGTAGGAAGGCTCAGTAAAAAGAATCTGAAAACAGAACCTACCACATGGCCCAGCTCTGCCATTCTTGGGATGGACCCGAAGCTCTCTGTGTCCTACCCTAGGGATGTCTGCTCTTCCATGTTTACTGCTGTTCTGTTCACTGTAAGGAAATAGAATCAGCATTTTATGTACGCGGAGCCTAGAAAACAGTGGAACAATGTTTGCAGTTGAAATGGTCAGTGTAGAAGTCTATGTGCAGGGAAGACAATTTTCAAGAAAAATGGGAACATTCTCCACCATCTTGATGAAGGCAGTTTTACTGAGAGATTCCAGACAGGGAAGCTAAGGATTTTTAAAGGAATTAAATATATGGGTTAATGTTGACATAGATGAACAATGACGTAGAAAAAACAAAATTTAAACTTTACATCCTGAACTCTGTAGACTTGCAAGTCAGTTAAAAACCAGCAGGTAAGGGGCTTAGGATCCAGCAGGTTCTAGGAGGACTAGGAGCCACCGATGTCATCGCAGAGGGATGTCTGGTTTACCTAGGAGACAGTGATGAACAGGAACCAGTTCTGGACTGCCTGAAAATACTTTTCATATAGTGTACACAGGAGCACAAGGTCACACTTCCAAACATGTCATTGGAAAACTGTTGTTGTTATTGTTGGTGGTGGGACGGCATGGGTGTTGAAGGAAGGTAACTTCCTGGAAAGGAGGAGAAGGAGGAAGAAGGCATTCCAGATGAGGCACGAGGAATAAGCATGGTTTGCAGAAAAGTAAGGTGTTAGTGGTCTTGCAAAAGACCCAAGTTTGCCCCCCAGCCCCCATATTGAGGGTAGGGTTTACAGCTACATATAACTCTAGCTCCAGGGGATCTGACACCCTCATTTGGTCTCAATAGACAGTGCACTCATGTGCGTAACCCCCCAGTCATATACGTATCACATAATTAAAAATAAAATCTTAAAAAAAAAAAAAAAAGCATAAACATGACCAGATATCTGGGGAAAGCCTGGGAAAGAACAGTGGTGGTGTGAAGCCTCCCTAGTTTTGAACACTGTGCCCTCAGGAAAGGTAGCTAAGCGCAGGAGGTGGTGTCCCAGGAGTGCTAGCCACCTGTGGGTTTTATTGTCCAGCAGCAACCACCAGTCTCCTGGCCGAGAGACCCAGCATTGTCATTGTCATCTGTAGCGAGGGTAAAGAGCATGCTACGGAGGAAACTGCACCCAGATGGCATCATTTGGGTCACACCTGGTTTTTCCTTCATTTCAGTTTAGAAATAAAAGCATCAAAAGGGATGCAGGAATAGACAGAAGGCTTGGGAGAACTGAGGAGTCAAAGCCTGACACAGGCATGGGCATTCCGTCGTTTTCCATGCTCCCCCAGGCTGTGCTCTGGATTTCCTAACCAGTTTTTTGAAAATTGGGCCATCCCGAGACTTGGGCCTTGAATACTTTATTCATTCCAAGTGAAAATGTACCCAGCGACAGGGACTGTTTCCTTGTCCATGACTCTTAAGATTGCATCTCTAATGTTCACTATTCTTCAGATATTCAGGCACGTTAATCAGCTTCCCAGTAAGATCCCCACTGGGGTGTCTAGCAGGATCTGAAATGTAGTGTTCTGTACCGGCTCCCCAATTCCAAATTCCCACACTGTCTGAGTCCTGCTTCTTCCTGTTTTGGGATCTCAGGCTCATAAACACCGCCACCGGGTACTCAGTTGTTCAAGCCCCCAAAGCCTGGAGTCAGCCTGGAGTCTTACGTAGCTCTCCAGTAAAGCCCACATTTAGACGACAGCCGGTCCCGCATCTCACCACTTCTCTTCACGGTTCTCAGCACAGCCCAAGCAGCATCGTCTCGGGCTTGGACTGTTGCAGTAGCTCCCTAACTGACCTCTGCATGACCTCAGGCTAGTCCACATATATGTTGAAGTAGCATTTAAAAACATACTTCAGATTGTGTTATTTTCCTGCTCAAAATGAATGTGCTTGTTTTCTTAGGAAAAAAACCAATGTTCTCCTAACATGCTTGGGTGACCTAGATCGTCACAGTTACAAGACCCCATCTAACCCAACCCTGTCTGAATTCCTAAATCGTTTTCTGTTGCTCTTTTGCGCTAGTGACACCGCCACTGCCTTCGCTCTTCCTAGACTGTGAGTCTGTCTCTGCCTGGGGACTGTGTGCTTCTTCCTTGTGTCTTTTTGTGATTTCTGTCATTTGAGTCTCTGGTCAGATGAAACTTTCTCAACTTCTCTAGCGATGTCCAGCAGTTCTCTCCTCCTTCCTCACACTCTAGGCCCTTACCCTGCTTTATTCTGTAGAGCACTCATTACTGCTTCATTGATTCTTTTTACTAAATGAAAGCTCTGCGAAGCCAGGATGTTGTCTTATTTAACACTGTACCACTGGGATATTGCTTGGATTGTAGTTTGAGCCAATGCATTTTTGAATGACTGAGAGCATTATATCATTTTATAAGAGGTTTATTATCCAAGGAGTGGTTCTGAAGAAACTGATTGGGCTTTAAGATGTTCCCTAAATTGGGCTGGAGACATGGCTCAGTGGTTAAGAGCACCGACTGCTCTTCCAGAGTTTAATTAGTTCCTGAGTTTAATTCCCAGCAGCCACATAGTGCTTTACAACCATCTATAATGTGATCTGATGCCCTCTTCTAGCATACAGGTGCACATGCAGCTAGAGCGCTGTATATATAATAAATAAATAAATAAATCTTAAAAATAAAGACGAGAAAAGAAAAAAGATGTACCCTAAATTATAAGATGAGTTTGGGGCTGATACCTTTGACAAGGTTATTTAGATGGAGTAAACTAATTCTTTGAAAACCCTGTTATGCCAAAACTAACACACAAACAAGTAGAAAGAATGAATAATGATATTTAAGAATCGACTTCATTGTTAAACAAACGTCAGATAGACAAATATGTAGACAGATGCAGGTGACCTCTCCACAAATGTATCTAGGCATTGGAAAGAAAGAATAGCAGCAAAATTAGCATGGATTATTTAAAAAATTTAAAAACTTGTTCACTTTAAATCCCAATTGTAGCCCCTCCCTTCTTGCCTCCCGATCTCACCCTCCCTCCCTCATAACCTCTCCCTCCCTCCCCTAGTCCTCAGAAAGGGGAGCCCTCCTTCCCTAACATCTGACCTTAGCCTATCAAGTCTCATCTGAACTGCCTGTATCCTCTTCCTCTGTGGCCTGGCAAGGGCCAGGAAGAAGTGATCAGTATGTGGGGGTCAGAGTCCATGACAGAAGTAGTCCCTACTCCCCATATTATGGGACTCACAAGGAGACTGTGCTGCCCACCTGCTACATCTGAGCAGAGGGTATACGTCCACACCATGCATGGCCCTTGGTTGCATCAGTCTCTGCAGCAGCCCCCTGCAGGCAAATGGATGGAACTAGAAAAGGTCATCTTGAGTGAGGGAACCCAGACCCAAAAAGACACGCATGGTATATACTCACTTATAAGTGAATATTAGTTAAATGATACAGGATAACCACACTTCAATGCACAGACCTAAAGAAACTAAATAACAAGGAAGACCATAAGGAGGATGCTTAATTCTCATTCAGAAGAGCAAATAGAATAGATACGGGAAGCAGGTGAAGAGAAGGAACAGGAAGGGAGCCTGCCATAGAGGTCCTCTGAAAGCCTCCACCCAGCAGTGGATCCAAGCAGATGCTGAGACACACAGCCAAACTCCGGGGTGGAGCACAGGGAGTCTTATGGAAGAGTTGGGGAATAGAGGGACCAGGAGGGGTCAGGAGCTCCACAAGGAGACCAATGGAGCCAACAAATCCAGGTGGAGAATAGTGTCAGTCTTAAGTACTCTTTCAGAGAGTAAGAGGAGAGGGAGCATTTTACTGCCTGTTTCCACAAACAAACAAACCCCACTCTAAAACCTGCCAAGAATGGTACAGTAAAAGGAAATTGAAGTGGCTCAGTGAGATGGCTCAGTGGTCAGCAGTGCTGGCTGCTTATACAGAGGACATGAGTTCAGTTCTACACCAGGCATCTCACAAGTGCCTGTAATTCCAGCTCCAAGGAATCTCTCTCTTGTGCTTTTCTGAACTCTTCAAGTACCTGTACACACACACATACACAGACACACACACACACACACACACACACACACACACACGAATGCATACATGCACACAATCTTTTTTAAGAAAACAAAATCAAAGATCAAACTTTCATGGGCCTATATATACAAATCTTAAAAATTTAATAAATGAATTCAGTGTATATAAGAGGCTAGTATATCATAACTAAAGGTCCAAGTTTTAGGAATAGTTTAATACTTGAAAACAAATCAAGGTAATTTCCTCTAGTGATAGATTACAATAGAAAAATACAGTCATCTCTGTAAAGAGATTTGATGAAATTCATTATTATTCATAATTTTGTCTGAAACAGGGAAGTTGCTTAATCTGATAATGGGGACCTAAAAATTAGCATCCTGTCAATGGTGATAATTTGAAATATTGAAAACTCTTCATTCTGAGATGTCTGATAACTCCATTTCTATTGAACACTGCATTTGAAATCTTAGTCACCGTCCCAAGACCAGACAAGAAGTAAAGGCCTAGGGATTGGAAAACTCATTAGAGAGACTCAACATGATTGTGTACACAGAAAATCAAAAAGAATCTATAGATAACCTACTGAAATGAATGTAAGTTCAGCAAGGTAGCTGGACACAACGCCAGTATGTAAGAAGCAGCTGAACTTCGCTAGCCTTAGTGGCAATGCTTGTAGAATTAGCTGCTCGAGAGGCCGGAGCAGGAGGCCCACTCGAGCTTGAGATTTCAAGGCCAGTCTGGGCAGCATAGAGGGACCCTTTCTCAAAGACAAAATAAAACAATAGTAGCAGGAAACCAACTGCACAGGGGCTGGAGAGATGGCTCAGCACCCAAGAGCTCTGGCCGCTCATCTAGAAGATCCATGTTTAATTTTTGTCACCTTCATCGTGGCTCAACTCTCTGTACCTCCAGTTCCAGGGGACCCAGCACCCTTTTCTGGTGTGTGCAGGCTTTGGATACATGTGCTATGCAGACTTGCATGCAGGCAAAACACAAAAATAACCCTTTAAAAAGAGTCAACTGTACAGGCACACATAATGATGGCAAAGATAAGATGAAATTTAATACATATCATTTACTGGAGCCTAAAAAAAAAAACCCATCAAGTTCATGGGAACAGATTCAGTAAAGATGGGCGGGATCTCTGTGCTGGAATCTCTATTCCTCTGTAATGAGAGTAATATGAGACAGATACACAGTGTTCATAGATTGAGTGACTGTAAGATCTGTGGCAAGAGCAAGGGCTGACATGGAGATAATCGTGCGGAGTAAGAAGAAAGCCTGGAGAGTCACACTCTCCGACGTTTGGGGTGATTATAAAGTGATTATGATGAGGTCGGTGCAGTGCTCTAGACTGGATAAACCAACGGACCTGCTAAGGAGGGAGTACAGTTACTCCTGGCCTCCGAGATGGGATGGATCTCTCTAGCAAAAACCAGATTAATAAGAGAAAAGGAAGCACGTTTATTAGTGTCTGTGGACACATTTCACACAGGAGAACCTCAGTGAAGAGTGACTCAGAGCAGTGGCCCGCAGTGCTGGCTTACACAGATGCTTCCTCATCAACAGCTGCGTGACAGAAGGACAGGACCAGGGCTTTAGGCTCCTGAGGGGACGCAGGAGGATTGATGGAATTTCCCCTTTGTTCCCTTCTTTGTTTCCTTTAGTGAAATTTTTGTGTGAGTGTTGAAAAGAGACATTTTGGGGGCATGGGTCTCATTTCATTCTCACAAATGAAACAAAATTGACAGAGATCTTTATACAACTACCTAATTTACAATAAATGTAACACTGAAATGTTACATTTCAGTGCTAGAGAAAGAATACATTTAAAATAAATAATGCTAGTTTAATTTAATACTCATATGACACATTTCCCTCCAAGTATTCACAAAACCCAATTCTAGTTCCATTGTAGACTTAAAAACAATAGTAAAAATAACAATAAGTCTTTTGGAATGAGAATTTCTGTATAATCTTAGGTAAACATTTCCTAAACAATATACACCACACCAACACACACACACACACACACACACACACACACACACACTTCTCTTCCACAACCTATAAGCCAAAATCTCTGATTAAAAAAATATACTATTAAAAGATGAAAAGGCAAGACATACAGAGGAGAAAATATACAGACAAATATCTTGAACAAATTTTTATATGGGGGGGGTGTGTGTGTCCAAATGGCCAATAAATTAACTAAAAATAAAAGTTATTTTATTGTACCAGTTTTCAGATAAATGCAAATCAAACCTACAAGAAAATCTCTCTGTCTACTTGCCCAGCAGATGGTTAAAATTAAAAAGTCAGACAATACCAAGTGTTGCCAAGAACATGGGACAGTTGGACTGTCATACTTTGTTGGTGTGGTACACATTCTGCCAGGTTCTCAAAGGAGCACCACTGAGCTACACTGGTGTAGACCATGGTCAGCTGGGGAAGTAATGGTGGATATCCTAAAGCATTTATCTGTTGTTAACATTGGTGATATCATGTAAGGTTGCTTAGATTAGATCCAGCCCATCTAAACCCTCTCTTGTGGAAAGTTCACAGTTCATCTCTCTCAACTGATAAAATCAGAAGCCCAGGAGATATTGTTGAACCTTTATGCAGTGTGATCTCAATTAAAGAATTATGCATTTTGTTAGAAAAAATGTTTTTTCGAGACAGGGTTTCTCTGTGTAGCCTTGGCTGTCCTAGGCTTACTATGTAGACCAGGCTGGCCTCGAGCTCACAGAGATCCACCTGCCTCTGTCTCCCGAGTGCTGGGATTAAAAGTGTCTTACAAACCTGTCAATGATGATGAGACTACAAAACCTACTTTCTAAGTTACATGTTTGAATTTTTTTCACAGTGTTGAACATATTACTTTGTAAGCAGAAAAGCAATGGAAATTAAGTGAAAGCAAAATGAAATTATTTCCACAAAAGTCATTTTACAGAATTAAAAGTTTTCATATTACCTGTATTAAAAAACCAGTGGAAACTACACCAAAATGCCAGGCCGTCTGTGGTAGTTTGATGAGAAACGTCCTGCATAGAAGGCATTTCACTCAGGTGTTTGATTCTTTGGCCCCTGTTGGGAAGGGCCGCCTTTAGGAGCGATTGTTCATCGTGTCACCTGAGTTCTACCACTCTCTTTCTTCATGTTTGTGGTTGGAAGTGTGCCCTCTCAGCTCTCTTCTCAGGCCACAGCTACGATGCCACCCCTAACATTATGGTCTCTCTCCTTAGAACCATCAGGGCAAAACAAACTCCCATGAGTTGTTTTTGGTCATGGTGTTTTATCACAGCAACAAAAAGTAGCTAATACCTTTGCTGTCCTGTGGGTTGTTACTGACAGTTTCATTTACTTATTCAGTGGTTCTGTCACTATGCAGGCCTGCCTGGCTTTGAAGCTGCCATCATTTTTGCCTCAGCCTCCCAGGTTCTGGGATCACAGCTGTGCATCCCAGAACTCACCTGCCTGATAAGGACTGAGTCCCTGGTGAAGGTGTGACTTTCTGTTGCTTCTTGTGCACTTGCTTTCATCCCCTGTTCATCTGCATGCACCTGATTTCCTTTTCATATAGAACACAGACACTTTCCATTGCAAATAACATAAGCAACATAGAGCATGTAGAGGGAAAAAAGCCCATGGAAATCCCAATTTAAATTTTATATACTGATTTATTTAGAATCAAGGTATCACTATGTCGTCCTGAATGGCCTTGAACTGGGCCATGTATACCAGGCTGGCTTCAGACTCACAGAGACCTGCCTACTTCCTGAGTATTGGGGACTATAGGCATATTCCAACTTGCCTGGCTTTCAAATGTATTATTACCGTGTATGTGTGGTGTGTGTTAGGGGGAATGTGAGAGCAGTAGCATACATGCTTAGGTCAGAGAACAGTTTTATGTGGCTTCTGGGTCTTGACCTCAGGTGGCCAGCCTTGAACCACAAGTGCTTTTACTTGCTGAGCTATCTGGCTGGCTCAAGGTTAGAACCAAAATTCCAGTCTTTTCTCAGAAGCAACACCCCCCCCCCCATCCACACATCCAAAATATAGGTGTTTAAAACACAAATGGGTGGCTCACCCCTATATCTTAACACCTTCTGTGACTTGCTGTTTGAGTCCCTATCTCCGCCCCAACACGACTAGCCCAAAGCTCCTTTGCCCTTTCTTCCAGTCTCCATGCAATAAGCAATTATAACATCTCATTATTGGATGTTTTTCTTAAGCACTTTAGATGGGAAAGGTTCAAAAGGGACAAAACATGAGAGGAAAACATGCAGCCGTGGCCACAGAGAGAAGATGGAGAACACAGCCAATGCTGTTTTCAGTTAGTCTCTTGGATTTTCGCTCCTGTTTATTGTGCCTTCTCACCTCCAAGCAGCTAGGGCATTCTGTGTCCATCATGTCATTGTCTCGGGGACAAGTGACATAGCAGAATTCAGAAATCAATGCCCTGTGTTGTATTACCATGGCTTGGTCCTTATGGGGACACACAAGGACTCAGAGCCTAGACACAATAGGATGCCTGCTGACAAGAGCCTGTGTCCCCTGTGGCTCTTAAGTCCTCCCCATGGGATGGAAATATCTGATGAGGAGAGAAGCTCATTGGAGGTGAAGGAGGATGCTCTGCTTTTTGTGACCTCTGAGGAGGCAGGCTGCGCCTTGTGTCTAGACTGCCTCAAGAACTGTCACTGTGTAAACCCCTGGCAGGTCTGGAAAGCCAGAGAGCCGAGCAACCAGGGTATCTGTGTTTAGGCAAAGCCGGAAGCCATGACATTCATTATGAGGAATGGCCTGGATTTAGTCTATGCTCCGGGTCGATGAGCCTGGAGGAGAGGTGTTCGCTCACACAGTGTTCATCTTTGTCATGGGAGGACTGACTGATGACTGAGATGGCTAAGCATCAGCGAGGCTGTGTGCCGTGTACACCTGAGTTCCAGCCCTGAGCTCCAGCCCTGCTCCAAGGAGAATCCAGGGTTGGCTTCCCCCTTTGTTTTGGTGCTGACTGGACTTTCCTGTGATTGGTCATGAGCTTTGGGGATTTCCTCCAGAGATCCCCAAAGCACAGACCCAAGAGACAGGCGTACTTTCTCCCAGACTTGCTGCTTTGTGAGGTCCCCAGTAGTAGTAGCAACAGTAGCAGCAGCAGCAGCAGCATGGCCTGGTGGTCACAGGCATGTAACTTCTTCCCACTTCTTGGCCATACTTGTGAAAACAGGGAAAGGCCTTTCTGGACAGGGCTGTGTGGGCACCCAGCCAGGGATGCTGCCAGTTGGTGCTGAGTGACTAAGGGCTGCAAGTTAAAACCAACAAAATCACTTTTCTAATGTGTTGAACTTGAGACCAACTGCCTCAATTTGAGGTAGTTTCCAGACTTATGTGATGAATTCTAATGGGTTGGAGTGAGCTTTGGAAATCACCTGGAAACACCAGCTGCATCAGTGCCTAGGGATGCCACTGAAGTTGGTATAACCATAATACAAGCTGATGGAAATGTGAGGGCAAGATGGCGTCACGTAACCTTGGATCGAGGAAACCCTTTCTGCGTGGCAGTCCTAGGGCTTCTGCACAGCTGAGGATGTGGAGGTTTTTGTCAGCCCTGCTCAGTTGGTACTTGGCTTGCTTACTCACCATCAGTTCAGACAAAGGCGGCCTTGGAGCGGTTCCTCGTTCTCACATCCCTTTTCCTGCCTCTTTCCCTGTCTCCCTGCAGGAGCCTTTACACCCAGGCACTCATTTGCTCTGTTCCCATCCCAGGACTCTCCCCACCTTTGCAGTTGGTCCCTGCCTGTGCTGTGTGATTCTTATCCAGGCAGTCCCATTGCTAATTTGTGGGGGTGTCTTTTTCTTTCTACCTCACAAACTGTCCCCCAGCTGGGAAGGAGAAAGGATCTACTCTTCAGGAAATGCTGCTCTTTAGGTGGGAGAGGACTAGCTTCCCAAAAGTGCCAAAATGAAGATCCTTCTCTGCTGAAAACAAACAAAACCCCTTTATCTACCAGCTTCCTGTTTCCGCCCCTGAAAGCCACCCTTCTCAGACACGTGGCATCCTGCCAGGGGACATGGATTCGTAGCATGAACTGGGCATGCATTCCTGTATGGTGCTGGAAGCTGCGGGAAAGCCATTTAGTATGTATTTCTCATTAAAGCATGTGTTTCTCATATAGTATTTACTTCTTATCAGACCTATGGCCACATGTGGCTTGAGGGATAGGGTGGCCATCAGTGTAAAAGTCATGTGACATTTAAAGATTAGTCAACCATGCAACATGGCTTGTTTCTGGTACGCTGCTTTTGGTCATTGTATCAAGATTCACCGTGCCTTGCCCTTCCTCTGCTGCTAGGATGCCTTTCAGTGGAGAGTGCAGTCCTTGTAAGTGGAAGGCTGCTATTGGCACGGCTGATTTAGTGGATGTGGGCATCGTTTTGTTTTGATTTTTTTTTTTTGTTATTGTTGTTGTTGTTGTTGGTGGTGGTGGTGGTAGTGGTGGTGTTGAGGTGTGGAGGACTGAGCCCAGGGTCTTGAACGTACTAACTGAGCTCTCTACCACTGTACTGGAGGCCCCATGTCTCTTGAGATGGTTTCACTATGCAATACCCTAGTCTGGCCTTGGTTTCCTCAACCTCTGTCCCTTGACTCCTGAGTTGCTGGCATTAGAAGTGTGAGCCACCACATTCTAGCAGCACCACTCCAGATTTGTTTGGTTTCACTTTTGAGAACAGAGTCTCCTGGAGCCTGGGTTGGCCTCAAGCTCACTGTGTAGCCAAAGATGATCATGAGCTTCTAGGCCTCCTGCTTTTGCCTGGTATTACAAGTTCTGGCATCACAGGCATGTGATACCACACCCAGGAAAGTACTGATATGTTAATAGTGTTTTCTTTTTTCTTTACCCCTTAAAACTTCCCTCTGGACCTTCCCTTATCTTGTTATTAATTTGTTGCTGGGGTTGTTATAGCAGAGATAATAAGGAACAGTCTGGTCTCCTCCCAAGGTTTTACCTGTTTATTTTACTTCATAGCGAAATTAGCAAGCTTTCATTTGTAAGAGTTTGAATTCCAGGTCCTCTGCAAAGCTCAGGCTATGGAACCAAGTCTCTGAAGCCATCAAAGTAAATAGGTTGACTTATGTCCGCTAGATGTTGATATCTTAATCCTCAGGATCTCAGAATGTGACCTTATTAGGAGAGGAGGGTCTTTGCATGGTAATCAGGTTAAATAAAGCTCATTAGGATGAGCGTTAGTCAACTAGAACTTGTGTTCTTAGAAAAATGGAATTTGGACATAGACCTTCACAGAGGGAAGGGGCATATAGGAACACAGTGAGAACAAGTTGATTTGCGTTAATGGAAATGTAATAAATATTCCAGCTCAAAGTGGCAGAGTGAGTCCATGCATTTGTCTGTGTAGAACTCACTGAACTAAGGGAGATGATGTAGAACAGCGCCATGGAAGCTCTGAAAACATGAGGCGGTGCTATGTAGAGACGTCCGTATATTCTACCAGGTGGGAACTAGATGGGCATTCAGGGTCAGCTGGAGCTCGGTAGAGAATTGTGTCTGAGGTGGGGGGAACTTCAGAGAGGCTTCAAGCTTGGAATAGATACACACCGAGGGCGAGAAGTCAGCTCAGAGGCAGCGTGTGGGTAGTGAGGTAGAAAGGTGCCTTGGGACACTTGGCTCTGAAGCTCTTTGCTTTCTAAGAAATGTGCAGGGCAACTTGAATTCTAAGAAATGCCCTCTGAACATGCGAAAGACTTGCTAAGGGACGGCCCAAGAAATGACGTTGGGGCCAAGGGGCACTGCTACATCTGAAGACTCAGCAGATTAAAAAGGAGTCCTTGGGGAGAGCCAGAGGGTGATGAGGAAAGCCATCTAAGTAGGCTCAGAATCGAAGGGAAGTACACTGAAGTGCTTTTTCCTTTGTTAGTACTGGGAACTCCAAGTCTGCCTCCCCTCCTGCTGGCGTATACTAAAAAGAAGATGACGGTGGGGGGAGTAAACAGAGTCCCCAGCTACCAGGGAACACACAGGAAGCACCTGCTGCAGCCTAGGAGCCCTTCACCAATAAATACACACCAACAGAATCACCAGTTACCCGAGGGAAATTAGCACCAGGAAGGACAAAGACATACAAATGGGAGTCACTTGAGGAGGTGTGGCACTACCAAAAGCAATTCTGTGACTTAAACACGTATTCCACAACAACAACGACAACAGCAAAGCAAACAACTAGCTACTGTAGCAAAACATGAAACTAGGAATTAGGGGCATTTCAGGGATGAGGTAGAAACCTAGTGGGACGGAAACTCCGTGAAATCCATGAGGGTGACACTAGAAAAGACTCCTAGTAATGGGAGACACGTAGCCTGAACTGGCCATCCTCTAAAACCAGGCAGGGCCTCAAATGAAGAGACTGGGACACTAACCCAGGCACACCACCTCTGGCCTGGCCTGCAGTTTGTCATGCCTGCAGGCTGTACTGGGACAAGGAGCCTAGCGTAATTGGAGAGACTTCACCCAGCAGCTCAGGGGAGCAGATGCAGAGACCCACAGCCAAATACTAGGCAGAGCTTGGCGAGTCCTGTGGAGGACAGGGAGAAGAATTGGAGGAACCAGAGGGATCAAGGACAACACAGGAACATGGCCCACAGAATCAACTGCCTGTGACTCAAATAGGCTCACAGAGCCCAGGGAGCCTGTATGAGTCTGACCTAGGCCCCCTGCATGTGCGTTATGGTTGTGTAGCGTAGTGTTCTTGTGAAATTCCTAACAGTGGGAGCAAGGGCCATCTTTGTCTCTTTCGCCTGTCTTTGAGATCCCTTTTCTCCTACTGGGTTGCCTTGTCCAGCCTTGACATAAGAATATGTGCCTGGTCTTATTGTAGCTTGTTATGCCATGTCTGGTCGATGTCCCGGAAGGCCTGCTCTTTTCTGAGGGGAGATAAAGGGAGGGAGGTGAATAGGGGCAGGAGTGGTGGATGGGGAAACTTGGGGGGGGGGATTGAGGGAGAGGAACTGCAGTCAGCATGTAATATATGATAGAAAAATAAATAAAAAGAAAAAAACCTATGATACAAGAATTCTTGGAAATTTCCGGGTCGTGGTGGCACACACTTTTAATTCTAGCCCTTAGGAGGCAGTGGCAAGCAGATCTCTGAGTTTGACACCAGCCTGGTTCCAGGCTAGCCAGGGCTACACAGAGAAACGCTGTCTCAAAACAAATAAGCACAAATGAAAGATGATTGTTAGAATTTTTAAAATGTAGTAAAATGTCAGATTAACAGTAACACTAAAACATTTTCAATCTGTAAACAAGGAAACAAAGCTTGGAAAGTCTTTCAGAGCCAAATATAACAATGTACTGAGTACGAGGCTGCATGGATGGTTCTGTGCCTGACAGGACTGACTGACTGTTCTCCCAAATGATCTGCTTCAGTTCCCAGCACCCACATGATAGCTCACTGCCGATGCCGCTTTCTGGCCTCAGCTGGTGCTTCACACATGTGGTATATGACTATTCACACAAGAAAATCCATCAATATTAAATAAAATGAAAAATAAATTAAAAATATGCTAAGTGTAAGTGATCTGTAAGAAAACAATACAGCTTGATAGATCTCCTGTCAGTATAATAGAGATAAAGGAAGCTAAGAAGCAATGCAGTCAAATCCTGCTGAGCTAAAGAAAGGCAGCAGCTGGAAAGCGGAAAAATGAAATCCAGGTCAAACATATTCTGATGAATTTCAGAATTTTTGGAAATAAAGTTAAACATAAAATCTGTTAGCAAGAGAAGAATGCGTTCTTTATTAGAAAATAGGAAATAGATCCCAATATGAGTGCAGCCAACAACTGCAGTAGATGATTGTAACAACGAAATGATGCTTTCAAAGATTTAAAGGAAAGGATATGAAAAGTTTATACCCAGCTGTATTAACTAGGATTCTTTTGGCTATGAGGAACATAATTCTTGAAGGGCTTCAAGCAGGAAGGAACTGTGTTGGATCACATCACATGAAATTCGGCTTTGAAAATCACCAGCATTAATAAATCCACTGACTTAATACAGATACGCAATCATCAAGAGTCACACTTCTTGCATTGTTCTGTGGTGTCATCCTCAAATTGTTGTTGGCTTTGCACATGGGAATACTTGCTATTCAGAAGTCTATGGAAAGTTTTCTTTTGTGTTTTCTTAACCAAAATTTTGGTACATGCTTATTCCTTAACCAATAGGTGGTAATAGTTATAAATCAACCAATCAAAACCCGCCATCTTGTGGACACAGAGGATAAAGGAGACCTGTTCAAAAACCATCTCATTGTGAGAAGCATGGGGTGAGAATAGATGGGTATTCTGGCATCCAGTAGTGTCTGCTGCACAAACCAATTAACAATTAAATAAGAGACTACAGCATTTCAAACATGCAGAGATGCCGGCAGTTTACTTACATGTAGCTTTCCCAGAAAACAGCAGTTACTAAATGGCATTCTTCAGCCAGACAATTACCCAGTAGAACAGTGAAAGGAATCCCACATTGCTACTCTGGAGCAGATTTGGAAAGCAATTAGTAACAGTCAGAAGTCTCTTCTCTCTCCCTCTCTTGCCCTCCCCCCACTTTCTCCCTCCTGAGTGCTGGGATTATAGGCTGGGGACCACCTTGCCCAGCTTCGAGAGTGTCTTCAAGGAGAACATAACCAGGAATTCTTGGCTTTATGACTCGATGCTCACAGATGCCGTTGCTGTACTCATTTTTCACTTCCCTGGAGTTCTGAGAAAAGTGCAAAGTCATGCTCCAGTTATGATGGAAGTAGAAATGTGCCTTGGCGTCCATCGTCTACGGAGGGAGGAGAAAGAGTGCTCTCACTCTAGTTGCTAGGAACATTTTTCTTCAGTGGATTCCATGACACCAGGCCACCTTTAGTTCTTCGAGTCCTCTTCCATTGGCTGTGCCCCTCAGCCCCCCAATGGCATTTACCAGTTTTGAGTTTTTAGAATCCATTTGAAAGTCAGTGCACAGGACATGTAATTACTGAGCAGAATGTACGTTTATTAACCCTGTTTGGAGTGTAGGGCATGAAATGGGAGGGTTCTAAGTGAGCCTTCTTTAGTGGGAGTTAGTGTTTCCTAATGGATAACATAAAAGGTAGAAACGTGAATAACGTTGAAGTTATGAAGGAAACTGAAGAACTAGAGAGAAGCAGGTTCCTTTCCTTAGGGATAAAGGACTGTCGGGTACGTGGAATGGGCATGAGGCTGTTCTAGGCTTAGCGCTAGCTTATGGGACGTATTATAAATATTAGTAGGTTGTGGAAAAGCCCAGTGAGGCAGATGAGGGTGGGATGCAGCTCATTCCCACTGTGTTCACATCTTGCTGCATTGCTGTCTCCTGCCTTGACTGTTGACCTTGGCCTCTTATTACAAGAGGTCCCACTATGAAGATGGTGCCTCCTCTTCTTTCTCCTCTTTGATTTATTTATTTATTTATTTATTATGTATACAATGTTCTCCCTGCATGTGTGCCTGCCCGCCAGAAGAGGGCACAAGATCTCATTATAGATGGTTGTGAGCCACCATGTGGTTACTGGGAATTGAACTCAGGACCTTTGGAAGAGCAGCCAGTGCTCTTAACCTCTGAGTCATCTCTGCAGCCCCGATGGCATCTTCTTGATGGAACTTGCCTCCTCAGGGAGATTTGTCCTGTGACAAGAGTAAAGTTTCAGACTTGACAAAAGTCAGCGTTATCCTTGACTGTCCACAAGTGGCCTTAACACAGCTTGAGTGCTAGAGTTACTTCCACTCAAGTTCACAGAAGCTGCCGTTTCCCCCACTCAGCTAGACGTGAACTAGATGAAATCCAACCCACGCTTTCCCGAACCCCCACCCCCCACCCCGCCCCACAGCTCTATGTAAGCAGGAAGAGGCTTTGAGCTCCCAGGATGGATGCTGCACTTATTTTAAAATGGAGTGCTCCCCATTCCTCCTGCCCTGGCACTCTGGTTTGCTCCTTTGCTTTGTTTTTCTCCTGGGCCATGCTGAGAGCCCATTGTAGGACTTGCCTGGAGTCTATTCTATTCTGTGGCTGAGGGAGGTGTTGGTGGGCTGCGCTCCTCTTGCCTAGCCCTGCAGTGTGGAGAGTAGCGGGGATGACTTCTCACCCTGCCTAGACTTAGCACGGAAGCTGAGACCCTTACATGAGTTTGTTCCTTTATCGGTGGCAGGGTATTTGAGACAAATGACTTAATTTAACATCTGCTTCAGTTAAGCAAACCCCTGGAGCAGCTGCCTCTCTGAGGCTTGTCTGAGCTTTCTCCGTTTACTGCACACACAGGTGTTGAGAAATAACTTTTTTTATTTCCCTCTCAAAAGACATTTGGCCACTGAATTGGCTTCTGTGCCTGCCTGAACCTTGGTTTCCTGTCAGTCACATGAGGAATGTGGTTCTTCTTTCTGAGGCGTCCTTTGCAGATGTCTGCCTCTCTGGCCGGATTCCTTGCCAATCTGACAGGCCCACGGAAGCAGCAGGACATACCAGGAGGATGCGCTTGAAGGGCTCTCCTCCCACAGATTTTGTCACCTCACCAGTGTCACCTCTGCTGGCTTGACTGGCTAAGAATTCATGTGGATGAAGAACCCCTTTCCTAAACTAGGATGGAGTACTTACCAAAGGCTCAGGAAATGACAGAAGTTCATTTATATTATGGGTTTTTCTCTGTATGATGTTATTGCTGGAAGTCATCATCTTATTTTATTTAAGACAGTCTTTATATATATGTATGTATGTATGTATGTGTGTATGTATGTATGTTTGTGTGTGTACACACACACACACACACACACATACACACACACACACACACACACATATATATATATATATACCTCATGATGATTTCAAATTCTCTAGGAGAGCCTGGGCTGTGTTCCTGAACTCATGTTTCTCCTGCTTGGCCCCCTGAAAGCCTAGAATCATCTTAATAGAAATCACCTTTGAAGTCTTCATTTCCACCTCATTCCTTGGTATGTAAACATATTAGCAGATTCCGTCTTCCAGAAACATCTAGGAGGAAATGCCAAATGATGCCATGAAAACCTGAGACCTGAACTAAGACTTTGGTGCACATGTGTGGAGCACCAGAGCCCTCCGTCCCCCTGGTGGAAGTGGAACCGCTCACTGCTCTGTCTGCTGTGTGAGCGTGTGGCCAGGGTGGGTGGAGGAAGCTGTACCATCCATGGATCTGGAGTCCCAAAGACACATGGGCCCTACGGGGTCAGCTGAGGGAAGTAGCCAGGGTTGGCATCTGTATTTTATTTGTGTATGCATGTGAAGCAGCAGCAGGTGGCTTGTGTATGCACATGCGTGCGTCCTTGTAGAGATTAGAGGTCAGCGTTGGGTGTCTTCTTCAATTGCCCTCAACCTTATTTTTTGAGATTGGGCTTCTTACTGCTTAGAACTTACCAATTCTTTGGCCAGATCAGTTTGCCAGTGAGCCCCAGGGATTCTACTATCTCTGCCCCTCTAGTGCTGAGATGACTAGACACCTACAGTCATACCCGACTTTAAAACCTTAAAAATAATGGGTGCTGGAGACCTGAACTCAGCTCCTTATGTCTGCAGGGCAAACTGCTTACTAACTGAGCCATTTCTCCAGCCAGGCACCTGTAGTTTTAACAATACCTCGAGTGGTGTAGAGCTTTGGCTGGGCTTGAGGACAGTGTGGAGACAGGGGTCTTTGCCACTGAGTTGGTTTTGCTTTCATGGATTTCTTTTAGGGCCAATCTGTCCTATCCATCATCTGGGTAGGCACGGGATTTCTCATTGGCTTATGGGTGAGCTTTTCATGACTGATGTTATTCACCACTTCTATGGACCTCTGTGAGGCCTGGGGAACTTCTTCCAGTTCCATTGGCTGATGGGCCACTCGAAGGTGCCTTTTGAGAAGAACTGGGGTGGGCGGCAGATGGAGTCGGGCTGCATCTGCTGCTGTCTTGGTGTGATGTCTTCTGTGTTCTTGAGCTAGGCTCAGACAGTTGCTGTCACATTGTGTGTCTGATGCTTTTTTTTTTTTTAAATTAAAATAAAGGCCTACTGTTTTTAAAAGAGAATTGGCAGGAGACCAGAGAAAAGTATGAATTTAAACTTGTTTAAAGAGAACAGATACTTTTTGCCTCTTGGCTACTTTTAGTACTTAGGAACAGGGACTTGGTACTCACCAGCCATAGCAGAGGGAGACCACAGTTGATGGATGGATGAATGGATGGATCATGGGGATATTTTGGGGGACCCTGGGTTAGGGCCTGGGCAGGATGAGAAACCTGAGAGGTTTGGGCAGGCATTGGCTATTTGCCAAATGGTCAAAAACTATTTCAGTATTTTGCCAAGTAGGATGTCTGTCTGGGTGTGTACTGTTTGTACATCAGCTGTGGTAGTAAAAGGTGGTAAACATATTGGTCAACCTCAGCTCCAGTGTGATGGCAGTCAAGCCTAGGGGAAAGATGCTGTGGAGGAGGCGTGGACATATCTGTCTTGTCAGTGCTATGTCCTTAGTCCTAGACACATAGCAGGTGCTCAACAGCTACATATGTGTGCATGTGTGTATGTGTGTGTGTGTGCAAGATTTGTCTTCAGCTGAAGAAATGCCTCCATAAGATTGGCCTATGGGCAAGCCTGTGGTGCATTTTCAAAATCAGTGATTGATGTGTGAGGGAGCAGTACATTGTTGGTGATGCCATCCCTGGGCAGGTGGTCCTGAGCTGTTTAAGAGTGCAGGCTGAGAGAGCCATGAGGAGAAAGGCAGTAAACAGCATCCCTCTGTAGCTCCTGCTTCAGTTTCTGCCTTAAGTTTCAGGCTTGACTTCCTTCAATGATTTGAATGTGACTTGGGAGTTGTAAGAGGCAAAACAAACAAACAACCTTTCCTCTACGAGTTGCTTTTTGGTCATTGTGTTTATCACAGCAGTAGAAACCCTGATGAAGACACTTGAATATCTATCTAGCCTTTTAGCTGTTACGAGTCTCCTAAGAGCTGGTCACTACAGAAGCCAGAGTGCTCACAAAGCATCGGGGCAGGCGTAATGCAGAGACACCACTGGTCGGTGCTGAACCTAAGCAAATGTTGAGTGCTCAACTCTCAACATGCCATCTTCATCGACTCCCTCCACCTCAGAGCTCAGAGAACATCCCAGAAGAGGGAGCAGAAAGCATATAAGAGCTGGAGGGTGGGAGAAGTCCTCCAAGTGCTGTCTTCTGGACCTGACATGGCCACCGCACTCGTGATGACCTGCGCAAGAGCGAGCCAGTCAGCCAACCAACATTCCAGCACAGGTTGGGAGGGACCGATGAGGCTCTGCCCCTAGCTGAGGAACCGTTGGCAGTGAATGGTTGTTGGGGGAGAGAAGGGTTCATTTTTCTTCAATGATGTAGCCACTATCAGTTGCCCATGACCCCATGACTCACCCTTCACTCACCCATGCAAGCAACCTGGATTAAGCAGAAAGCATGACTGTGGAAGGATCTGTTAGGAAGAAGAAAAGTCCCAGAGGAGCGGGAAGAGCCTGAGAGAACAAAATGGGAGGTGAATATGATTAGGATTTGTTATGTACATGGATGGGAACTGTCAAAGAATGAATAAAAAATTGTATTAAGAAAAGTGCAGACACAGCGGTGATGTCATGCAGAGAGATGGTCTCTAGAAGCTAGGCTGCCCTCTGTGTGCATGGCAGCTGTCGGGGCGGGAGAATAAAAGGTATTCTCATACTGGCAGAGTGTCTTTAACCTGGCTTCGTGAAACCAGACGGCTCACACCCTCCCTAGACAGTGTTGGGGCTATGCTGACAATCGTGTGCCGCTGAGCTGACAGTTCAGTGTCTCGGTTATGTTATTGCATCTGCTTGTTTATTCTGCTGCATAGCACTCTGGTCCAGAGTGTCACTTGTTTTCAGTTCCCCAGCTCACCATCCTTATGATCCATCCTGAGCTGAGACCCCCCCAAGGCTAGCCTTGGGGTTGGCCATGCGGGCTCCTGAGCTCCTGTCTGGCTCTGTGTGGGAGTGCCTTCTCTGTGCTGTGGCTTCCTGGCCACAAACGGAAGCAGTAATGGGTCCTGCGAGTGTTACTATAGGGAATACACTTAGGGACAAGGCCTGGCACATCTCTGGTGCCATATGGATGCTTGTTCCACTTAGGATCTAATTTTAAAGGACCAGATTTCCAATATGCTAATGTGAGACATACAAACTCAACCAGGTGACTTTCATCCTTGGGGCTGAGGCTGGGCAGCCTTTGATGCCTCTGCTGTTTCAGAATATTTCAATGGAGTTTGTCTTATGAGTGTGTGTGGGACATCTCTTTAAGGACAGCTTGAGCACATTTTCGTGTACTTCTAGGTATTGTGACTCACAGGAGAACTGCCAGGAGACTGGCTGGAGGACTTTGTGAAACAGTCCCACTGATGAGATGGAAGGGGTTCTTGGAGAGAGACTGAGGCAGTTACAGATGTCGTGTGTCAAGTCATCCTCTCATCCTCCCCCTCTTCCCGGGGGAGGCTGCTGTCTACCTCATGTGACAGTGATGGGGTTATCATTAGGGTTATTTGTATTTCATTCTGCCCTCACCAGGGGACATGTGATCTAATGTGGCCAACCTGCTATCACATCCCCCTTATCATCTACACTGGTTAGAGGACGGTGCTTTCTAGAACTGCGGTTCCAAAAGACTTCTGTGGGCTCTTCTTCTAGTAGACACACGTTAGTAATTTGTAAGAATATTGAAACATCGGAGCCTACCATGGACACAGAGAGTCGATCTATAGCTAAAGAATAAAGTTAGTGTGCAAGGAGAGGGGGCTATAAGCAGGGAGAACAAAAAAGAGACAGAACACAAGCATATCATTTGAGCATAAGACCAACCATGGCTGAACAGTCCTGAGGAGTGGAGTCTACAGATTTCTAAAATTCTTTGATATGGCCTCATAAGAAAAAGTTTAGAAAGATCCATTTGATATATACACATTGTGTGTGTGTGTGGTGTCTGGTGTGAGTGTGGTGTGGTGTGTGTGTGTAGTATGTGTGTTATGTGCAGTGTGTGTGTGGTGGTGGGGTGTGTGTGTGTGTGTGTGTGTGTGTGTGTGTGTGTGTGGTAATGTAGGGTGTGTTTGTGGTGTGTGTGGTATGTGGTGTGTGTGGTATGTGGGGTGTGTGATGGTGGTGGGGTGTGTGTGTGTGTGTGTGTGTGTGTGTGTGGTGTATGTGTGGTAATGTAGGGTGTGTTTGTGGTGTGTGTGGTATGTGGGGTGTGTGGTGGTGGTGGTGTGTGTGTGTGTGGTATATGTGTGGTATGTGTGTGGAGTGTGTGTGGTGTGTGTGGTATATGGTGTGTGTGTGTGTATGTGTGTGTATGTGTGTGTGTATGTATGTGGTATGTGTGGTATGTGTGGTATGTGTGGTATGTGGTGTGTGTGTGGATGTGTGTGCGCGCGCGCGTGTGTATGTGTGTGTGTGTGTAGGTACAAATGGAGGCCAGAGGTCAACCTCAGATGTCATTTCTCAGGAGCACTGACCACCTTGGTTTTTTGAGACAGGATCTCTCATTGGCCTGGAACTTGCTGATTAGCCTAAGCCATTGAGGTCCATGGCTCTACCTGTCTCCATCTCTCCAAAGCTGGAGTTAGTATAAGTACATGCCAATGTTCCCCACCATTTTTATTTTTTTAAACCCATGGGCTCTGGAGAGTGAGCTCAAGAGTTCTTGGCTTGGCCTGGAGAGATGGCTCAGCGGTTAAGAGCACTGACTGCTCTTCTAGAGGTTCTGAGCTCAATTCCCAGCAACCACACGGTGGCTCACAACCATCTATAATGTGATCTCATGCCCTCTTCTGGCCTGCGGGTGTACAAGCAGGCAGAGTACTGTATACATAAGAAATAAATCTTCAAAACAACAAACAAACAAACAAACAAGAGTTCTTGGATGTCAGTTGTCTCCCAGCCCTGGTTTGACAAGGGACTGTTGAAGCTCTCTGAAACTGGTCTTGGGATCAGTCTCCACCCTCTGGGCCCTCCTTCCGGGTTTCCTCTCTCTGAGATGCTGCCGCCATTGGCTTCCTTGTCCACTCAGATACCTCCCCACAGCACCTCTGATCAGGTACAGATCCCATCTCTCCCTTCACCGGGCTCACACATCATTTTTTTCTCTACTCATTTGTCTTTCACCATCATAATCAGTCATTCAGGTGGCTCACTGTCACCCAGATTCTGCTGGTGTTGAGGTGCTGTTGTCAGTAGCTTGAGTGCACAACTGGTTGAGGTGCAGGCCTGTTTGGGATCCCTGGGGTGGGGCCAGTGGGAAAATGCTTCTCAGAGAAATCACCGAGGTGTCACTCCAACAACTTACGGCTTTGGTTTTTTTTTTTTTTTTTTTTTTGTTGTTGCTCCAGTTCCAATGTCTTCTGGTTTAAGAAAGGGGATTTAAGCAAGTTCTTCTGGAGGATTTTTAACCCTTTTATTTAATTGATTTATATTTTATAATATTCCTATAATGAGCATGTATTGCTCTTATAATTAGAAAAATATTTAGGGAGTAAAAATAATTTCCTGTTGCAGAAGGGGTCAGGATAATGACAGAACATGGCACGAAGGAGGCGGTAATGAGAGTTGACTTTACCTCCTAGGAGTCTTGCCGTATAGAGGAAACAAACAAACCATTTGCTAATGAATGCTTCATTAATTCTAATTATTTCAAGTAGCCAGAACGCAAACAAGAGGTTGTGATTTGATTTTTCACCAGTCAGTATTGACATGCAATGCTATTCAATCAAACTTATTCTCAGAGTGTTAAACAGTGTCTGTGTAGGACATTACAGACAAGCCGTGTGAGATACTGGCAGGGCTCGGGAGATGGCTTTTTGGGCAAAGTGCTTGTCACACAAACATGAGGACCGCAGTTTAGATTCTTAGCACTACCAGAAAAGCTGGGCACCACAGTGTGTGTGATGCCAGTACTGCAAGGCTGGACATGGTGTGTGTATGTGTGTGTGTGTGTGTGTGTGTGTGTGTGTAATTCCAGTACTGAAAGGCCAGACATGGCTGTGTGTTCAATCTCAGCACTACAAGGCCAGACACAGCCTTGTGTGTGTAATCCCAGTACTGAGGAGAGGGAGACAGAGACTTTGCAGCGTATAGGCCATCAGTTGAACCTTAGGCAAGCGCCAGGTTTAATGAGACCCTGTCTCAAAGGACAGGTTGGAGAGGGATTGAGAAAGACACTTGACATTAACTTCTGGCTTCTCTACATGTTCACCCACACATGTGCACAATCACAGGCCAACACACACACACACACACAATCCTATGTTCACATGCACACACATGTGCAAACCCCCAAATATATATGGGCATGTGCACACACTCACATTTGCACACATACAGCCTTGCACACAAAGATATCAGTCCTATCCTTAAGTTCTCAGTACAGATTGTCTCTCTCTATAAAATTTAGCAAAAAATGATGACAGCTTTGCTCACTCTCTCCAATTTAACAAAACTTTCCAGGTACTCAAAGTCAAAGAAGAAGAGGAGCAAAAATTGATTGTCAGTTAAACTGAACTTAGTGTCCAGTCTTCTAACTAATGGTCCAATGACAAGGTAGAAATTATTGAATAAATGATTAGGGACAAATGAAGACGAAATGATTGCTTACCTAACACCTGCAGTTGTGCTCCTTTCTACAGTATTTTGGCTTTCCTTTTAAAAATTAATTTTATGTTCACCTCTTTGTCAATCCTTCTTTTTAATAGAAGCCTTTTTAATACTCTAAGGGGTGTTTTGCTTCTTGATGTTAAGCCAGGATACCTCAGGATATTCTATAAACACATCCATTAGGTTGCTGACTCCCCCTAAGTCTGACGATTTACTCAACTGATATAACAGGTAGTTGGGTTTAGCCACTGTGTAGAGAGCTATCGTTTAGCACAGTTTGATATTTAACAGCTTAACCATGAAAAATACAATTGATGTTAATATGCTCCATTCGGGCCTGCTTCCAAAGAAGCCTGCAATTTAGCCATGTCAAGCTCCCTCAATTGGTGTTTACCAATAAAGCCTGATTTCAACAGTAGAAACATTCCTTCAAACACAAACAGCACGGGGAGTGTGCGTGGTGTCAGGGGGTGCGGTGGGGGTGGGGTGGTCGGCGCTCAGTGGTTCTTCCATGCATGTGCCAACAGCTGAGTGCATTTTTTGCATCCTTCCATTTCCTTTCCTGTGCTGCACTGACTTGAGGCTTACAAACTAAAACCTGGTGTGGGACTTTAACACGCTGTGGCCAAGGGTGCTCCTGAAGAACTCACTGAAGGAGAAACTTGCCCAGCTTAAGCCTAACTTTCTTTCTTTCTTTTTTTAAAATTTATTTATTATTATGTATACAGTGTTGCTGCTTGTACACCTGCCAGCCAGATGTACATTATAGATGGTTGTGAGCCACCATGTGGTTGCTGGGTATTGAACTCTGGCCCTTTGGAAGAGCAGGCGGTGCTTTTAACCACTGAACCATCTCTCCAGCCCCCTAACTTTCACTTAGGGATACAGATAGGTAAAAAGTGGGATTGGCTTGGTGTTCCCCACACGTAACAAGAGGATTTATTAATATTTTAGACGATACTAATGCTTGCTTAGATCAGGCTGTACTGAGCATGTCTCTTGCTTCCTCTCAGTGTCTGTAGAGCCATCAGGCTGTCTGCTTCTCTGCCTCCATGCTCCCAAGTCAGAGATAGGGGTACAGCCACAGGAGGAGGAGGAGGAGGAGGAGGAGGAGGGCTGGTCTGACAGTTGCAAACCATGTACAAATTGCATCTTCCTGTTGCATTAATTTGTACCCTCCCATTGAACCCTCCAGTCTGTGCCCCTCCTCTCAGACCAGGCCGGCTGTGATAGCTTAGACTTGTTAGGGTGGCAGAAGTGATAACCTGTGGGTTCCAAGGTGTTCCCTGCAGCATAAGGACCTTGCCCCTTGCCACAGGTGTTTGACTTGTCACATATGACTACCTTGAGTTACACAGCAAAGGATTTTAGTGGATGTGAAGAAATTAAGATGGGCCCTGGAGAGATAGATGGCTCAGCCATTAAAGGCTAGGTTCACAATGAAAAAAAAAAAAAAAAAAAAAAAGGCAAATTAAGATATCTATATCTATCTATCTATCTATCTATCTATCTATCTATCTATCTATCTATCGATCTATCTGGATTTTTCAAGTGAGTCCAAAATAATCCTTTTAAAGAGGGAGCCAAAAAGTTAGTGTGGTACAGATTTAAAGATGCTCTGCTGCTGGCTTTGAAGGGATAGGAAGGGGCCATGGGGTCAAAGAAGGCAGGCAGCCTTTTGAGCTCGAAGAGGCAAGGGTCAAGCTTCCCTTTAGTTCCCCTGAAGCAAGGCAGATTGGCTAATTTGATTTTAGCCCTGTGAAACCCACTTGAAGCTTTGACCTGCAGTACTGTAAGATAATAGGTTTGTGTTGTCCCGAAGTCAGGTTCAAGGAAGCTTGTTATTGCAGCAGCAGGATACTAATACACTAGGCTAAACCAGTAAGGCTTCGTTGCGTTCTGTTATTGTGTGTGTACATATATGAGGGTGCATGTCAACATGTATGTGGAGGCCAGAGGTTTGCTTCAGGTGTCTTTCTTGGTTGCTTTCTACATTTTTTTTTAAGGCTAAAGAGCTCTTTGCTTTAGAGAGACAGTCTGGCCAGCAGCCAGTCACAGGAGTCCTCCTGTCTCCATCTCCCCGGCATTGGGATCACCGGTGTATTCTGCAGCACTTGGCTTCTTAAAGGCTGGCCAGGGTTCCAAACCCAGGTCCTTATGTTTGTGCTACAAGCATTTTTTCCACCCTGAGCCATCTTCCCAACCCAAGGCCTGGCTCTTTTTGGCTTAGTAACTCCTCCAGGCCTTTTCCAAGGACACACCCTCCTGAAAACCAGCCTCCATGCTATGAGAAACCCAGGCCACATATTCCCTTAGCTGCTATGAGAACATAGGCTTTGGGCCAGGCTAGCTCAAGCATCAGGTTTGTAATAGGAAATCTCTGTAGACACCAGCCAGTCACCAGCTGCTACAGTTATCCTCAAATTTCTGTCTTCCAGTCTGAGACCTCAGGCATAGTGGGGCAGAGACAAGCACTCTCTGTTCAAATTCCTGACTCACAAAATCCACAAACTTTGCAAAATGGCCTATTTCATACCAGGAAGTTTAGGCCAATTTGCTGAAGCCAAAATGTCAGTTAGGCTCTGTGAGCCATAGCATAGCATCTCACTCACTGCCCAGAAGCCACTGTGGTTGGTGTCTGTAGACGGGCTCATATCACAAGCTGATTTGGGCTGAGGGTGTGATGAGGCTGGGGGACACAAATGTGTCCTCAGGAGCTCGGTGTGGACATCGTGTCCAGGGACAGATGAGAGAAGCTGCTTTGTGGGAAACCCCTTGGCTTGGGCTGTGTAATAGCAGCTGCATCAGTTAGGATGGGCCCACAGGAAGCCACAGAACCTTGGAGAGCAGCGGCTGAAAGCAAGAAGACGGTAACTGTATGTGTACATGAAGGCGAGGGGGAGGGGGCGCAGCGAAGAGAAAGTGAGTTCAATCATTTAACAAGATCCTCCAGCTCCTCCTCCGTCCTCAGCTGCTCATTTGTGCCACAGATGATGCCCCCTGCCCCCTCCTCCCCTGCCCCCCACCCCTGCCATGATACTGGAGAACACCAGACAGTGTATGTCCCATGGTCTTCCCTCCACACCATCCCAGCATGTCTTTCCTTCCCTTGTGTTCAAAAGATAACCGCGATCCCATTTTCTGAGAACACAGAAGCTACTGAAAGGGAGTTTCCTCAGACCTCAATACCAGGTCTAGGAGGCATCTACCCCTGGATGCCTGCCTTCTGGCCCGTGGACGAGCTCTCCGCGTTCCCAGTGCGGCCAGGCCCACATCTGGACACTGCATCCCAAGCCTCTGGCCTGCCTGAGCCCAGTGTTCATGTTGCATCCTTTTTAGTTTTCTCTCTTACCACCCATTTTTCCTTTCCTACCGACTTTTCAACACTTTGTCATCCCACTTATCTCCTCCTTCCCTCCCTCACTTGCCTACCTCTATCCCTCTGTTTGCTCAGGACATAGCTGTCAGTGCCCTAATGGAAATATTCTGTATGGCATAGGTACATTATCTGTGTATGTGTGTATTCATCTACATGTCTTTGTACATGTGTGCGTGTGTGTGCTCATTAATAATCTGCGTCAACTTTTGGGGTACCTATGTTCTATTTCCTTTCCTGTCTTAGAACGCCCAGCTCCCCGTGTTATATTTCATATGTGTCTTTTAAAGTTGGCATAAATTCTGTGTTGTATTTATTCCAACAAGATGACTTCTAGCTGGGATAGTTATCTGTGATTGATTTGGGTTGAAGTCTGTCACTTGGGAAACTATTTGCTCTATTTACCTTGTTTATTTTCCTGCCACTTCTTACCTTCTTGGTTATTCCATGTACCACTTTGCTCAACTGAATCTAAGCCCTCTCTGCTCTTCTAGTGGCTTCTCTGGAAGTCACAGCACGGACATTCCACGCCTCAAAGTCTAAGTTTGTTTAACGAACACCCGTGTGCCCCTCCTGAATGACACAAAGACCTCAGCTGTCACCCATTTTGTTCTTGCCTTTAAAACCTCCAGGCCCATGTGCCAGCACTTGGGGCACTGTGGTCATGTAGGTCGCTCCTCCACTCTGTCACTTTCTCCATTCTTTCTTCCTGAAGCTCATTGTTCATCCGGGCCCCCTGTTCTCTCTCCCAAAGAACATTCTTTAGAATTCTGGCAAATTACTGTTAGCAAGTGTCTGCTGGTAGTAAGGCCGGTTTCTGTTGGAAAATTTCATTATTTTGCTCCCATTTAAAAAAAGATGTTTTCACCGAGAATCTAATCCTACATGGGGAATGATTTTCTTTGAATACATTGAAGATGTATTCACCTGGAGAGATGGTTCAGGGGTTAAGAGCACTTGTGGTTCTTGCAGAGGACCCAGGTTCAGTTCTCACACGATGCCTCACAATTGTCTGTAACTCTAGCGCCAGGGACCCTGATGCCCTCTTCTCACATCTGCAGGTACCAGGCGCACATGTGGTGCACAGACACACATGCAACCCAAACGCCCACACACATGAAAAATGAATATACTGAAGATGACATCCCATTGTCTCTGGCATCCTCTGTGGCTGTCAGGAAGCCAAATGCTTGTCCCCTCTGTGGAAACTTTTAAGATGTTTTGCTTGTGGTTATTTTAAGAAGTTCCACCATGACACGCCTAGGAGTGAGTTGTTGCCCAGGGTGCCTGGGTATTTTTCTCTGTGAGTTTATCACTTTTACAGAAATAAGTGATGGGACTGCACTGACCGTGTTCCACAGCCATGGTTTTCCATGGGCCTTTGCCTGGGTGTCTGTGACCAGTGGTTTTTGAGTCTGGAAAAGCTTTTCTTGCTGTCTTCTCTCTGAGACTTTGAACAAATGCATTTGGACCTCATCCTCTGTATTATTAATCTCTTTTATATTTTCTCTCTTGTTTTTCTTTGCTATATTTTGGGTAATTTAAAAAATCTTCCTATTAATTCTTTCTTCAACGTGGTCTAAGCTATTATTAAACCAAGCTGTCAATCTTTTGTGTGTGTGTGTGTGTGTGTGTGTGTGTGTGTGTGTGTGTGTTTTAAACAATTGTTTCTGGAGCTTCTTCTTGGCTACTTTTCAAATCATTAGTGTTGTCTTCAGATTCTAGTTCCCCGTAGGTTTTGTCAGGCTGTAACTTTGTTTCTTTAAACACAGTGAATTCAGTTGTTTTATAATTTGTACTTGATAACTGCAATATCCCTAGTCTTGACCTATCTGATTTTCAAGGTGTTGTTTTGCTTGGGAACTGCTAATTTCCTAGGACACAGGAGTGTTTTTCCTCTGTGAGTTTATAATTGTTAAGAGCGGTCCTGGGAATGCGTTGACCACTAAGAACAAGGTGCCTTCTCTAGAGAGGGCTGGACTTTGTAGAGCTTTGCCAAGTCCAGGCTTATTTCTGGTCTAGTGTAGTTGGTCAGTAAATGGAAGGCTTATGCCCTTTTCCCCCGTGTACATGAAATGCATTTGGATAACAAATTTTTGGTGGGGGTTCTTTTCCATTCTCTTAGCTGCCACCCTGTCTCACTCTTTACTTCCCTTCAGCTCTTTGCTCTTCCTTGTTAGTGACTATTTTGTTTATGGCACCTAAAGTGTTAACATAGCATGATCTGTTGTTGCTAGGTCATTTGTCTGCAGGTTCTTTACATTGACAAACAATAAACAATGGGTGCTTATGGCATCACACACCACACCACACACACACACACACACACACACACACACACACACACAGAGGAATAACTCATTAACTAGAATTTGTCCTTATATCTTTTTTACCAATACCCTCCAACTCTCACTTCTCCCACTCTCTGGTGAACACCATTTACTCTCCATTTAATTTTCCTAGATTCTAAGTGCAGTGCTTGCCATTCTGTGCCTGGTTTACTTAGTTTCACATGCTGTCTTCCACCTTCACTTATGCTGCTGCAAAGGATAAGGTTAAGGCTAATTAGTACTTCATAGTGTATAAATACTACATTTTGTTTATTCTATATTTTAGCTATAATAAATAATGTTGCAATGAACACAACGGTATAGATATTATTATGACTTTAGTTTTAGTTCCTTCATGTATATCATGTATGTATATATGCATATATATATATATATATATATTTTATTTATTTATTTATTTATCAATACCCCCACCCGACTCTCACATCTTCCCCAAAGTAGGTTTGCTGAATTATATAGTGGTTCTACTTTTGACACTTTAAGGAAACTCTGTACTGACTTCTATAACAAATGTACTAATTTATAGCAATGCTAAGGAAATGTATCACCAAAACTAGTTATCTGTTGTCTTTTTGGTAACAGCCACCCCAAATAGCATGAAATGATGTCACCTTGTGGGTATAATGTTTTTAGATTTATTTATTTTTCTTTTACGTGTATGACTGTTTTGCCTGCACGAATGTATGTATGTGCACTGTGTGAATGCCTGTGCTTGTGGAAGCAGAGGGGGTGTTGGGTTTCCTGGAGTTGGAGGTATGGAAGATAGAAGCCACCGTGTATGTGCTGGGAAACAGTGTGGGCCTATGCAAGAGCAACAAGTTTTCTTAACACTGAGCCATCCCTTTGCCCCACCCTTTTGTGATCTTATTTGCATTTCTGCAATGATTGGTGTTATAGAATATCTTTTAATATACCTGTTGGCCACTTCCATCTGCTTTTGAGAAATGTCTTTTCAGGCTTTTTGCCCACTAAAAAACCCAGGCTATTCAATTAGAATAAAATTGTAATTACTTAATTTGACACACAGACAGATTTCAGCTAGGCAGGAGGAACAGGTTCAAGGCTCTATTGTATTGCAGGGTGATATGGTTAATACTGAACACAGTGTATGAGAAATCGGTAAGATAGTACAGTTGAAGTATTTTCACTAAAATGAAGTGCTTAAGGTATTGAGTATATCAGTTAATTTAATTATTCCACAGTGTACACACATATAAAAACATCCCACAGGTACATGGAAGCTAAACATATCCGTCTGTTTTCTGGGTTTGAACCATTCCTTCTTCTCAGGTATCACTCGCTCTCCCTCTCCCTCTATCTATATCTAATCTGTATCTATACCATCTCTATATACACACACACACATATTGTCCCACTCCGAGCTTTGTCTCTTTACTGCTTCTTGCCTGCATAGGATCTTTTTAATTGGTTATTGTTTTTTGGTTGTTGTTTGTTTTCTGTACTTTGGGGGTCTGTATCCAAATGGCTGTTATCAAGAAGCTTGACTCTGCACATTCTCATAGGACTTCTGTAGTTCTGGGGGCGGGTTGCTATGCTTAAATGGTTTTGTTTTTTTCAAGACAGGGTTCTCTGTATAGCCATGGCTGTCCTAGAACTTGCTCTGTAGACCAGACTGACCTTGAACTCAGAGAGATCCACCTGCCTCTGCCTCCTGAGTGCTGGGATTAAAGGCCATGGCTTTGAGATATTCCCATCATGCCTTGGACTAAAAAGATGAGCAGAAAGAAAGCTTTCCCCACTTAAGTTGCTTCTGTCAGGCATTTTTCACAACAAAGAGAAAAGTAAAATGTAAGTCAGCCAGCTGGACACGGGCAAGCACCCTACTGTGCTCGGTGGTGTGAGACAGTGTAGGCTTTCTTCTGACTGTGGCTGCCTCTCTCTCCCTCAGAGCAGATGAGCAGGAGGGAACCATGCTGTTCTCAGACTTGGATATTATTAATTTCATGTTTGTGTACCCACAAACTTCATATGTGGAAACTCTAACCCCAGTGGGATGGTCCTGATAGTGGGGGCAGGGCTTTGGGAACTCAGTAGGCCAGGAGAGTGGAGGCCATAGGCTGAGGACCATTGCTCCTAAGAGGAGCACTTGTTTTCTCTTTCTCTCTGATGTGTTAGGATACAGCAAGAAGAAGTCATCTGGTCTGGCTCTGCCACACCAAAATCTGTCATGTTCCTCCCTGATGTTGGACTCCCTAGCCTTCAGAGCTGTGAGAGACATTTTGCATGTTTAAGTTGTGTGGTTTGTTTCTGCAGCCCGAATTCTGATGGCGGAATGTTCAAGTTCTTCACTCAGCCTTAAGATTCTGTGGGATTGCTGGGCATGGTGGTACATGCCTTTAATCCCAGCACTTGGGAGGCAGGGGCAGGCAGATCGCTGTGAGTTCGAGCCCAGCCTGGTCTACAAAGCGAGTCCAGGACAGCCAAGGCTACACAGAGAAACTCTGTCTCAAACAAACAAACAAACAAAAAACAAACAAACAAAAAAAACCCCAAACCCAAAAACAAAACCAACCAACCAAACAAAAAGATTCTGTGTGATCTGAGCCCTGCCTACTTCTGAGGTTTAGTCTGGGCTCCTGTAACCATGCTGTCTGCCAGCGCCTGTGCTGCTCATGGTCTGTGCCCCTTGGTCTAGGGTACATTCCCAGCACTCCTAGCGTGGCTTCCTTTTTGTCCTTTGCATCCCAACTTGAAACGCTCCCTGAAGGCCTTCCTTGGTACTCTGTCAGAAGCTGGTCCTCTGGAGGCTTCCTTTCTCAGAACTCTCTGTGCCATCACTGTATTTGCTCGTTTGTTCTTTGTTCCATTGCAGATTGTATGCCCCAGCAGGGGACTGTGGCAGACCATCCAGAAACACCCGATAAAAAGAGTTGCATCCTGAAATGACCTTTCGTTGGGAGTTACTACTATATTCTAGCCTGTGGCCTGGTGGACTGCTCCCTGTTACACACATATGAGCAAAATGGTATTAGCTTTCTATTAGTATAACAAGATACCACAAACGATAGACTTATGGCATAGAAGGCTCACAGTTTTGGAGGGTCCACTTCATGTACTGCTGGTGTGTGTGGTAGAGCAAACGCAGTCAGCTCATGATCAGGGAGTGAAAGATAGCAAGGGAAGGCGTGGGGTCCCAACTCCCCTTCCAAGGCCACAGCTCTGACTTCCTAAACCACCCCCCAACCAGTCTCCACCTCCTGCCCTAAACTTTATCATGTCAGCCTTAGAGAGACAGTCAAGTTCAAACCATGCAGCGTTGTGCTGCCAGAGGGGACCAGGCTTTCCCAACAGGGACAGTGACGTTCGATTGCCTTATTCCGTGTCACCTTTTTCACTCTTTATCCCTTTCATCCATTTTCTCAGTTATTTCTCCCTTCCTCTTAAGTGAGTGTGTCTAACTATAGGTTTAGCTTTCTGAAATGTTAGTGTGGCGTCTAGAACTTTCTCATGTGTCCTACAGTTCCCATTTAATATTGCCTCCCCGCTTGTTCCTCTTTTAGCTTGCTCACGGCGTCCGTGATATGACAGCTTTGATCTCTCTGTCTCTATCTCTCCCTCGTGTGTGTTACAGCCCTTGTGAGTTTCCTTAGAACAGAGCCTGGCTTAAAATGATCTTAGGGTTTTTGCTGTTCTTGAACACTTGTAAAATTCACATGTGATGATTCACCCCTCCCACGAAAATCTGCAAGATCTATTACTTGAATTAAAAATGCTCTAAAAATTAATTCTTTCTTCTACTTTTTAAATTAATATTTTTATTTTTTACATACACATTTATATTATTACACCTATATACAATAAACTATCCACAGCAAGAAGAACCATGAAACAATAAATGTTACATTCTCAGTGTTTTGGCTATTTGTACTTGGCAACCTTGAAGAAAACATCTTTCCTATCTTGGTGAGTCTAAAATTCTGAATGTTAATCAATATCTATCATATCTCATCATTATCAACTTAAAAAATCTATCTAGACCTAAAAACATCTTAACCCCTAAACAACTAAACTTCATGTGTAAAACTAAACCACCTGGTCTTCAACCCTATCAGAGACTTGAGAAGGAATAAAATTGATTACCTGAGCATGCTGGGAGTACAGGTTAGTAGCTTTCCAAATGAGAAGTTTGCTGCCTGAACAGTCACCGAAAACTCTCTATAACATTGGAACATCATCTTCAGACATATTTGTGAGGCAGGAACTATTGAGGACTTGCTTACCCTGTCTTGACAGAGTTTGGCCGTTGAATCTTGGGCCTCCTTATACTTTTGATTGCAAGTGGTGCCTGAGTCTGTATCTGACTAGGTCCCATGGCCACTCTAGAGGATGTAAAGTGGACTGAGCCCATCAGGACACGTCCCTTTTTGTAGTTTGAGTCTAATGCAGTTCTCAACTTGTGAGTCATGACCCCTTTGGGGGGGTCAAATGATCCTTTTGTAGGGGTCAGTTATCCAATTCATAACAATAGCAAAGTTACAGTTATGAAGTAGCAACAAAATAATTTTATGGTTGGGGGTCACCACAACACCAGAAGCTGTATCAAAGGGTCTCAGCATTGGGAAGGTTGAGAGCCACCCAGGGATGAACCTCCCAGGAGCCCTTCAGCTGAGAGGGAGGCGGATATGGTAGCTTAGTAGTCTGTCACTTGGCATCTGTCCCACCCTGCTTGTGGCCAGCCATTGAGGATGGTGCAGCTTGTGCTCCTTTGCCGAGGGTGACCATTTCTTCTTCTTTTTTTTTTTGAGGATGGCCATTTCTTATTCTTTCTCACCCGGCTGCACCTGGTTTGTCGCTGCTGTCTTCTGCTGAGATGGCTCATTTTTGGTGGGTAGGCCCATCCCCTTTCTTCCTTGTCACATTCCAGGAAAAAAAAAAGTGTGTGTGTGTGTGTGTGTGTGTGTGTCTTAACACACCTGCTTGAATGCCTATATCTGTGCTTCAGAGAAAGAAAGCTAGTGCCTGGCCCTTGTTTGGAACTCTGAGTATGATCCTGCCACTGCTTCCCCATGTGCCCTTCTGCCCTGTGAGCAGTCATCTGAGGCATTAAGCTCATCATGAACCCCAGTTCCTTTCCCTCTGTTGGGAGCCACACTGAGCTTTTGTTCTCTTGGCATTTATACCATCCTACCAACATTTATGGAGTGCCAGCCCCATACCAGGCAGGGCTCTGAGAATAGCCAGCGATGCCTTCCCATCTTTCAACTCATTAAGACCTATTTGTGTTTTCCCTTGGTTTTAATTGTCGAGTTTAATGATACACCTCTAATTCTATTACCCATTGTATCAGCAAGTAATTAATGAGAATGTTAAGAGGCATGGATAAGCACTGACCCCACGGAACTACGTATATCATTTTCTCCCGAGCTGATATTTCTTCTGACCTGCTAATCAATTTTCTATTCACTGGATTTGTAAATTACAGGTTCCCAGTTTTATGATGGGTTGGTCATGGAAGATAAAACCTAAAGTAGTGTATAAATTCCTCTTCTTGGTGAAAGGTTCACCAGTCTTTCCTTGTTGATGTTTACCTTTGTTGTAGCTTTCATTAAAAAGAGCAAGCAAGGACTGGCTTCCATGTTTTTCAGACATCAGGGTCTTCAAGTAAGGAGAAGATGAATGAAGGATGGAGGACTATCAGTGTCCTGAAACTGCTTTTATTTAAGGAAAAAAACAAAACAAAACAAAACAAAAAAAAAACCAAAACGGCAAGAAGGATGTTTTTACTTCTCTTTCCTTTGCTACTTTGATTCCCTAAATTTTCCTGGTAGTTGTTTCCTAGGTTGTCTTGTTCCTCCGTAGCCCCTTTCACATGAATGAGCAATAAGGCCTCATTTTTAGAGCTGGGCATTTGCTGTTAATTCAAACAAGCAGGGGAGGAAATATTATACATACTGGGAGAGGGAAAGTGACTTTGTAGGCTGCACATGCCCTCAGCGATGTGTCCTCTGACCACCTACCACTTGCTCATTTGTAAGAAGAAAACATTTGTTACCTTTCAAGAAACACCCACCTGCCCTCCTTGACAGATTTAGGGAGCAAAAATCCCTTTGTAGCAGAGCTTTTAGAGCACCCCAACCCCCGTGGTTTATTTTTGTTTTAAATGTTAAACATATGCATATATGTTTGTGTTTGTATGCGGTTATGTGTGTGTGCCTACAGGTGTCAGCAGAGGCCAAAAGAGGATATCAGATTCCCTGGAGCTGGAGTTACAAGAGGTTGTGAGAGTCAAGGGAGCAAACTCAAGTCCTCTGGAATAGCAGCAAATACTCTTAACCCTTGGGACATGCCCCAGCTCCACCCCATGTTTTTAGAAGCTGTCACCTTTGCATAGTTTCAGGGGGCTTGCTAGGTGACTGGGTCCCCCAATGTCCAGCAGAAGGTGGAAGATGCTTTTCAGTTTCAAGAGCTCCCTGGGGGGTGTTCAGGGCCCCAGAGGAGAAGGAGGTGACATGAGCCCTGGAGGCGTTGGACAGTGCTGAGTCAAAGCCAGGGCTTACAAGAACCTTCCAAGATGATGATAATTAAGTTTTAGAAAATGTATTACAACAGGGGATGGGTTATGTAGCTAGGCCTGTGCAAGGACATGGAGCTGGGTGTGGTCTCTGTGCCCCATTTTTTTTTTTTTTTTTTTTTTTTTTTGCCATATGAAACAGGCTTTCCTCTAACTGGCAGTACTGGTGGGACAGTGGAACTGAAGTGCAGCTTCCTTTCTGAGTCATCCATAGACTCTTTCTTTCTTCTTTCTTCCTTTCTTACTGTACGTGCAAGTGTGTGTTGATTTGGGTGTGAATGTGTAGTCTCAGGTGTTTGGGTACACCTGTGTGTTTGTGTGCACATGAATGTGTGTGGAGATCAGAAGTTGACATGGGGTGTCTTCCGCGATGGCTTTCCATTTCGTTTTCTGAGGCAGGGTCTCCCTGAACCCAATGCTTACTGATTAGGACCAGTCCAGGCGGCCATCTTGTTTCAAGGATCTATCTTCTCTGCCCCATGAGTTGGGGTTTTGGCTGGTTGCCACATCTGCCAGGGTTTTACATGGAGTCTGGGGATCTGAACTCTGGTCCTTGCGCTTGCAGAGTAGTGCTTTCCCACTGAGCCATCCCACTTGTACAATCAACCTATCCCCCCACTCCCCCACCTCTCTTCCTCTCCTTGCTGTGTAGCCTGAGCTGACCTTGAACTCGTGACCCTGCTGTTTTAGCCTCCTGAGCACTGGGATGACAGGCTTATGCCTCCAGCCTTGGCTCCTCACTGTCAGGGCTCTGTAAGAGCACCACGATGGCGGATTGTACCACCTGGCTCCTGTCTGGCAGGCCCTGCAAACGAGGCTACCTTGTATTCTAGTTGGCTGATGGGAAATGGAATTCTGCCTTGCATGTTTCCTCTTTTCTTCCTCCACCTGTGACAGTGTGTAGAATTGAGTCCCAGAAGGATGACCCAGTGAGAAGCATATATATGTTTGAGAATATATTCATATACGTACACACACATATGAGAAACTGCAGCTTCCTTTACCTTTCATGCCTCAAGTTCTCTTACTGTGTTAATGAAAAACTAAATCAGTAAGAGAACTTGAGTGGTTCGGAGTGGACTCCAGAGTTTGCCAAGTGATTCTCAAGCTCCTGCCTGCCTGGGAATCACCTGAACACTTGGGCAGCAGCTGTAGAGAACAGGGATGGAGAAATGATAATTTGTACTTCTAACACTCTTACAGGAATAGCTGCTGCTAGCTCGGAGAGCCGTGGTGTGAAGGTTGAAAGGGCTGTGGAGACGGGGGCATGACATGGGGCAGAATATGCCTTCCTGACTTCTGCTTCTTTGCAGAATAACTGCTTTCCACTGAGTCCTCAAGTGGTCTTTGCTGGGCTCTTTGTCCTTATAAGGATGCAGGTTCTGAGGATCTTGTTTAGATTAATTGCATCTTTAAAGGCAGTGCACCCAGACACAGTCAAATGTTAGGGCCCAATACTGGAATAGTGGGTGGCCTTCAGTCTACCCTTCCTGGTAGGATCATAGTTCATCTACAAAGGTTGGGAGCCACAGTCTTCACAGGAAGGGAAGTGCTAACTTTGCCGTAAACCTGTACATCTTTTTACTCGGACTCAGACCAGAGATTAAAGGTGCAGACTTGGCTCTCAGTAGGGGAAGATCTAGGAATAAAAAGTGCTAGAAGATTAGATTCTAGGGGTCTGTTCCTTTCTTTGATCTAGGAACTGTTGTCTGTTGGTGGTATGGTTTTTTTTCACACACGAAGCTCTGTGAGGTCACCTTTGTTCTGTGTTTCTAGTGACCCCACAGCCCTCACGGACTGTCAGAGTGTGGCTCTAGGCCGGAAGTGTCCACTGAGGCAGGCTGGAAACGAGGCTGGAGACACAGGACAGGTAGAGGAATGAGTCAGGACCCACACAACCGGAGAGTCTCTTTTACCTTTGAGTGGCAGGAAATATGGAATGAGTCACTGTGCTTTGGGATCCAGCAGCATCCAGTCCTCCCACCAGAGTCCCGTGCTCAGCAGGCTCTGAATGGTTGCCATACGCCGGAGACCTCCATTCCATCTGCAAATGTTCACATGGATGAGTCTGTGAGCTCCAGTGGGATGGCTGAATGCCTCACCCCCGCCCTCATGTCGTTCAAGTCACTTATGTGGCAGGAGTTGCCACGTGAGGCTGTCTGCTCGCCTTGTTTACACCTGCTTCTTCATCGTCTGTGCTCAGTGAGGCAGGAAGATGGAGAGGTAGAGAATTGGGAGCCACAACCCTCTCCTTCATGGCCTTATCCTTCTTTGGAGGTGGCAGCAGATGAGGGGCTCACACAGAGGGACAAGTGGGGGCCTCTGCATCGAGGAGCTGGAGGGACCACAGAAGGCTGTGAGTCTCATCCCGTCCGGTCCTATACTGCTTTACCAAGTCTTGGCCTGAGCTTCCTGCTAAAGTCTCTATCCTTCCCCTCTCCCCCTCCCCTTATCCTCTTCCTCCCCCTCCACTATAGAACAATATGCCAGATGCCTAACTTCTCCTCATCACTCAGCCATCTTTCTGCTCTTGGGTTCTAAGCAGGCAGGCTGGGAGAATGGTGAAGGGTTGAAAGTTGGGAGCTTTGCAGACAGGCTGACTTTTGGTTTCCCAGGACTTCCAAAGTCCCACAAACCAGGTGGTTTAGGATGGCAGAAAATGTATTGTTTTACAGTTGTAAAAGCCAGAAGTCCCAAATCAAGGTCTCAGTAGAGCCATGTTTTCCTGGCAGACACCAGCTCTCCCAGCTTCTGGTAAGTCCTTGGCTCGCAGCAGCCTGACTCCTTTCTTCCTTTGGTGGCCTCACTGTGTTCGCGTCTGTGGTCCAGTGTCTTGTATGTAAAGGCACCAGTCATATTGGGTGAGAGGCCCCCCACTACCACTACCGTAATCACCTTTGTGATGATTGTGTGTGTGTCTACAACAGTAGCTTTGAGTTACTGTGAGAAAATGCTTTACTTATGATCGGACTTGATGTTTCTAAGGATAAGCTTGCAAATAAATATTGTACTATAGCTTAAAAAGATAACATACTTTACAGGTGTCAAAGGAAAGAAATGACACAATAACTTAAAAAAGAGTGCAAGAAGCCAGGCGGTGGTGGTGTACGCCTTTAATCTCAGCACTTGGGAGGCAGAGGCAGGCAGATCGCTGTGAGTTCAAGGCCAACCTGGTCTACAAAGCGAGTCCAGGATAGTCAAGTCTACACAGAGAAACCCTGTCTCGAAAAACAAAAAACCAAACCAAACCAAAAAAACCAGAGCAAGAAAGAAAAAATGAAGAAAGAAAGAAAAGAGGAGTGGGAGGCAGTAATACATCAGGTGTGACTAGTTGGAGGCCGACTCAGAAACAGCTGGAGTTCAGTGAGTCTGGTCCATGGCTCTTGGGAAACAATCTGGATTAAGCTAGCCCAGTTCCTTAGACCTCATCTTGGGGGGGGGGGACTGGGTTTTGAAGCAGGGCTTCTGGCAGCTAGTGCCTCCAGCTCAGCCTCTTGCTCATCCTTTCTGAACCTTAGTTGACTCAGTCTAGGGAGGAGAGCAATGTGCCTTGAGGAGGAGGGAGTCTCTGTCCAGGAGATCTCTAGATGAAAGGGCTGCAGGAGGAGCGGCCAACTCTCAATTACACTTTGCTCTTATCCATCCGTCTCAGTGGGTCCTAGCTGTAATCACAGATGGAAAGTGGACATGGTTGATCCCGAGGGTGGATCAAAGGGGAAAAAATCAATCAGGTGGCTGAATTCACTGGCCTTGAAATAACTTTCTGAGTCTGGTCCGAGCTGTGCCTAGGCTGGCCTGAGAATGGCCTGCCCTTGGAGGAGTGCTGAATGGGTGTGCTTCCATACTAAACCCCCAACAGGGCCCTTGACCTCCCAAACATGGCTGTTCTGGGCCAATCAGCTTCCAGATGGACTCGCCTTCACTCAGCAGCGTCTCTCCATGGCCATTGACCATCACAGATCTCACATGTGCCCTGGCAAGTACAGGCAGCAACAGCCTCCACCCGGTACCGCTGGGCGGAGGAGCTCTGCCTTCCATCTTCTTTGGGGCTAGAGGAAGGTCCTCAGGGAACAGCCTTTGAATTCTTCCTTCTTTTCTCACAGTAGGCCCAAGCAGAACTCAACCATACTGGTCCCCTTGAAATGGGGACCAGAAGGAAGAGTTGTACACACTTCAAAAGTCAAGTTTTCTTACTTCCAAGGAAGTAAAATGACTTGAACCCAGCTCTCTCCCTGTGTGGATAGGAATCATTGGAAGTAGGACCAAATGCCTGGCTTGATTTCTCAGTCACTAACTACTGAGGGCTATGGAGAGTCAGTTGGACAAAAGTCCTCAGACAAAGCTTACTGCTTTGTGTCTCAGGTGAGGCTCCCTGGGAAATGGACTGTGGCATTTTAAGTGAAAATGTCCCCCAAAGGTTCATGTGTTTGAACAGTTGGTTCCCAAATGAGGTCACTGTTTTGGGGGATCCTACAGCCTTCCTCTGTGTCTAATTCACTTTCTCTTTTTTGGGTTTGTGGTGTAAGATGTGCTGTCTCAGCTTCCTGCCTCCACACTCTGCTGGTTGCGGCCATGCCTCCCCACCATCACACTCTGGTGTTCCTCTGGAGCCATAGGTCCCAAATAAACTCTCCCACCCACTGCTTTTGGTCCTGGTATTTCATCATAGCAGCAGTAAAGAGACTAACAAATGGACCCACAGTGAAGGTTTACAGGTGGGAGGAGCCCTGAGGAATGGTCCCCACTCAGCATCTGTGGAGGAATGAGGGAAGTAGCGTTGGGAGCAGAGAGATGTCAAACTGGGATGTAATCGTAATGAAGGCCTCAGAGGGCTCCACAGGAGGCTCAAGTAGAGGCAAGTGGGCCAGGCCTTTAGAGCCAAGATCCCTGCACCAAAAGGTATCAGCCGTGGGGACTGCCCTCAGGAGGTGGGTGTGGTCATGTAGAAGCCAACTCTTTTTGGTTGCTAGCTGGGAGGATATATCCCTCAGTGCTGAAGGTGGCTTTGTGGAGATAGGGCAAGATATCAGAGCATTCTCAAGTTTCTCCATAACTCAGCAATAGGAGGCTATTGGTCACTCGCAGAGGCCTGACCTCCACTCCCACTTGGTTGAGCCTTAGTTGACTCCATCTGGGGAGGAAAATAATGGTATCTTGGAGAGAAGTGATGGGGAATATTGAATTACAGTCAATGTTCCAGGAGCCTCCTAGATGGAAGGGCTGCAGGAGTAGGGGCCAACTCTAAACTGCCTCTGCTTTAAATTGTCTGTCTCATTGTGTCCTGGCTGGGCTTGTTGCCTAGTAGGAGGCCAACAAGTAAATACACTGCAGAGTGGGACTTGGCGTGGATAGTAAGGATGTCATCTGCAAGAAGTTCCATCTAAGCTGAGAGCTGAAGAATTAGGAGTGGGTCATTAACAAGAGGCATGACAAGAGACACACATGTGTGTGACACGTGTGTATGCGTGTGACATGTGTGTATGTGTGGCATGTGTATATATGTGTGGCACACGTGTATATATGTGTAACATATGTGTATGTCTGTGACACATGTGTATATGTGTGTGGCACATGTGTGTATGTGTGTGGGGGGTAAAGGGTAGGTTATGACATGAATGAGGCTGGGGAGGGTCAGTGAGCTTGAGAGAAGGCATAATAACAGCATGAGGTAAAAAAATGGACTGCTGCTGTGAGAAGAGGAGAAGGGAAGGGGAGGGGAGGGGAGGGAAGTGGAGGGGAAGGGGAGGGGAAGGGGAGGGGATGGGAGGGGAGGGGAAGGGAAGGGAAGCCTCCTCGATGAACACAGAAGAGCAGGTGGCAGTACCAGAGGCATCTGGGAATGGGAGGGATACAGATGACTTCTCCCTTTCTTCCAGGTCCAACTTCCTGCCACACACCTACTGAGCCTTTGAAAGCTTCATGAAGCACACAGACATTACCTTTGTTGGGCAGCACGCTACTCCCTTGGCTGTTTCCGGTCTCCACCCCAGGTCCTGTCCTCTGTGGTGGGAACCTGTTCCTGTCTAAATGAGCATGTGTTCCTCACTAGCCGTACTCTCCCCTTCTTGGCAGACTCCAGCTGTCTCTCTGTGCCACATCTTGTACTGCCCACGTTCCCACACCCATCCTCCAGTTTCCATGGAGATCCCTGCAGTTGCCCTGGTGACCTTCCCAGTGCCCTTCCCTGCATGGGTGCTGGTAAACACGTTCTCTTTTGAAATGATTTTTCTCTGAGTTCCCTTCCTGAGGTTTTAAAAAAAATTTTTGGCTCTCTTCCTGATTTCTCTACGTTTGCCTGTGGCTTGGAATCAGTACTGTCTTTTCTTCCTGCTCTTCCACTGGGGCCTCTGACACCCCACTCTCCCTGTTAAGTGCTGTTCCCTGTTCCCTGTGAGGGTTGGACAGAGTGACGTGCTCCCAGTGAGTACATGAGGGAGAAAGTTATATGTCATGTCTCTGGTAGGCTATGAATGCCTAATATGTGTCTTGACATCTCTCTCTCTGACTCTTCTCTCCTTTCTCTTCATCCCTCCCTACCCTCCTACACCTTTTCTCTTTCCCCTTCCTATGACTTTGATGAAACCAGCTACTGTGTTATAGAAACCCACATGACAAGTGGAGCACAGCAAGGTGGCTTCCTGCTGGCAGCCCACAAGGCCCATGTGTGCCAACAACCACTGTGTGACTGTAGTACCAGATTCCACTCCCATGCAAACTTGAAGGCACCTACTGAACTTAGGTCTGAAAGGCCCAGGGACAAGACCTTGAGGGCAGTCTTGTGAGAGATCCTGAAGCTATCACTGGTGACGCAATTCAGTTCTGCCTCAGTTCCTACCCCACAAGGAGGACTTGAAACAAGAAATGTGTGTGGTTTGTAAGCCTCTGGGTTATACAAACCCCAAGTTGTTTGTCCTTGGTCAAGGCTCACCTCCAGCACCAAATTCTATCTATCTTCAGAGTAAACCATGCAATGTGCAGCTCCCTTGATCCTCCCCTAAAAAGTAATTTCTGCTTTGCTTGGAACGCGTTCTTCACCTGGAAAATTCTTGCTTATCTTTGTTGTCTTGAGCACTTGGAGGCTTGGGTTATGTAATCATATTTCAACGTTTATTTGTGTGCATATAATTAACTATTTCTAAAATCATAACAAGGATCTGGAAGAGCCTTCTTGATGACAGTGCTTAAAAACACTCAACACATTTTTGAAAATAAAATTCAGTATCTTATTTATTTAGGATTTGGCTGGGGACAGGTCCTGTGGGAGATATAAAGATGTTAATAACCAAAATGCCTGATTTGGAACATGTTCTATTTGCACACACATTTGCCTTTTTGTCTAATCAATTCTTACCTATCTTTTGGTGTTCACCCATTTTTAAAAAAAAATTTGGTTTTTTGAGACACGGTTTCTCTGTGTAGCCTTGGCTGTCCTGGACTAGCATTGTAGACCAGGCTGGCCTCGAACTCACAGGGATCCACCTGCCTCTGCCTCCTGAGTGCTGGGATTAAAGATGTGCGCCACCACGCCCGGATGCTGGTGCTCACCCGTTTTGTACCACCCTTTAATGCATCTTTTCTGGACTCTCAGAATAGGCCAGGTCCAGTTGCATGCATCCAAAAAGGCTTGCCAAGCGAGGTCACATTCTCAAGCTTTAACATTTTTGGAGGGAATCTGGAATTTAAACATATTTTAGTGTTCATTTTGTTTTGGTTTTGAGACAGGGTCTCATTGTGTTGCCATGTAGCCCTGGCTGGTCTGAATGCACCATCCTCCTGCCTCAGCCTCCTAAGACATGCAATATCACCATTCTCAGCATAACTTCACTAGTGGGCACAACTCAATCCAATGCTCATCTACATTTTAATGTTTTTTTTTAAGGGTCAATGGTAGACTTTGCAGAGGTACCAGAGTTACATTATGCTTGAATATGCCCATGAGCACTGCTCTGTAGACATCAGTCTGTAAAGCAGACTGAGGCTGTGCTGGATATCAACATGTCCCATTCATTATCCCCTCAAGCCCCAGAGGTCCTTCCTTTCCTTCCCTCCTCAGGAAGATGGTTCTACACCAATGCCGTGGCTACTGACTGGGGTTGGCTGTGACCGTGCCCTTTAGGAGAATTTGTGGCTGAGGTATTTATGGGTGAAGGAAGGGTGTTATTGTCATCTATTTAGTGGCCACCAGGGATACTGCTAAGCAAAGATCCAATAATGCACAGGCCTGGCTCCCTGTAAATTCCTGATGTTAGTATCACTGCCATACAGAAGCCCTGTGGTAATGGAGGTGTGTGCCTCAGCATTTTAGGGGAGTGATAATTACATGCTTGGCTTGAGCTTGGAATATTCTCTTTGTGGTGTGTGTGTGTGTGTGTGTGTGTGTGTGTGTGTGTGTGTGTGTGTGTGTTCCTAAGAGGTTCTGATGTTCCCCCTCCCTTCCTCCTTTGCCACTCTGGTTACTGTGATGAGGTGAGTTTGAACATAGAAACCAAGTCAGTATTATCAAAGCCACACAGTGAAGAGTAATAGTTTTTTAACCCAGCTGGCTTTTTTTTTTTAATCATCAAAGGCAAAATAAGGTTCATGTTCTCAAAGTTGAGTGGAGTCCTGGGAAGGCTACTGACACCACAGATTAGTGTGTGGGGAGGCAATGCCCAGATAAAACTATGACCTGTTGAAGAGATGCCATGAAACTTCCCCCTTTCCTGGTGTGTGTGTGTGTGTGTGTGTGTGTGTGTAAGGGTGCGTGTCTCTGTGTATATGCACAGGCTTATATATATGTACATCTGTGTATGTACATAGGCATGTGTGTATGTATGACTATGTGTGTGCATATGTGTATGTCTGTGTGTGCACAGGTGTGTGTGTAGGCATGTGGGTGTGTATACATGTCTGTGTATGTATGTCTCTGTGTGTATGTATATATGCCTGTGTATGTATGTATGTCTCTGTGGGTGTATATGCATGCAGTATGCAGTTTTGTGTATCTCTGTGTGTGTGTGCATGCATGCATATATCTGTCTGCATGTGTGTGTTGCTGGAATTGTACTTAGGCCTCATGTGTCCTAGGCAAATACTCTGCCTCTGAGTTATCTCTTCAGTTCCTTTTTTTTTTTTTTTTTTTTTGTAATCAACTTTTAAAAGTCAGCAAGTAATGGTTATTTTGTACGTGCTACGAATGCTGTTTCCAATCCCTGGCCCAAGAAAAGCCAAGACTGGCCCTGGATATGCCCCAGTTTGAGATTCTGAGATTGGCTCTGTTTGAAGAAACTGGCCTCTGTCTCTTTTTTTATGGCTTCTCACTTTGTCCTGCATGTCCATGGGTAAATGTTTATTGTCTTTTCCTATTGGACTGAGGCATAGATTTCTGTAATCCCGACTTAAATGAATCTCTTGGTGCTTTTTTACTTTTAGCCTGAATCTCCTTCTCAGCTGGGTCAATAAATACTTTATTAGTGGAAGTCCCTGACCTCTTATAAAATTAATTTTATACGTATAGAGCCTCCAATTCAGGCTCATGTTTTCTGGTATTTTCTGCCTGTGCATTGTTTCCTTTTGGAGGTGGTCAGGACCTTGGCAACATTTTGTGTTAGGGGCTAGGTAAGGAACGCCCGTAGTGCCTCTTGTCATGTGCTCTCAGGGCTTCAAAGGGGAGGGCAATATTTTCATTTTCTCTTTGTTTCTTTGTTTCTTTATTTCTTTGTTTCTCTCTCTCTCTCTCTCTCTCTCTCTCTCTCTCTCTCTCTCTCTCTCTCTCTCTCTGCTTTCTCTCTTTCCCTTTCCTTCCCTCCCTTCCTTTTTCTGTCTTTTTTTTTTTTTTTTTTTTTTTTTTTGTAACAGGGCCTCAATATATATTGCTCTGGCTGTGCTGGAACTCAGATGTGTACTGAAGTAATGGAAGACACCAGAATGTGCGTTTCTCCTTGCTCTCAAGTGTAGAAGCATCCTTTCCTCCTCACGACATAGCTTCATCCCTACCCCCATGATGTAGCAGTATCTCTTCCACCTCACAGTGTGGCAGCATCTTTCCTCCCTTATTGTGTAACGCTATTCCTTCCTCCGCATGGCATGGCAATATTCCTCTCTCTCCATGATGCGGCATCATCCATACCTCCAAATGATGTAGCAGCATCCCTACCCTCTCTGATGATCATTGTCAGGGCCTCTTGATGACAAGACAACTCGGTTTCGTTACCCATTCATAAAGTGAGGATCTTAGAGTAACTGTCTCAGTTACGTTCTCATCCTGAGACAGAGCACCTGGGGGAAACAGATTAAGGGAGGAGGTTTCCTTTTGGCTCGTGAGTCAGGAGCTGCGGTCTGTCATGACACAGAAGGCATAGTGGAGGGAATGGCTTGTGGCCTGACACCAGGAGTGTGAAGTAGCCGCTTACATCACATTGGTTGTCAGAAAGCAGGGAGTTCAGGCCAAATGAGAGGGCCTGGCTGTAACCCTCAATGTCTGTCTTACAGCAGGCAGGTTGCTGTAACAAGCTAACAAAAGAACGCCATTACCTAGGGACCAAAAGTCAAGCATGACCCTATGGAGAACATTTGACGCTTGAGCCACAGCAGAAACCAGTCAAGCAGCTTTAATCTTGTTTTAATTTGAGAAAGCCATCACGGTCCACAGAAGTAGCATCTTCAGACATTTGGAGGAGGCTAACGCACTGTGTGTGGGAAGCACACATCCCATATGACACCAAGGACACTAATGACCCCCTGTAAGTGGGTTCTATTTCTTCACTTCTCAAGCTGTGTGTCCTCTAAGAGAACCAGTGGTCTTAAATGGCTCTTGATTTAAAAAGTCTATATTGCCTCCCAAAGGAAGTGCCCCTTCTGTGCTGGGTTTTATGTCCAAGCTTGTAATTAGCAATGATTTTTAAGAGACTGCTCCCATGCTTTGCCAAGCCAGCAGCAGCCCCAGAGTAGTATAGTAAATAGCGAGACCATTGTTCACTTGGGTGAGGGATGCCCATGGGTCCATTTTTTGCTATGATATGGATTTCTCTGTCTGAAGTGAATTTGGTATATGTGTGTGTGTGTGTGACAGATTTGCAGTATACCAGTCATTTGGAGTCCTTGTATGGTAGTGGCAGCTGAGGCCTACAGATGGGGAAGGAAGATAAACCCATGTCTGGGATATTCATCAATCCTATTCAGGATGAAATACTATCTTTTGCAGAGTAAAAAGCCAGGCATATTGTTTATCAGGATGATTTGCCTTGCCTAAGGATGCTCCCAGACCAAAGTCTCAGTAGTGGTCTTTGTTGCTGGCTGGTTGAATTTGCACCAGCAGCAGCTGCAGGAGCTGAGTTGCCTAAGAGGGTGGAAATCTGCACTCCCATATCTATGGGAGCCTCTTCCTAAAACCCTGACTGCTCCATCCATGAGCCCATTGCACCAGCACTGGATGCCCAGTGACAGAGGCTGTTTCTCATGTCGTTGTTGATACTCCCTCTATAGTCAATGCCCAGGAGTAGGCATGTCTGCACAATATAGAGACCCTCAGGCTTGTGCCCAAAGGCCTTTCCACACAACTCTTTGCAGACTTGCTCGTGCCTAAGTCACCAGACAAGACTCGTTTTTTTGTCTGGTGATACATACAGTGGTGATAGGCATGGCACTGGCTGTCTATTTTCAGCTCATAGCAACCCAGCCAGCTGACATATCTACAACCCCATTCCGAGGCATTCCCCTCCTTCTCAATCAGTCAAGCATTGGAAGTTCCCCAGTGAAGTCACAGTTGTCATCCGAGTGGGAAGGGTTGCTGTAACAGCAGGGAGCGGCATGGTAGAGGTGGACCTTGGCTGCCTTCTCTTGCAAATCATATGCCCTTTGGCTCTGCTGTGAGGAGCCTGGAATGTACATCTTTTGCTTTATGAATTGTTGTGGACCCTCCCAGCGTTATGACCTAGTGGGTATAATGGTACCCGGCTCAACATTTGCGGCTCTGCTTTAAGTGTGTGGGCCTAGCGGATCAACCACAGTCTAGTGCAACAGTTCTCAACCTGTGGGTCATGACCCCTATGCAAGAAGGGGGTGGTGGTCAAATGACCCTTTCATAAGGGTCAGCTAAGACTACTGGAAAACACAGATGTTCACATTACACTTCATATATAACACTAGAAAAAATTATAATTATGAAGTAGCAATAGATATAATTTTATTGCTGGGGGTTGCTGCAACATGGGGAACCATAGTAAAGGGCCACCACATTAGGAAGCTTGAGAACCTGCTCTAGAGGTTGGCCCCCCACATCCATGGGTATATGGGCAGCACAAACTGGCCTTGGTGGGTTATAAAAAAAAAAGTAGAGAACATGAAGTAGGAAGGATGTAGAACTGGGAGGAGTTAAGGGGAAAAGATTGGGGTGTGAATATAATCAAAGTACATTGTATGCATGTATACAATACTTGAAGAATTATACTAAAAGTTTTGTAGCTCTGTTCATTTAATTATGTGCTGTCCCGTGGTCAGAGTCCACAAGGTGGCCCAGAGGCCACCAGAAACTCTTTTAGTGGTTTATCATTCTGTGCTCAATACCTTATGGGCCTTGCTCCAGAACTCTAGGGGTACATCTTGAAATTCTCCGTGCAGGGCATCTCCAGGGCCCCCCAGAACACCCGCATCTAGTACAGCCTCTGCCTTTGCCTCAGGTTGTTCCTGGCCGTGCGGCCAATTGGCAAGGTCTGGACCTGTTCCAGGGTCAGTGTGCTCTGAGCCCATCTCAAAGCAGGAGTCATTTATGCTGCCCTTCTCGTTAACAAATGCTATGCTCAGAAAGCTTGGGTGGTTCTCGAGGTCTCAGGGCAGGTAAGCAGCAGCTAGGAGTCTCTCTGTGCCTCTTCCGCTGCTTTGTACTGCCCACGACAGCCAGCCATGTCCAGCTCTGGGATGTCAAGAATCACCTGTGTTAGACTGCATGTAGGGGAGTTAGTTCGCCCTGGCGATGCCAGATGTAGATCTATTTTGGCTTTTTAAAATAGGCTGTGAGTCAGGTACCTGCATTGCTCAAGGGCAGACATTGGCACCGTGTCCTGCCCTGACTCTGTGATTCAGAATGAGAACTGGCTAAACTGGGGAGGGTTGCTTGCATGGTACATAACCTTTTAGGCATCCATCCTGTCCCTTAGCTAAGAATAGACTTGGACCACAGGCAAAAACTCCTGGGCTCCTCCTTGTCCTCCTCCTCCTCCTCCTCTCCCCTCTCCTCCTCCTCCACCACCACCACCTCCTCCTCCTCCACCACCACCACCTCCTCCTCCTCTTTCTCTCCTCTTCCTCCCCCTGCTCCTCCTCCTCTTTCTCTCCTCCTCCTCCCCCTCCTCCTCATCTTCCTTCAGTGCTTCAAGTCTTCACTGTCCAGTCTAGACAGTGGGCGTCATTGCAGCATGAACTTTTCTTCCTTCTGCCCATTTTGTCCATGGCTCAGGGATCTCTCCCAGATGCCTCTGGGTTAACAGGGACACTAAGGAGGAGGTTGGCTCAGAGAGGTCTATTCACATGCTTAAGCTATTTATGTAGGAACGAGATCTGGCCCTCAGTGGTTTGGCTCTGCTGCACGGGACTGGGCCATACCAAATATGTTTTATGGTTATTGACAGTGATTGATGAGGAACCTACACTCCTTGCTTAGCAGTGTCTTAGGAAATTAAAAACTGCCTGGAGATTGGGTCAGTATTAACATGGTAATAATTGTGCTTTTTAGCCTACTTCATTTGCTAAAATGAACATCCAATTATTGATATAAAGATTATTCTGGCCAAAGTTTGTATTCGTGGGCCTTAGGATGCTCCTTTAACTTTTGTTTACAGCGCTATGGACTGGAGGAAGTGAGCTTTAGGAAGTTTGGTAAATTATAACAATGTTGAGGAGTGAAGGAAAGTGAAGGAAAGGGAAACATCAGTAGTCAATAGTAAAATAATTCATTTCATATATTTGCTTCACTTCCAAATGTATGGATACTTATTTTACAAAACAGGCCTATACTTTAATTAAAATTAAAAAAAATTAGATCCCTGCTCCCAAAGCCATTTTACACCCAAGAAACTCACTCCCCATCTGCCCTGAGTATAGCGGAATGGGCTGGAAGAATTTATGTGGAGGCATGGGAAACCGAAGCTGAAGCACCTTCCAGTCACTTTTCCTTCATCGTTCGCATTGTGGCTTTGGCAAGGCGTCTCCGATGCTGTTCCAAACCCACACATACTTGTCTCAGCTACTTGTCTACTGTTGTGAGAAGACACCGTGACCAAGGCAACTTATAAAATAAAAGATTTAATTGAGGGCTTGCTTACAGTTTCAGAGGGTGAGGCCATGACCATCATGGTGGGGAGCATGGCACCAGGCATAGTGCTGTAGCTGTAGCTGTAGCTGAGAGCTTACATCTAATTCATAAGTGGGGGGGGGGAGGGGAGAGAGAGAGAGAGCGCGCCTCAAAGGTCACCTTCAGTGGAACACTGACTCCAACAAGCCTGCACCTCCTGATCCTTCCTAAACAGTCCACCAACCAACTGGGAAACCAAACATTCAAATGTGTGAGCCCATGGTGGTGGTGGTGGTGGTGGTACGTTGTCATTAGAACTACTCCAGTACTTAAAACTAAACAAAACTTAAAAGAGAATTTCTAATTCCGTGTGTAAATTAAAGGCCCAGTGGCTCACACCTCCTTTGTAATTTTTAAAAAGTTTTTTGATTTATGTGCATAGACATATGTGTGTGCACCCATGCACATATATCTGTGTGTGGGTTTGTGCACATATGTGCAGTTGCCCTAGGAGGCCAGAAGAGAGCCTCCGATTCCTGGAGCTGGAGTTATGGGTGGCTGTGGGTGCTGGAAACTGAACTCCAGTCCCGCGCAAGAGCAGCAAGCACTTTGAACCGTGGAGCCATCTATCTCTCCAGCTCCTCAGATCTCCTTTAGTTCCACTAGTGGGAATGGTTCTGCTGCCGAAGTGGTTGCTTTTGCGTTCTTAGAGGAGACCTGGGGAGGCCCTTCCCCTCTCAGTCACCATACCTTTTTGGTATATAGCTCAGGCTTCTGCATCACTCACGGTTTCTGAGGGCTTGGCACGTGGTGACTTGATGCCATGCACTTGGGCGGAACATCGTGGTGATGACAGGAGCCTTTGGAGGGGAGGCTTCTCCTCCTCTTTGGAAACAGGAAGGGGAGGAGGTGGGGGGAGAAAGGACCACAGGAATGTCACTTCCAAGTGCTCTCCCGGTGACACATTTCCTCCAGTAAAGTCCCACCTCCTAAAGTTCCAGAACCTTCCCAAGTAGCACCACCATGTAGGGGCCTAGGTCTAACAGACGAGCCTCAGAGGAACATTCCGTATTCACATCATGTGGTCATCTGTCCCCATATGATAACATGGGGACATGACAGTGAGTCACACTGTTTGGGTCATCTGATATTTAGGATTAGTTTGTGGGCTGTTCTATTGGAATCCCTAACCGGGGCAGAACTCCTGGGATAGATTCACAGGCAGAATGCACTTCCTGGGGTTGCTGTTACTGAAAACTCCCAGTCTACGGGGTAGTCTGAACTTCTCCTAAGAGTTTGGTCTTGTGGACTGATCCTGAGGACACAGAAAATGGACCGAGGGTCTCAGGTGGGGCACAGGGACTGAAGCCCCGTCTCCTTTCCCTAAAGGCAGTGCACTGGGCTTGCACAGTCTCTGCCTGTTACCATTTCCCACGGGACCCATGAGTAAACCAGGAAGTAACCAGCAGTAGACCCTGGTGGTGTTAGCAACCGAGCGGTAATGACTCCCCTGGTGAACACTGCCTTTGCTGTTGCTTGGCTTCTGTGGGAAGAAACTCCTGGCTACCAGCCTGCCTCATTTAAGAGGGAAAGGAAGACCCAAAAGACCTCTTTTGACAGTAAAGAAGGCTTCCAGAAGTTTTCTTCAGTCTCCATATCTTCATCCAAAATACATGAAGTCCTGGAGGCCCCTTTTCCAACCAGACTAACTCTTGAGTCATCCCTGTGCCCTCCGTCCCTCTCACACAATGATTGTATTCCTCTGTCCATTTGCAACTTTAATTATGCGTTTCCTTGATGGGCATCCCTCCTGGTTAACTTCTCCTGGTAACTCATTAACCCTCTGAGTCACACAGTCATTATTATAGAGAGGACAAAAGTGAAGGAAGACAAAGGAGGGGAGCCCTGGGAGAAGCGGGGTGGGGGGGATTGGGGGTGGGGGGGATGGGGGTGGGTGGGTGGGAGGACCCCTGCGGACCCCTATGGTTAAGCACAGCTGACCGCTTGGAGGCCCTGGTTGCCTCTTGTCCCCATTTAGGATGATGAACCTACAGGGTGCAGCACTTAACGCACTGAGCTCAGTGGCTGCGGTTGGCTGTAATGGGCGCCTTTGCTGTTGTAGATGATCAGCTTACAATTCTGGTGAAAGTGCTCCCCTACCTAACTGTGCCCTCCCAGCCTGCGTGGTCTTCAAACAAGGATGAGGCATCTCGTTAAAGCGGATTCCCAATCTTCATTTTGTCCCTCAGAGAACACAAGAGAAAACAATTCCTAACCCACGGAGGCTTGGAATACATCCTATTCTCCCACTGGGATTTCCCCCTAGCTCTCCCACCTCCTTCTCTCCCCAGCCCCCCTTCCCGTACACCAAGCGTTCTTTCATTTCTCAGTCCCACCCAAGGTTAGCTATTTTACTTTTTTTGGCACCAGATACCCCTTTGAAAAGTAGGGTTCATGGTACCACCTGGCTGATTTGTGGTTGTGAAGATTTAATTGAGCCAAAACATGTCAATACCACCCACCTGGTGCCTGGAACATTTTAAATCTCCCAAAGGTTAGCTATTATAATGCTCAATTCAGTCTCCCTGGCTTTCGTTTTTTATTTTCTCTCCCAGTGGAAACACTAGGGGGAAAAAGCCTGAAAGCTGAGAAATTGGACCCTAAATAATAGTACCAATAGGTATCATTTACTGAGTGTAACTTATGTCCTGAGCTTGGCACACATGATCTCTTCCATCCCTGCCACAGCCCTGAGGGCTAGAGACTGTTAGCATCCACTTTCAAACGAGGAAACTCGGGCTTAAGAGAGATGAAGTAACAGGCTGGAGGCCACAGAGCTGGCAAATGGTGGAGCTGAGCCTGCCTGCCTCCCAAGACCTTGGTTTAATAGCCTTGCAAACACCTGAAACCAAGTGTTCCTGGTGCGCATTTATGACTCCTGTGAGCGTTGAGCCCCTGCTCAGAGACTTTGGGCCCCTGGTGACAAGTGGCCTGTTAGCAGAAGCAGCTGCCCTGAGGAGTGAGCCTCTCAAGTGGCTGGGGAGAAGCCACCTGACCTACACCAAGGCAAACTCTCTTAAGACCCCTTGTTTAGTTAGAGACAGAGAGCAGGGGATTCTTGTGCAAAGGGTGGCAGTTATTTCTTAATAATCAAGTTACAGTGTATGCTGCCTCCTTGATCGGTGAAACAAAGGCTTTCTGTGCCTTAATGTGTGCTCCGAACTACTAACGAGCTCTTAGGGACTCATCACTGACTTGAGAAGTGAAAGTCAGGAGAGTTGGAGTCCGTAAAAATTACTTTGCCAAGATCATCCGTTCCCTGCAAGGTAACCCCCACACGGTCCACGCCCGCAGCACCTCCTCAGTCCTGGAGAGGCTGAGGGTGAACTGATGCCCAGTAAGAAATAGTCAGTACATGGCCTTGTCCTCCAGATGTCCTGGCACTAAAGCCGTGTGTGGTCTTTGTTCATGTGTCCTTTGGGGGTGCTGCATCTGAGGGCCTCATCTCTGGATAGAGTTGCAGCTCTACAGATTGGTCCTTGAATCAATCAGACCAACACAATCCCACGTTTCTAAGCAGGAGAGCAAGAGGGTCTGTCACAGCCTGGGCTGCTATGGTGGTGCCTCTGGCTTATGCTCACAAGAGTCAGATGCCATTGTTAATAGTGATGACGCACTGCATTGCTATGCGTTATCTTCTTCCTCCTTCTGGACCTTCCTTCTTCCCCTTGGACTTCTCTTTCTTCTTCCTCTGCTTTTCTCCATCTTCATCCTCTTTATTTTTAGTCAAAACATGAACAACCAAAGAATATGCCAAGATTTGACCAGTTCTTCACTCATTAATTAGTTCCTCAAACATTTATAAAGCGTGCAGTTTAAACTGAACCCGGGGCGGAGGTTATAAGAATAAATAAATCCCTCCCATGGGATGTGTACACTTAGGGGTCTTCTGGGTTGGATATGGTTTTAAGTGTCCCACTCAGACACTGAGGTGATGGGAACCCTTGAGGAGAGGTGAGACCTCAGTTATGCAGGTGCAGGCTTGTATCACAGCCACTCAGAAGGTAGAGGGATTCAAGGCCAGCCTTGGCTGGATAGCGAGTTTAAGGCCATCCTGGGCTAGAGCAGGACCTTGTCTTTAAAAAAAAAAAAAAGATGGGCCCAGTGAGAGGCTATTTGGTCTCTGGAGCCATGACTCTGGAAGGAATTATATAACTCCTCCCTAGGACTCGGCTCTGCTTTCTACTTTCCTGTCTTGTAATCCTTTCCTCTCATCAGTGATGCCACCCACCATGACATCGACACTTCACCAGAGCCAGGCAGAAGCTGGCAGTGTCCTCGAACCTCCAGAGCTATGAGCTAAATAGACAATATTTTCTTTGTAAATTATCCAGAATTAGGTATTTTGTTATGGAAACATAGGGTGACTAATGCAAAGAGAAAGGGGTAAACATCCGACATGTAATGAGCAACACCTTCCTAGCACTTGTCATGCACCTGGTGCTATCCTGGGTTACCCTTGACTTGGATTCGGCTCAGTGCTCGGGGCGGCATGGTTCTGGAACCCTGACATGTCATCCCCTTTCACATGTGGCCAAGCCCAGGGGAGATTATAGTGTGGGGGATGCCACAATTCACAGCATGGCTGCTTCTCGCTTTGCCACAGCATTCTGTGGCAGGTGTCACAAAAGATGTGAGAGGTTCGAATCTGGCCTGGACAGTTCTAAGCTGGAGCGGTGAGGGAAGATGCTCTTAAGTGTTAGAGAAGTGTGAGCAGTGACAGAGGTGGAGGTCCTGGGTGTTCTCAGCTTATGATGTTGGAGACGGTGGTGTGAAGATGACGACAGAAGAATCCAGAAAGACAGCTGCGTTATTCTTTCACTGCATAAATCTTTGAATGTTGGGAATACAGATGATAGGCTATTTCTTCTCCCTCTTTTATATTTTCCACATTGTCTTCAATGAGTTTATATGTGTACATGCTTTACACATGTATGTATGCATATACATATGAAAGGATTTGTGTGTTGGAGATGTACACATTGGCTTCAGTGCAGACGAAGGAGTCCAGTGGGGAGGGCGATTTATCATAGCAACAGAGACGGAGACTAAGCTGTCCTACTTCTAGAGATCCTTGTATCCCACAGTTTGTCTCTGCAGCCCATGAAGACGGTCAGAAGAGTCTATGGGCTACTGATTTCTACTTCGTCCTAATGTTTGTAGTGTCTAGCGTCAAACATGTTGAGGGAAACACAAGGCTCTGACCAGCGGTCTCCATTCGGTGACTGTTTCTCTGGGCTCACACTCTTACGAGCATCTTGGCTGTTCCCTGGCGTCTTCATGCATCTGGCTTGCCTGAATGAGTACGGGTGGTTGCATGATGGATTTCTTCCCCCTACATCCAAAGATGCCTTTTGCAGGAGGCTTTGTGTGACATCAGCTATTCCATCTTCATTCTGAATAATCCTTTAGTGCCTTCACTCAGCATCTTCTTGCTTACCTTTATGGTTTGGGACTTTGATGTGCCTATGTATATCCTCCAAGTAATAACAAGATAAAAAATAATGACCTTCCAACGCAGCCAGTAATGGAAACTAGGGACTGGATTCTAATAGCTCTTCCTCCTTCACCATGTCCTATGAGTCAAGCATGAAGTGTGTTTAGCAATAGGGTCTTACCATCAAGTTCTGGAGGGAAGCCGAGAGCAGTGGCAATAGCCTAGGATTTTGGGGGTGGGGGTGTGGTCTGTGAGACCTCACTGATTAATAGCTTGGAAAGTGGTATCTTATACCCAGCACTGAGATTTTTATTTGATAGTCTGTCTTAGTTAGGGTTTCTGTTACTGTTAAGTGACAAATCTTGTCAGTGACATGTCTTGTGACCATGGCAAATCTTCTAAAGGAAAGCATTCAACTGGGACTGGCTTACAGTTCAGAGGTTTAGTCCATTGTCATCATGGCATGAAACATGGCAGCACATAGGCAGACATGATGCTGAGAGGTAGCTGAGAGTCCTACATATGCATCAGCAGGCAGCAGGAAGAGAGGGTGACACTGGTCCTGGCTTGCTCATCTGAAACCTCAAATCCCACCTCCAGTGACAGACTTCATCCAACAAGGCCACACCTCCTAGTAGTGCCACTCCCTATGGGCCTATTTGGGGAACCATTTTTATTCAAACTGCCACAGAGCCTATGTTGTCTAGCATAGTTCCCACTGCATTATAGGCTAACTTGATTTAAACTCCTTTAATATATGCATGTATTTTAGGGATCTTCTACAGCAGTAGGTTTCCTTACGGCTTTTTCAAAGGCCTTTAGCATTACTTACCCCTCCCCCATATGCCCTCCCCCTCCAACTTAACTCTTTCTGTTCCACTATTCTCCTTTCCCCTTTTATACTACCCACATCCGAGCCCCGTTCCCTTGAAATTTCCAACACCATCATGGTCCCTTTCTAGTTCCTGGCCTTTTATGGTTACTGTAATTTAAACACATAACTAAAGATTCAAAGCTAGGCTCTACATACAAAGAAAACACACAGTGCTTGTCTTTCTCAATCCGGTTACCTTACTCGAAATGATTATTTCCAGATCCATCTATTTTCCTGTGAGTTTCACTCTTCTTTACAGCTAGCCCTTTGTATAGATGTCCATCCATCAGCTGACAGACATCGAGGCTGTTTCTATGTCTTGGCTATTGTAGAGCAGCAATGAGCATGAGTGTGCGCGCGCAAACGTCCCTGTGACTTAATATGTCTATTTTTAGGGTACTTCTAGGTTTACCGCATTTGACCTGAAAGTGTAGAACATTCCGCATCTCCCCTCCTCTTATAGGTGGCTCCCTCTATAATTTCTAGCACACATTACTAGGGTACAAAGGAAGGACAGACTAAAAACCGAACCAGAGGGAGAAATTTACCAAGGAGTTTCTTTCCCTCACCAATAGCCACAGTGAAGATCGTTTTGCCACTTGGACTGAAGGGGAAGATGTGACAAAACAGAGAGTCCTACTCAGAAACATCCTCTTGAACACCGTGGGTCAGCACTATGCAGCAGAATCACAGGAAGACCTTTTCAGTTAATTTGTGTCTAACTCCTGGTTCCCCAAAGCCCAGGGTGTGGAGAGGTCCCAGGGCAGAAGGCTCATGCTGTGAACACTCTTGGGTAAGGGAGAGTGGGGTATAAGGTGCCAGGCAAACAGCCAAGTCTCTTCCCACAGGAGATATTAATGACCCTGGAGAGAGGTCAGCTTTGGTTAAAACTGCCACATCAATGAAGGGAGTCAGCCATAGAAGGTATTTCCAAATCTCTGGTTTCCCTGGTTTAATTTATTTTTCCCCAGTGGCAAAATATACATGATACAAGTTGATTCCTTCAACCATTTTAAGTGTAATTCAGTAGTACCAAATACATATATATTGAACAGTGTTTGAGTGTTGCTTCTGTTGCTGTGACAAAACAGCCTGACCAAACACAATACAGAGAAAAAGGGTTTGTCTAATCTAGGCTCACAGTTTCCGGCTGCTGTCCATCGCTGCAGAGAAGCCACAGCAGCAGGAGCTTGAGAAAGCTGGTCACATAGCATCCACAGTCAAGAGCACGGAGAGAATGAATGGGTGCGTGCCCACTGGCTTGTCTGCTTGCGCTCAGCTGCATTTCTCTACCCTTACACAATCCACGGTGCCTTGCCTAGAGAATGATGACACCCATAGTGGGCTGTGTCTCCCCACACCAATAAGCTTAATTAATCAATCCCTTACAGATATGTCTGCAGGGCAATCCAGTGTAGATAATCCCCCACTGAGCCACTTTCCCCAGGAGATTCTAGCTTGGGTCATTAACAACTTAAGCTTATTGTTAAAAGCAGTCACCCAGCATCCATCTACAGAGCCATTTTTTATTTAGCAAAATTCAAACTTGGTGAGTGTAATCCATTTACTAATAGCTCTGCCTGCTCTTTCCTCTCTCAACCACCATTCTACTTACTGTCTCTATGACTTGACTAGTCTAAGTATCTCATGGATATGGAATAATATGGTATGTGTTCTCTTATGACTGACTTATTTCACTTAACAGAATAATGTCTTCCACTCAAGTCATAGCATGTGTCAGAATGTCATTTCTCTGTCAGGCTAAATGATAGTCTGTTGTATTTCGAGGCCATTATTTTTTTCATCCATTCTTCTTGTATTCATGGACATCGAGTTGCGTTGTTTTGTCATTTTTTTTTTAATAACCAAAAAGTCACACATTTAGGTTTTGGAACATAGATCAATGGTAGAGCGCTTGCTTGTCATGCACCAAACCTTGGGTTCAATCCCCAGCATCATGCAAGATCACTTTTAAGTTAGATAGTTTATGTATTAGCCAAGAACTCTAGTTTCCATAAATTCTTCAGAATAAATACAAAACTTTTATCCCATAACTTCTGGTTCAGAAGTGTCACCATCATGATGTTGGTCTGGTAGCCTTAGTGACTGAATGGAGTAGGTTTCCAAGAACACATCAGAGGTATATTGCATCCTCGATCATAGCTTAGCTGGAGAAACAAATTAGCACCAGATGATATTAACAGCACATGTGTGAGTGGATGCGGAGCAGTGGCTGGAAGTCAGGGTAGATGTCTGTCTGAGGCAGGTTGGGCAGCCTTGGATCCAGACTGGGGAGGACCCAGTAGGTAGGGGCTCAGAAGCCCTCCAAGGTTCACGTTGTTTGGGTATGGATAGATCACTTACTTTACTGTCAAATTTCATTTTTAGCTTCATAATGCATTTACGTGTTTTTAATGATAAAGCAACACAATTTGCCATATTTTTCATGCTAATTTCCATGCTAAGCACTTTCCCATAATTTTCTTTTTTTCTATAGGTCACTCATTTTTTTGTTGGACTTTTGTCTCATTTTTATTTCTTTTTGAGAATGGAAGTAGGTGTGTGTGTGTGTTTTCTTTCTTTCTTTCTTTCTCTCTCTCTCTCTTTCTTTCTTTCTTTCTTTCTTTCTTTCTTTCTTTCTTTAAAATTAAAGACAGTGCAAGGTGCACATTCTGCCTCCCACCTGTTTCGCTCACCCCTTCATGTCAGGCCACACAGGATCTTCTCCACTATCTCTGTGTCTGTGTGAGTACCGGACCCTGCACAATCAGCATTCATTCAGTCCGACCATATAGATGGGTGCTTGGGGCTGTTGCCATTTATTGGCTTCCTTCATTGCATCATCGTCTGTGCCTATGTGACAAGCCTCATTCGCATATCATTTTACCCAACGCAAAGTGTCTCTGGGGTAGATTATAAGTGAAGGCAGGGGTCATTCCAATCTATATTTTGAATTTTAAAAGGAAAAAAAAAAGCACTCCACGGGGGTTGTGGCACTTTGAATTCTTGTTAGCAAGGTGTGTGGAGGTGAAATGTATTTTTTTCTTTTTTTAAATTTTATTTTGTTTATTTATTTTATGTATGAGTGTTCTGCTGCAGGTACACCTGCAGGCCAGAAGAGGGCATCAGATCACTTTACAGATGATTTTGAGACACCAGGTGGGTGCTGGGAATTGAACTCAGGACTTCTGGAAAAGCAACCAGTGGTCTTAACCACTGAGCTGTCTCTCTAGCCCTGGTGAAATGTATTTTTTAAAAAAGAAGTAAGCAAACATAAATGTGTGTATATGTACAAGGATCCCTGAAAGCGTGTCAGTACTGAAAAATGATAATAGGGCAAAAAAAAAAAAAAAAAAAAATTAGCTCATGCAAGCCCAGTGCCTTTCTCAGCTCTAAATCAGGGCTGGCCTTCATTTTACCTTTAAGGTCTTTTCAACTCTAAACAAGGCTTTCTAAAGTGCTCAAAGGCCCCCATTGCTTTATCGTGTGTTTGCTTTTCCAGTCTGTCTTCGATTTTGTGAGGAACTGCCTTCCCACAGCCTTCTGTGAACAGAAGTGACAGGATAGTATGAGTCGGCACCTCATTTCCACCAGAGGCGGACTTCCTGGTCCTCCCAGACAGCAGAGGAAAGGGCTACCTCTGTTACTTCCCAGAGAGATGGTGACCGTGTCTTCTCTCAGGCTTCTCTGTTCCTTCACCACAGACAGCACCGTCATCCTCAGCCTCTAAGCATCTTTAAGCTCAGCTTCCTGGAGACTATGACTGCAGTAGCTGTCATTCTTTAAAAATGAAATGAAACCAGCGAGAGTCCCCACCGGCCTTCAAAGACAATGTTCTAGCTCATGAACTGAGCATAGGGGTTCACTTTTAATGTGCTTTTTCATAAAGCACACAGCGGTGGTAGGATCTAATACTAGGGTTAACAGGTGCCTTGGCCTGCCTAGGACAGCCTGGCTGACATCTCTTGTTGTTATATGTCAGTAAAGCCTCTCTCTTCCAAATTGTCCCAGCGTCCAATACCGTGCTGTAGGGCCATAATGAGCGGTTGCACTGAGGTGTTGGTGTGAGTGAACTTGCCCTCGGGCAGAGTGAGATGAGAGCGTCTAGAGTGGACCTCAGCCCTCCCACGGCTTTTACCCAGGCTGTAAAAATAACCCTGAGAGGCAGGTTGACACTAACAGCACACAAAACCTTCCATAACATTTTTACTGGGCAGAGTTTAGGGACACCTTTGAGCAGCAGCTTTCACCGTTTGCATCTCTGGCTCTTTTCATTTTCTATCTCGGGAGGTGTGAGGAGCCTCTAAGGGCCAGACCTGCTCTCGTCTTTACTTCCTTTCTGGTTTTGCCATAAAGAGTCCACCGCTGCTCACCAGGGGCTTGTTTACACTGAATTATCCGGGTCCCTTACCACATTGCTTTACCTTCTTGTCGCTCTCCTCCGTCTTCTGCACTCTTTGCGTTCATTGATGGCAGATGAAACACCTTCTATGTTTCAGCCCTGCATCAGGTCCTTGGGAGAGTCCTGCAGGAAAGTGGAGAATAGTGTTGTTGGGGAGGGGCATCAAACAGCCTTCTAAAGAAACGAGGAGGGGGCAACGTGCGATAACTGACAAGAAATCATGGGTCAGGGAATTCATCTCCAAAGGGGCAACAGTTAACTTGTGACCTGAATAATGAGGGAGTCAGAAAAGTGAAAAGGGAGGACGGAATGTACCAGACAGAAGGTGAGGAACATGCAGAGGCTGAGGTAAGGTTGTTGGCAGGGAAGCCTGGAAAGAAAGCATATGCCACACCCTGGACACATTCAGTGGCCTTCACAGGGAAACAATGGCTGGTTTGCTCATGTGCGGACTGCTTTGTGCAGATCTGGGCTTATTACTATTAAAGCACTGGCATGAATACTTGGCCAGTTGATGAAGAAAAAGAAGGGGTTTGGGAGGACAGCATGATTCTGTGTTTATATCGCATGTGTTTGGATGCAGCTGAGCCTGTTAGAAAGCCAAAGGGAATTTAACTAAGCAAAAATAAGTGTTAATGCACATAGCTGAGAGGTCCCTGGAAAGGAGTGCGCCAGGCCTGGATTCAACAAAGTTCAAATGTCCTGGACCAATACTATCTAATAGAGATGTAATATAAACCCTGTATCCTAACTTCAACATGTAGTTGGTATGAAATTACTAGGGGATATTTGCACACCCTTTCTCAGTATGTGGGTCTGAAATCCAGCATGTCTTTATGTGCTTGTGATTTCAACTGCTCAGGAGCTCCATGCAGCCTTCGGCTCCCATTCTAAACAGATCAGTATCTTAGGTCCTGTACTTTTTATTTATCTAAAATTATATATGTATTAATTCTGTGGCAACACCACACATACATGCAGTGTAATTTGATGATGTTTCCTCCCATGATCTCCAACGCCCCCAGACCCGCCCTATCCTACCATCCCTCATCCCAACTTCATATCTTCTCTTTTTAAATAATGCACCAAGTCTAATTTGTGCCGTTCCATGTACACATGGGTGTGGTGCCACCCACAGGGGCATAGTCTGTATACCAGGGGCCACAGTCCCGCAAGAAAGCTGACTCTTCATCTTCCAGCAGCCATCAACTGCCAATCACTCCTCAGCTGGGAATGGGAGCTCACGAGCCCCTTCCCAGTCTGTGCTGGATGCTGTCTGGCTTGGTCTCGCGCGTATCTTCTGCAGGCAACTCCAGCTGCAGTGAGTTCTTTCATGCCTAGGAGACAGCTGCACTCCATCCTCCCTGGCCTCTAGCTCTACAGTCTTTCTGTTCTCTTTTCCTTCCCAGACATATGTCCCCTGATCTTTGTGGGGAGGATGATATAGATGTCCCATTTTGGGTGGGATGGGCACTTCTGACCAGTTGTTTAACTGGTGCTTCATAATACAGCTTATTGCAGATCTCTTTACTTGGTGACAGAGCTCCATTGTATGTTGAGTCAATTACAAGTGTATGGGGATGGATTCTCTCTCTCTCTGTCTCTCTCCTCTCTCTGTCTCTCTCTGTTTCTCTCTCTGTGTCTCTGTCTCTCTCTCTCTGTCTCTCTCTCTCTCTGTCTCTGTCTCTTTCTTGCTCTCTCTGTCTCTTTCTCCTCTCTCTCTGCCTCTCTCTCTGTCCTCTCTCTCTCTGTTTCTCTCTCTGTGTCTCTGTCTCTCTCTCTCTGTCTCTCTGTCTCTCCTCTCTCTCTCTGTCTCTCTCTCTCCTTCCTCTCTCTCTGTCTCTCTGTCTCTCTCTCTGTGTCTCTGTCTGTCTGTCTCTCTCTCTCAGAGGATGGTTGGTATATGGGGTGACTGAAGCCCCTGGACCAGCTGCCCCTACTTTCCCCCATTATCACCTATGTAGATTCCTTTTCTATGTGTGTCTTGGTTTGCAGAGGGCCAGGAAGCACTAATTATTGCTTTGTGTTATAATTCAGCCATTATGGAGGGGTTACCTGGTATGGTTCTCTGTCTTGAGGTTATAAACTGGGGTTCCCATTTGTCTTCACTTGGAATCAACCCAGACTGACGTCCTCACTTTGCTTTGATACTGATCATCAGTCCTTGTCATCTTTCCCATAAAATCCTCTCTTTTAGCTCAGGCTTGTTCAGGGGAGGCAGAGCATGCCTGAATGTAGCTCAGCCTTGCCTTGCTGAAGATTTATCAGTGAATATTGGCATTATTATCTTTAAAATTCATTTCTATGTGGTTTTTTTTTTTCGAGACAGGGTTTCTCTGGGTAGCCTTGACTGTCCTGGACTTGCTTTGCTATACCCCAGGTGTACAAGGCAACTTTAAAATGCCAATGCCATATTTTGGTAGCTATCTTATAGAGAACACTTAAGGATAAAGAGTTAGTTATGGTTAGGAAAATGAGAGAGAAGTGGGCAGTGTTGGCACATGGCTATAATCCTAGCACCCTAGGAGGCAGAAGCAGGTGGATCTCTGTGAGTTTGAGGTTAGCCTGGTCTACAGAGTGAGTCCCGGACAGCCAAGGCTACACAGAGAAACCCTGTCTCCAAAAGAAAGAGAGAGAGAGAGAGAGAGAGAGAGAGAGAGAGAGAGAGAGAGAGAGAGAGAGAGAGAGAGAGAGAGAGAGAGAGAAAGAAAGAAACTTCATAAAGACTAGATAAATTACTAACAATAATATAATGCAGTTTTGTAGGAAAGAAGAGCATATTTATATAGGAAAACACACACATATATTCATTTGGTGGAGGAGGAGGAGGAAGAAGGACATGTTTAGAAAATAGGGAGGATAGTAATTCCTTCTTTTCAAATCAGTCTCATGGGTGTTAGTTGTCAAGATTACTCAACAAATAGTCACTGATTGCCATCTGAAATCCAGTGTCCTTCTGGTTGGACAACTGGTCTGAGCCAATGAGGCCTTTGTGATGTGTTTGTGTTCTTAGCCGAGTGGACTTTTCTAGCATTGTAAATGTCAGGGAAGTACTCACTGGGCCACATGACATCTTGACAGCATCTGGAATGCATGGCTCAGAAGTCTTAAGTCAGGCCCTTGGAATCTGACTTGGGACTAGATTCCAGCTCTGGCTTGACTGACTCTGTACATTGGAAAGAACTTCTTGGGCTGGCTAGTCTTGTCAACTTGACACAAGCTGGAGCCATCTGAAAGGACTGAACCTCAACTGAGAAAAATGCCTCCATAAGATCCAGCTGTATGGCATTTTTTAAATTAGTGATTGACTCGGGGAGGGTCCAGCCCATGGTGGATGATGTTACCCCCGGGCTGGTGGTTCTGTGAGAGGGGCAGGCTGAGCAAACTATGATGAGCAAGGCAGTAAGCAGTACTTCTCATGACCCATGCATCACTCTTGCTTCTGCCCTGTTTGAATTCCTGTCCTGACTTTCTTTAGTGATGGACTGCAATGTGGAAGTGTAAGCCAAATAAACCCTTTCCTCCCCAGCTTGCTTTTGGTGATGGTGCTTCATCATAGCAATAGAAACTCTAAGACACTTCTTTAATTTTTTAAGGTCCATTTTTGACACTGGGTTGTGAGGAGGATAAAGTGAAAAATTTTTTTTCAGTTAGCTAAACTACAGTGGTCTAAGTGACCACTAACTGGTTATTTTATCATCATTCTTGTTAATAATGATGATACATGGACTAATTAATGGTTAATGGCAATATTTATCTTTTGAAAAAGACAACAAGTAATAAAATAAATAATTATGATCTGCCTGATATTGGCCTAATACTGCAACCTAGCAACATGAGGGGAAAAAAATCTGAAATTAATTGAAATGTCTAGAATTCCTCTGAAGTTATTTTATTTTTTCCTACCTTCAGTACTTACTGTGTACATCATATTCCTTGCCAGGCAGTTTTAGACTGGTGACAATCCTGAGTTACAGTTGAGTCATGACAGTCCCGGATTACAGTTGAGTCATGACAGTCCTGGATTACAGCTGAGTCATGGCAGTCCTAGATTACAGTTGAGTCATCAGAGTCCTAGATTACAGCTGAGCTATGACAGTTCTCAGTTCCAGCTGAGTCATGATGTCCTCGATATCAGCTGAGTCATAACAGTCCTGGATTCCTGCTGAGTCATGGTGTTTTGGGTTACAACTGAGTCAGAGTTTATGCAGATTCTGGCTTTTACTTTTTAGAAACTCACATTATTTATGCTTAACTTAGCTGGTATGGGATTTTCCTCCATGCCTTACATTTCTCAAGAACAACTTTGGAGCATCTGTCATTTCTAAAGTCCCTTGAGGAACTTTACAAAAAAAAGATAACTGCTCTGCCCAACTGCTTATACCTTCTTCTGTTTGTTATTGAGAAAGATGCACAAATACCCATATAGGTTCTGGTTTGTACTCAAACATGTAGAGCTAAAAAGAACATTGCCCCAAAACTCAACACACACACATACACACACACACACACACACACACACACACACACACACTTGATGAATAGCACATCCTCAGATTTTCCTGAGCTCATTGAAATACTGAGGTTGTGAGTAACTAGCAGGCTGTTCATGAGGAGACAGACATCTGCAGAGAAATGAGCCAGAACACTATCATCTTGGGATGGAAGCCAGTCAGATGCCTGTAAGAATTCAGCTGGGGTAGTTGAGACCTGAGTGATGGCACAAAGGCTATGAATAAAGGAAGAGTCACACTTTCTTACAAACATTTTTAAAAACAGGAATATGGCTACAAATTCACAGAAGTGGTTGAAGAGGCTACAGAATACAAAAAGTCTCTCCTGTAGTCAATTTCTGGGGCAGGGAAACAGAAGCTTCTGTGGAAAAACAAGAAAATCCATTTAGATAGACATCGCTCCAATGTTTCCCCTGGAAATAAGAACTTGGTGTGTGTGGTGTGTGTGGAAGGGAACAGAAGTACTCTGTGGCTATTGATGAATCATACTTGAGGTAAAGGAATAGGAGGGAAAGCATTGACTGTTAGAGAAAGGGCAGGGGTTCATTTTGAATTCAGAATTAATCCAGGGGAGAGATGGGTGCTACTAAGAGGAGCTTAGTGCTTACCCACAGCTAGAACTGAAGAACATAGAGCATTTCCTTCCCTTATTTACAAAGGACAGTAACAAAAGAACCCAGAAAAAGAAGGAAGGTGGGAGGGGCAAGAGAGAGAGCAAAGAGAAAATAAAAAGACAGCTAACAAGATAATATATTTTAATTCAATCATGCCACAATCACATTAAATATGAATGGCATAAATATTTCAGTTGAAAGATTGAGATTGTCAAATTGGATAAAAAAGGAAGATTCAAAAGTACACACTGTCTTTATAAGACCACTTTGAATGTGGAGATGGGTATAAAAATGATTTGTTCTGCAAAGCTGAAGTATTTATATTAATACCAGACAAAAAGGCCTTTAAAACAAGAGTTATTATAAGGGATGGAGACACACATTAAATTATGATAAAGGATTCAGTTCTCCAAAAATACATAACAACAAGATTTCAAAATACAATGATGCAAAAGCTGGCCGAGTAAAGGTGAAATATATGATTTCATAATCATAATAAAAATGTGAACTCTCCTTTCTTAGTAAATGACTAAACAGATAGGAGTAAAGCCACTAAAATTATAGATGACCTGAGTTACATCATCAGCAATCTTGATCTAGTTGTTTATAGAACATGCCATCCAACAACACACTCTTCTGAAGTACACGTGGAACATGTACAAAAAATGGTATATTCTGAGTCATAACACAAACCTTAAGAACTTCAGAAGAATAGACATCATGGAGAGCATGTTCATGACCCCTAATTAAATTTATTTGGAACTCTACATATATATGAAAATTAAACAACACATGTCTAAAACAACAACAGCAAAAAAACAACAACAGGCATCAGATGAAGTCTTAAAGAAATTTAAAAATATTCCTAATGAAAATATTCCTAGTGACTGAAAAGGAGAGACAATGTATCAACATTTGTGAAATGAAGTGAGAGTGGGGCACAGGTTAAACATTCATAATATTAGATATTTATGTTAGAAATAGAAGAAATGTATCTATACTAAAAAGTAAGCAGATAGAGAAGAACAAATTTAAACTAAAGGTAGAGAGATGAAAGAAATAACAAAGACGGAAGCAAAAAAACAAAAATAAAGGAATTAGAAAAAGAAAAGCAAATTTGAAGTATCAGCTAACTCAAACTGGTTATTTGAAAAGGTCAAGGAAGTCAATGAACTTCTAATGAGACTGGCCGAAGAAAGGCGAAGACACAAATGAGTAGAATCAGGACTGAAAGAAAGGTCACCATTACAGAAGCCCATGGACAGTGAAGAAATAAAAAGATAGTGCTATGTACAACTCAGGGCTGTGGTGATATGGCCAAATCTCATGAAAAACATGAGTGTGAAAATTCATTCATGAAGAAAAAGATGTCTTGAATAGTCCTATGTGTCCTGGAGAACTGGGAATTTATAGATTTAAAACTTTCCCCTTAAAGAAAACCCCTGGAGCAGATGGTTTCAGTGACAAATTCTACCAAATATTTAATGAATCTTAGTTGTATATAGTCTTTTCAAAAAGGGAGAGAAGAATATTTCTCAGTTAATTTATGAGACTGAAATTCTTTAATATATAAGCCTGTCAAAGTGAATAGAAGAGAAGAAAATTATAGTTCAGCACCCCTCGTATTGATACTCATAAAAATCTTCATGAGAATGTTTGTAAGTAAAGCTTTGGGCTTTGTTGGTAAAGGGGCTTGCTGCCAAGCCTGGGTGACTTGAGTTCAATCCCCAGAAACTACATGGTGGAAGGAGATAACTGACTTTCAGAAGTTGTTATCTGACTTCCATATGCAGTCTGTGGAATGTGCACGCTCCCCCAAAATATAAATAAACAAGTACAATACAAAGATCTTTAATAAAAATGAAATATAAAACTTGTATTTGCAAGTATATGCATATTTTATACACACATATTAGTAAGTCAAACCTAGTAACATTGGTATATACATACATTTAATTATACATAAATACTAAACGGGGTTTATCCTTGGGATGCAAAGACAGTTAAGTGCTGGGATATATAAGTAACTTTACATATGTACGGAACCAAGGAAGAAAAACCATGTACATGGAAAAACACTTGGAAATATCAGTGTTAATTCATAGTTAGAATTCACAGCAGGCTAGGAATACAAAGGGAACTCTCTGAGTCTTATTAAAGGTATTTACAAAGGATGGTGGGCAGGCAAACAAGTGACAGAAAAAGCTGACTCCTTACAATACACGTAATAGTGAAAGATTAAATGCTGTTCTCTCTTATGAGTCCTATCTAAAATCAACACAATACAACAAAAGGGTCTTAAATGAATAAAGATTAAAAAAGTATAAATAAAACTACACCTATCAACAGGTAGTTTGGCAAAGAACTTGTATATTTAAAATTCCTGGCATTATTAATTAAGTACGTTTAGTAGAGTGACAGATTATAAGGTCAGTCACATTTCCTTAAAAATCTTTTTTCATTTTATGTGTATGGGTGTTTTGCCTGTATGTATATCTGTGTGTCATGTGTATACAGTGCCCTTGGAGGCCAGAAAGAGTGTTGGATTCCCTGGGAATGGAGTTACAGATGGTTGTGAGCTGACATGTGGGTGCTGGGAATCCAACTTGAGTTCTCTAGAAGAGCAGCCAGTGCTTTAACCACTGAGCTATCTCTCCAACTACAGTCATATTCCTTTACATTAACAATACATGGTTGGTTTTTGAAACTTAGATGCCTTTATAATAACATCTCAAAATCAAATATTTAGCTATAATTCTAACTATAACATTCAAGATATGTATATTAAAAACTAGGAAATCACTCTAAAACTGGATGCAGAAGGCGCAGAAGGACTACCTCATTGCACCGGAAAGTATGTGAGGCAGTGTTAGCTGCCACCAATGGGAACATGCTGAGTGCAGGAGCCAAGCTGAAAGAACTGTCCATGGTCCCGACGGGGAACATTCTGAATCAAAATTAAACAAGGCCATGTTAGGTCATAACTCAAAGAACAAAGTAAGTGCTCGTGAATCTGTCGTGATTTTAAAAAGTATTGAACAGATTTGATATTTCATGGGAGGAAAAGATGGCTCCTCCTTAAGGGAGAATCCTAATGGGTAAATACAGAGGAAGGAGGGAAGGAGGAAATCACCTTCAAAATGCTGCGCCATATTTACTGCAGACAGCTCACCTCACACATGCTGAAATTACTGGGTGAATAATTGAAAAATGTTTGAGATCCCTGATAATTACCAATGACCCAAAGAAAATGAGTCACTTCTCAGTGGAGAAACCTAGCAGGTGCCACCCAGGTAGACATGACAGACCGACATGGTGATGGAGCAGTGATACACTAAGTGTGGGGAATGTGGTCCATCACTTCATACCAAGAGCACTGGCTGCTCAGCATAGGGGAAGTGGGGGAGCCTTTTTATCACCTTGCAAGCTGGGCGTTGGCCTAGAATGGCAGGCGTCCTGACTGAGCATGGAGAACACTTTTTTATAGCCTCAGTGTAAATCCTTTCCCTACGGGCTGAGGAATCGGGGTCGGGGGGCAGGTGCGGCACAACCTTACTTGTCATCCCTCATCCCTATTGTGTCTTTCCTTGTGCTGCTTACTTTGTCGTTTAGCAACATTATGTTGAGTTCATCGCTCCACATTATACCCTGTTTGCTTTAAAGCTCATCTGGCACGTGCCCTTGTCATGCCCATAGGTCAGAGGGCAAGCTTGGCTGTTAGGAATCTACTCTACTCCTTTAGTTTGGCGGCATAGTTAGACAAATAGTTTGCTGAGTGGCTATAGCAGGTGTCCACTGTTTCTGCTTATCAGTGATTTGACCTAAGCTGGCTCAAGATAATCTTTATGGTTAAAAGGAGCCACCATCCTATTTTATTTCTTACGGGACATAGCACTTCTACACTAATCCTGATCCAGAGCACAATTTAATCATAAGAAAGTACCAGAAAAATCCAAATGGGAGACAGTCCACAAAACTCAAGCAAGGTTGTTCAAAAGGGTGAGAGGCTTGAGAGCCAAGACTGAGTGGTAGGTAGTACAGGTCAGAGGAGACAGAGGAGGAGCAACAGCCCAGAGCGTCACTGCACCCACCACCAAAGCCTGGAGTAAGGCAGTGTTGTTTTGTATACACATTTGCAAAACGTTTTCTCATATGTAAACACTAGAGAAAAACTTGTCATTCCGTTAGCGGTGTTGTGCCAGCATCATTTTCTTGATTTTGATTGTTTCTGTGGTTACATAGGATGCTAACAATAAGGAAATCTGGGGGAAGGGTGTATAGGACTCTCTGTATACAGCTTGTATGAGTTTAAAATGATTTCAATATAAAAAATGAAAGAGTGGGGTGAACTTTAGATGAAATTGGCTCCAATGAAAGGAGCAAAGGCTGCTGAGTCTTTGGGAGGCAGTGGAGAGCCTCTGGCTGTCACTGGATCTGCTGATGACCATCTTACAGGTTCCCTGGGCAGTCCTGTGACTGCTCTGAGGACTGCTCTTTGACAATTACTGTGATCAAGTCATCTGCCCCATTCATTTGGAGACACCCTGATTTTTGTATGTTCTCTCTTTCTTTAAAATTGCTTTAAAAATCAATGTATGTTTACACAAACACATTTTTAAAAGTGCACTTTCTTTGTCTTCCCAGTTGAGAGATGGCCCCATCTTTTATTGACTGGTCGTTGGAGTTAGCTATGCAGGTTAGCGTCCCACCATGTGACCCCCGCACTCTCAGAAGAACTGTCTGCTTCTTTTAAATTCAGCATACACAGGTTTTGCTTATATGGAGGCGCTTCATGCATTCCTGTTATTGGGTTGGACCCTAAATGCTAGTTTTGATCCCCACGATAAGTTACACGGGATTTGCAGTGTTTCTTCATGACCTTTCTCGTTGCAGCTTTGCTGACGCTATTGTTATTTCAGTAGGACTGAAATCTCACACTCTGCTCCTGTGATGGCGTAGAGGCCCCTGCAGCCATGGCCTAGCTTTTGCCTTTACATCTGTCCTGTATCATCAGTCTGTAGGGTTTTAGAATGATCAGTGGTCATCACAAAAGAACCTCACCTACCCCAACACACACACACACACACACACACACACACACACACACACACACACACACACACACACGCTTTGCTTATCCAGGGACTGCAAACTCACCAGAAGTCTTGAATACAGTTCCTCATGTTGTGGTGACTCCCCAACCATAACATTATTTTCATTGTTACATCATAACTGAAATTTTATTACTGTTATGAATTGTAAATAGTTTTGGAAATAGATGTTTTCCAAAAGGGGTCATGACCCACAGGTTGAAGAACCACTGCTCTAGAGGCCTAGAACAGGTGGGTGAGCATACAGTATGGAAGAAGCCTCCCTAGACCGACTGGTACATGGCATGGGCTAGAGAAACCAACAATGTCTGCCTCCCTCCTAGGAGGCTGAGAACTGGGGGAGGCTCAAGCCATAAGGCTGGATGCCTCAGCAGTCCTGACTTGACACTGAAGGCCTGGATGATTCCTAGAGAGCTGCTGGCTTTCCGTTCACACTGGAAGGCCAGGAAAGCTGGGTTCTAATGATGCTTTTAATTGTAGCTAGCTGGGGAGAAGGAGACAGGTGGGTCTCTGGGGCTTGCTGGCCAGCAGGAACTACTCAGTGAGTTCCAGACCATAAAACAAGTGGACAGTGCCTGATGAACAATACCCAAGGTGGTCCTTTGGCCTCTACACACATGTGCACACACCTGCATATGTACTGGCATAAATGTACACCCACATGCACACATATATAATGTCCCCTCCAAAATAAACCAACTCTAAAAATACTCAAATTTAAGCAACTGAATGAGCAAAATATTTAATAAATAAGTTAGCAATGGGGAGGCTCCCAGCATGGAGCCTGGATCATAGCAAGTTCTCTCCTCCTCATCCTTCCTTTCTCCTCCTTCTCCCCCTCCTCCAGCTGCTCTTGGCTTGGCCTGTCACTTCCTTCTTCCACACACTCATGCAGTGGTCCTCCTCACTGTATCGCACTTAATTTTGATCAGTTCTTCTGGCGATTGTAGGGTCTAGTTTGAGCTTGGCAGCTGAACTGCCCTTTGAAGAATGCTATGAAACTAGAAACGATAGCAGACACTTTGGGCATCGGAATCAGGTCCCAGATGCCAGGGCAGAAGGATGGGCTTTTTCTTACAGTATAAAGTGTAAGAGGGCTAAATAAATGTAAGGTTATGGTGTGGGGAACTGTAAATTAAATATGTGAGGGTAGACCAAGGAACTGTGTGGCTCAGTAGTAGCAATTACAGGTAAATAAACAAATCAACTAGTAGATAGATGATAGGTAAAGTGAAACATGATATAGTTGCATTTATTGCATCTTCAAATTTATTTGCTGTTGTAAATGCCTGAAAGAACTTTAATAAACTAAAAATTACATACCTTTAATTTTTTCCTTTCCTTCATGAAGACTGAAAATAACCAGGACAGGGTAAAATTTCAGCACCACAGACCAGGCCCCTTCAGTCTTACTGCTCAGTCAGCTTCATCCACATGGCTTCCGGGCCCACACTCCAGCCAATAGAAAAGAGAATGGGAAGGGAGAGTGTGATCTTTCTTTTCAAGAGCAGTCCAGAAAATCACACCATTTATATGAACTTGCATTGCAAAGTTAATGCTTGTCCTCTGGCCACACCTTCAAGGGATGCTGGGAAATGTAGTTTTAGTTGAGTGTCTATCTTACTACTAAGATAGGAAGGGGACAATGTTTGTTGATGGAATTTTAGTGGGCTTGAAATAAAGCCAGCATGTACATTAGTGTAGTCTTACTTTCAGAAAGACTTGAACAACAATGTGCTGTTCTGAGAGAAGTATAGAATTCTCTAGAATGGAGATAGCAAGCTTTTCCAGAAAAAGACAAAGTAGCAAACATTTTAGATTTGACAGGTCAGTAGAGTATTTGTTACAAATTCTTTCCTGTGTTTATGTTTTACTATCCTTCTAGAATGTCAAATCCATCCTTAGCATATCAACTGTATAAACTTAGGCTGCTCTAATGGATGTAGTTTGTATGTTATCCCTGCTTAGGATAAACATGGTGGTCATTTGTGGCCACATCCAAAATGTAGGAGACTGTGTTTCAGGGTGCTGATAAGTGTAGGGAGAATTCCACATGAGGCATTTTATCCTGGATGAGTTCAGATTCCTGACCACTTTACCAACCTTCTCAAGTAGTTGAAGGATATCTTGGTAATTAGGAGTGACTCTCATTTTGTTCATATCAAAAGAGAAGAAGGAGAATTGGCAGTAGAAAGTTCTAGAAGGCAGACCACAGCACTATATATTCAAGGACTTTCTAATTGTTGCTTATCACCAGATCTGATTCTAGATGGTTGTGAGCCAACATGTGGTTGCTGGGGATTGAACTCAGGACCTCTGGAAGAGCAGTCAGTGATCTTAACCTCTGAGCCATCTCTCCAGCTTAGTTGTTGCTTATCACTTGTGAACCCTGTATTCAGGCCTGTTATATAGCTGGCCTCATGTTATCCTCCATACTCCCAACAGGTAGGCGTCACACCATTATGTCTCATATTAGTTTTATATTTATATTTATGACTGAAATTCCTGACAGAGACAACTTAATTAATAGATGAAATATTTCTTTTTGCTCATATTTGCAGAGAAGGCATGATGGGACTCATGGCAGTAGGGGGTGTCGCCGAGACCTCTCCTATCACAGCAGGCAAGGAAACAGAGTGGCCAGAACTAGAGACCAGGCCTTCAGAGGCCCCTCTCTAGTGATTCACTTAAGCCAGCTAGGCCTCACCTCCTAAACGTTAGGACCTAAGGCTCTCCAGCACCACCCCCTTTCCTCAGTAGCACCACATACTAGGGGTGAGTGTTCAAAGCTTGAGTCTGAAGGGCACATTTCCAGCATAAGCCACAACACCTCTACTTGACAGATGAGAAAGCCATAGCCCAGGTCACAGTAGCTTTAGTAACAGTGTTTCTCTACTGTTCTCTTCTGTACACATTAAACGACTAGGGTGTGTGAATCCTGGAGTAGTGCCGGGCGCACGGTAAGCTTTGCTGCTGGTGGGAACCCTTGATGTAGTCCCTGGGCATCCCTGCGTTTCTCGCTGTGGTGGTTTTCTCCGTCTCCTGTGATTGAGTAAGAAGTACCATTAACTTGATGCCATGGAATGCATATTCATCTGCTCAGAGTTTGGAGGGCTGAGCTCTTCAGTCTGTTTCACTGAGTGGTAATGGAGGTGTTGACAGGGACAAGGCCACACTCCGTTCAGAGGCTCCAGGGGAAAATCCATTCCTTGCTTCTTCCTGTGTCTGATGGCTTCTGACTGTCCTGGCTTCTGGCTGCATCTCTCTCTTTCATCCCATGACTTCTCTTCTGCCCTCTTCCTGTCTCTTACAAAAGATCCTTGTGATTCCACGCAGAGCTCTCCAAGTCTGTTTAGAATAACCTCACCATATTCAGATCATTAATTTATTCACATCATTTGCATGTAAAGTAATGTTCATTTTCCAGGCATTAGGTAGAACGTATCTGTGGAGGGCATTATTTATCTTGTCCCAATGGTATTTTGCATAGACTGGATGACCTCATTTTTTTTCTTTACACTATTAGAAAATAACTTTATGGCATTGGATGACTTAATGATGAACTGTAATATCTATCTATACTTTGAGGGCTCTTTTTCTGAAAACAGAGCAGATTTTAAATAAGGCATGGGTTAGAGGAAGTAATTATTTTCAACTAGCCATTGTCAAATACTGTTATTATGCTCCTGGATAATGATTTCTTTGTTCTACTGATTTTAAAATTCAGCCTTCATTCCTTACCTTCACATGGCAAACTATAGTCAAACTGTTTCTCAACTACATTCAATTCCACCATCCTGTTCTGCAGGTTCTGCAGTGTGAGGCTCTTTTGGTTACTATAACACTGAAGTGTTATGTATTTCTAACTGGCAAACAAGCCTCTCCTTATTCTCCCGGTTTTTCTGGCCGATGGCCCTTCTACTGTTTTCTTTCTCATTGGGTATTTCAGCTATATTGAGGGTGTTTATACATATTCTAATCCCAGCACTCAGGGTGCCAAGGAGGGAGGAACTGAGGTTCAAGGCTGGCCTGGGTACATAGCAAGATACCACGTCTAAACAAATATCCATCCATCAACAAACCAAAAATCCCCAGCCCGTTTGTCACTTTAACACGCTATTTGGAAGAAGAGGCATTCTGGAATTGTTGACCTGACAAAATGGCCCTTCGGTCATCATTGCCATCATCATTGTCATTGTCATCTTTTTTTTTTTTTTTTTTTTTTTGGTATTTTGAGACAGCGTTTCCTGGACTCGATTTGTAGACCAGGCTGGCTTCGAACTCACAGCTATCCATCTGCCTCTGCCTCCCTAGTGCTGGAATTAAAGGCATGCGCCACCATGCCCGGCTATCATCATTATTGTTATTCTGCTTTTTCATCTCTATTGAGCATTTCTCAATTTTATTAATATATACATTTAATTCTGCACACCTGTATTTTAAAAACAAATAGATGGTGGTTAGTAGGTAGGAAGGTAGAATAGACACTGTAAGAGATTAGTAATAATAGCCAATAAGGAAATAGAACAACTTATAACCAAATACTCTTATCAAAACTATGTGAATTGGAAACTCTGTCTTTCTGTCTGTCTGTGTCTGTCTCCCTCTGTGCTTTTACAGGTAAATGAAATCTGCCAGGCAATACTGCAGGTTGGGGGAATACTGCATATTTACGTCATTTGACTCTCATCTTTCAAAATGTTTAATAATTAAATTTTATAACCATGCTATGAATTCTGCATTCAACCTTATACTTTGCCTGGCTTCGTTCTCTGTCACATGTCCTTGCATAACGCCCTCTCCCTGTGGGAGTTCATTCTCCTGGCCTCCCCTCCCCCGCCCTCTTGCTTAGCAGGGATCTTCAAGTTATCTCCAGAAACTTTTCTTAACACAGGGTGTGCCAGTGATGTCATGTTTCTAGTTTGTCACTAAAGAGAGGGAAACACTAGTCTGACAGCTAATGAGGACACCGTATATTCCCTTGCAGTTCCTGTAAGCACTGTGCAGGTGTGTCTCTGAGTCCTCTTTTAGAAGGGGGCTATGAAGTCGTTCTCATTTGATTTCCTTTTAAGCAGTCAGGTCTTCCTCCCCTGTGAGTATGCTTGCAGTTGCATCGTCTCTTCATCCTTGGGGCTCGGCGTCTATGGATGTGTGTTCTTGCTCAGTGACCCTGCTGCCTGGGGCCCCTGCCATCTGCATCTCACTCTTCAGCTGAAGGGGCTGGCCCTTTGCTTCTGTGCTTCTGCCCCTTGCTGCTGCTGCTCCTTCAGAATTGCTGGATACTCCCAACCCTTCGGCACACGTTCTATGCTTCGAGTCTCTTTTCCTTCGTGCGCGTGCGCGCAGATGCGTGCATATGTGCGTGTGTGCGTGTGTGTGTGTGTGTGTGTGTGTGTGTGTTCATGTATACGTATGTGAACTGTTTTTAGTGGCCCCCAAGGGAGCTGCTGCCCTGCTCCTCTTCACCTCTAGTTCCTTCTTATATTAGGAGTAAGTCTCCCACTTTCCAAAGAAGCCATGGAAAAGCTGCATCCAGCCATTCTGTCTTTAGTAAGCTGGCCTCGCTCCCCACAACCTGGATCTGTCGCTGTGCCTCTCCATACCCATAACTCTCTCCTGCAGTCTCCACCTTTTGAGCCTGAGCTTTCTAGGACCCTTCGCTGGGTCCCTGTGCAATGCCTTCTTCAGGTCTGTGTGGACTCCTCATCATCCTTCCCATCTCCTACCTCAGGACTCTGAATCTTTTTACTCGTTAAAATGCCTACATCTTGATGGCATGATCCTTGGTGGTTCCCAGTAGGACCGCTGACATTTCAGTCACTGAAGTGTCTCTTTGGAGGAAGAATGAACAAGAGGACATGTAGGAGCCCCCTTCACCATTCACTAAACCAATGGTGTAGAATTAGGGGAGGAGGCTGGACCACATGACCCAGTGCCTGTCTGCCTGCAAGGGCCCTTCTTGGAGCCTAAACACAACCAAAGTTTAAGAAGCGACGTCCACACAGAAAGCTAGAGAGAAGGGGCTTAGCATTGTCAGAGAACAGACTAAAGTATCTCTAAGGTGCTGAGTCACATTAAATCTGCTAGTGACAAGGCTCCTGTGGGTCACTACAAGGACGGCTGATTCTTAAAACGTTGTGGGCTTCAGAGCGCATTAAGGGCAAGTTAATATGCCCACTTTCACCAAGCGGGGGATGTTGGGAGCTGTGCCCTTAAAAGAGAGAGAGGGAGTGGGCCCAAATGTCCTTCTGGATTCTTGCCAGCTTGACCATACCATGATTCTGCCTTGGTGCTGTGCTGTTGGCATTGAGCAGCAGAAAAGAGAAATCTTGTTTTCTCGAACCTTCCTGATTTTTTAATTGTGAAGAAAGAATACTTTAGTCAGGATCACTTCTCTAGATCTTCCAACAGGGACAGAGACATCTTTCGTTTCCTTACAGCATGTGTCTCTTCCTCCAGCACCACAGTGGCACACTCCTGCTTCCTCCTCGAAATCCCCTCCCCCCAGGGCTGGGTAGGAGAGAGGCTTTGAGAAGAGTGACAGGCTCCCTGTGGTAGGTCTGTGCCTTGTCACCAAGCCTCCGAGGTTCAGGTCTGTGGTGGCCACGGGAGAGCCAGCTCCATGCTGTGTGGCTGGTGACATTTCCGGCTGCCAGCATCCAACCAATCAGTGACAGACTCAGCTAGCTAGGGCGATGACACATGAAATATGATAATTTTCTCCAAAGAGCTCTGGGAGGGAAGAAGTTAGGGGGAGTGGTTTTGGCTGGGAGGGTGAGGCAGACAGGGCCAGGTAAGAGAGAGGGCACAGGTTTCGGCAGTCGGCCTGGCAGAACCAGAAGAGGGGATGAGAGTGGCAGCCAGAGCTGGAGAGACCTGAACTGGAGTGGCCCTAGGGACACAGTGATGGAGGGGAGCCTGCTGATGGCCAGTAGCAAGGGGAGAAGTAACAGTTCTGAGCTGAAGCTCTGGGGCTCTTGGATGGAAGACAGTTGTCTTCCCCTCAAACAGGAGTAAGGTTACTTTTTGTTTTTCTCAGAGGCAGCTCTATAAAAACCAAGACCAAACTAGAACAGATGCCACCTGGGTGGCTGAGGTAGTTGGCATGGGTGTTTTAGCCTGGGGGTGGTTTAATCTCTCTACCCTGGCGTTCAACTTCTGTGCTCAACTTTGTTCTAAACGCTCCCCGCCCCCCCCCAAAGTAAAAAACAGAGCAGCAATGAAACTTTGCCAACAAAAAGTTGAAGAAGAGCCAAATCAGAATGGTCAAACATTGAAGGCCAGGTGGCGGTTTGGATCTCTGATCTCAGTAGAAGAATACCTGGGCTAGAACAGAATCTGGGCCTGGACCTCAGGGTGGGTCAGATGTGGTGCTAGAACCATCCTTTGGGCTGAGAACACCTTCTAGTTGCCCTGAGACTGTGGGGCAGGGCAGGACGCCATGGTCAGCTCTGGAGGCAGCAGAGGCCTCACTGCCCACAGCCACTTGGCAGGAATAAATGACCCCAGAGGGGTGACCCCTGTTTTGAGAAGTCTGCTGAATGTTTAGAAGTATTCATAGGCAGTGCTATTCACCATTGGGAAGCCTATCATGCAATATGCATGTGTGCTTAGGCTTATATCATGTATTTGCATATTTACCCACCATGTAATGTATTATCCACGTGTACAGATATATGAAAAGGCATCAGTCAATGTACATTATCACTAACTGCAATTTTTCCCTGAGTGGCTATAGGCTAGGTACTGGCTTCTTCCAGTATTCCCAGCCATGCTATTCAAGTGATAATTGGTGTACTGTATCTTTAAAAGGTTAAAACCCTTTTTAAAAAAAAAAAAAAAAGGTCTGGACTCCTAGTGGAAAAGACAAGCTGGGCATGGGTTGGGTCTGGATTCAGAAAGCAGCTGCTGATTAGATTCTGTGTCTGCAGGCTGACTTTATTCCGTGTTTCCAGCAGGAATTCAAGAGGGATGCTTCTGTTTGGGTTTCTGATCGTGATTTATATTTATTCAGAGGAATAACAGAGGGTGGATCTGTTCCCGGTGCGAGCATGCTCACCACCAGCCGACTCTCCCATTATCCCCCTGCCTAGTTTGGTGCTCCAGTGTACACGAGTATTCTGTGTGCATATGTGTGTATACAAACACACATGCACGCCTGGACGGACAGACATATTCACGGGTTATTTCTTAAGGACAATTCCTTCAATAAGGTCTCTACCCCTTACTTGAAACAGGTGTTTATGAAAAAAAAAATGCACAATATCCCGACTGACCGGAATAATTGATGAAGAAGGGTGCTGGATCCGTGGGTCAGAGAACACACAGGACCAGCTTGCCACCCCAAGGCCGAAGGTAGGGGACTCTGGGTTTTTATTCCGCGGATGGATTCCTTGCGCTTTATTTTTCCCTGATTGTGTTTTCTCCCGTGGCCGCCACCGGGAAGTGCCACCGCGCTGCGATTCCATTTTGTCGCTGCCTTTCTCACGCCAGGTGTCGGGCGGGCAGCGGTGGCAGGGCTGGCAGGGTGGCTGCAGTGTACGCGATGGGCTGCGCGCTTGGCCTGGCTGGGGGAGCGCGAACCTCAAGTGACCCCCGCGCGTCAATCACTCGCGGCCGCGGCTGGGCTGTAACCCTGTGTGCGCTGCGCGTCCCCGCGATCGCTCGGCAGCGCTGCGCTGCAGACCTGGTTCCTGGGCCCTGCCGCTGCTCCAGGACCAGTCAGGCCCCAGAGTGATGTCTGTTGGTGCTTGAAGGATGGTATTGGCCTGACGCTGGGCGCCAAGACCAAAGGGAAAAACCACATCTTGTCAGTCTTCTCCCCAAAACAAACCACACCACACCAAACCCAAACTCCTACTGAGGCGGGGGTGGGGTGGGGGTGGGGTGCCTTGCCCTGTCGCTGATAAAGCAGGTGCCCCTTCCTAGATGTGCCCCACATTTAAAATGGCCCCGGGGAAGTGATGGACAACTGGGCTGGTAGCTGGGACAGAAGTTGTGGCGTAGAGGAACTTGGAGACCTGTATGGACTTCCTTGAAGCTGTCTGGTTTAGTTTATACTGCTTGTTAGGAGTCAGGACCGTTTTTTCTGTGGTTTGGCCTGCCCTTGAACTTTGGGGACAGTGGCTACACAAGAGCCTGCTGCCTGGGGGAGCGTGACTGTGCTCCTCTTTTTGCCTTTTGCATCTAGAAATTTCTGACGACCCTTGATTTTGCAAGGCAGTGACCAAGTGCCCTGGAGATATCAGAGATGTTGGATTCCTTAACCAGGCTTGCTTTCTGTTGCTAGGGGTGGAGGTGGATGCTGGGGGGCCAGAGAACGAGACACTTGCCGAACTAACCTCTACAGAAGTGTTCTCCAAGCCATGTTTATGTAGTTATGTAATCCTAACTAATGATCAGACCCTGTGCCCAAATACTAGTGTCAGCCCTCCTGCACTAAAGAGCTTGAGTGCTTTCATTGTTTATAATGTCTTTATGTAATTATGTGGGTGATGAGAACAGGAAGCATACGGGGAGCAGGGTGAATCATTTGAACAACTTGAGGGTCAAGAACAGGGCCAAAGAGCAGAATTCTTGCTTGAGGAAATGGGTCTCAGCGTTGGGCTGGTGTTGGTCTGAACCCGGCTCACTGGTTTCTGCCCAGGTGATACTGCTTGAACCCTCTGTTGTACTCTCACCTGTCTCTGCCCCTGGAGAAGGATAGAGCTACCTCTCCAGGGATCCCAGATTCCTACTGCCAAAGGATGAAAGGGACACTGGGTCTGGAGTGGCCACTCAGCTACCTGCCTAGGAAGAGCCAGTTCCAGAGAAAGGAGTCTGCCCCATCGCCTGTGCCGATTTTACTCTGGGCTGGGCTGTCCTGGGGCTTGGGAAGAGACCTGTGTTGCTGGATCTGTTTGACACCTGCTGCTTGAAGACCTGCAGGAGCTGGACGCATTTTCCATCCTTGCCTTTCAGTGTTGGGGTTTTGCAAGGTAGGAGGGAGGATAGCTGTCCTGTGGGGAGCTCGTTAGGCAGGAGGGGAGGGTTGCACTGCCTTAGCTCTCCCTAACACCCAACTCTGCAAAGTACCCACAGGCCGCAGAGCTCTTAACACAGATGCTGGTGATTCTTATCCATCCCACCTGGGGTTGATGGGCAGCTTTGTGAAATCTGTGACTAAGTCTGGCTTCTTAAGGCTACAGTTATTTTCTGGTCCTCAGGACCTTGGCTTGGCAGTTGGCAGGGATGGGGTTGGGGGTGGAGGGCATGGGGATGGGGTGAAGTGTGGAGGGCATGGGGATGGGGTGAAGTGTGGAGGGCATGGGGATGGGGTGAAGTGTGGAGGGCATGGGGATGGGGTGAAGTGTGGAGGGCATGGGGATGGGGTGAAGTGTGGAGGGCATTGCCGCTTTAGTGTGTGCTCCGTGGATCAAGATGTGCTCAGCTGGCCCTGTTGTCAAGCTGTCTCCGCCCATTGTGTTACGGCAGTGGCCACCCTCAGAGTGGAGTGTGTGCTGCTCTTGGAGCCATGCCAAGTGCACCAGGGAGGCATTTAGTGTGTGAAAGGTTCGGGCCAGAGGAGATACATTTCGTCTGAAGTCCTGGCAGATTCTAGGGTCCGACTTGATGGAAGATAACGTTAAGAAAGCTGTGTGACAACTAGATAGCTTTCAACTCGTCTTTCTTCCTGCTCAGCAAGTTCCCTAGTGTCTTTCAGGTTTTATTTATTTATTTATTTTTCCCCTCTGCCCATCAGTGAGGCCCTGACAGGCTGGTTTTCAGTTTGTTACTCCAAGAGGAGTCAGAGCACATTTTACCATCCTGTAACTGTACCAGGGCAGACAGGGCAGAAACCTGGTTACCCCAGCAGGCCGTTTTGTTCTTCGTCTCTAAAGCTGGTGGAAGGATCATTGCCTTGAGAAGAAAACTGAGATGGGTTAAACAGTAACATGTGCACTGCAGCTGGAGGGCATTAGGCAGGTGCCGCACAACCTGGCCTGTGCAGTGAGGAACAGTAAGAGGGAGACACGCCATGAGTCTGCGGTGTGCATTTCATCCTGCCATCTACTTACTTACTTACTTACTTACTTGCTTACTTATTTTGGTTTTTCGAGACAGGGTTTCTTTGTGTAGTCTTGGCTGTCCTGGACTCACTTTGTAGACCAGGCTGGCCTCGAACTCACAGCCACAGGATCCACCTGCCTCTGCCTCCCAAGTGCTGGGATTAAAGGCTTCATCTTGCCTTTTATTGTTGGTAGGAATTTCAGACCCTCTGTCAGGACTCAGCCCTTATATAAAATTCTAAGAGCCTTGCTAAATGCACTTAGAAGATTTGGAGAAATCAATAAAGTTTTGTGAAAGGGTTAGGGAAGTTGTTTTTAGTTAAACACCAGTAAGAACTAATAATAATGCTAGAAACAGGAGAAACTAGAAAAAAAAAATACCGTTTAAAAGCTATAAGAATTCAAAACCTGGGCTTCTAAGATTAGTGAAAGTATGTAAGCAATTCAATAAAACGCTACATATTTTGTTGCATCTTTTGACCTGTATATATCAAGAACAGTTTAATGGATGTCCTTGTGCCCTGTTTAAGAAGGCATGAAGATCTGCAGCACAAGCCAACTGAGTTGTGGTTGTTTTTTTTTTTTTTTTTTTTTTTTTTTTTTTTTTGTTTCGTTGTTTAGCATGGTGTTTAGAGAGAAAGTGCAGCTATTTAAGAGAACACCGTGCCTCCCAATATCTCCTAAAGTTTCTGGATAGCCGGGGGCTTGCAGATCAAATCATGGACAACTCTAAAAGCCCTGCTGGGAACTTGCTGGCCTTCGGTTGGCATTTAACAGGGCTGTGCCACACACTATGAAAGAAGTTTTGTTTTAATATGTGTCAGTGTACTAAGAATCCTGAAAAGGTGATACTGGAACTTCTGTGCATCTTCTTGTGGCCAGAGACACGCCCCTGCCTCCTGGCCCAGTGACCTTAGGCTACAGTTGAAAGAGGGCTGGCGACAGGATCAGGGTAGAAGAGGTAGCCTCTGGTGGCATTTAGTTTATTATGCCTTTTTAGGGAATGTGGGTTGATGGATGCCAGGGTGCTGCTTCATTGGATAAATGAATTTGGAGATGTTAAGACCACGCCCCAGGGTTAGTGGTGGCTCAAAACTGGAAGATGTCTGACTTACGTGAGCAACACAGAGTCTGGCCCGATCCTCTGTCCATTTGCTTGGTTACAATTCTCCAAAACAAAGGCAACAGGAAAAGCACAAGTAGAAGAAAAGGAAGGTCTATGCCTTCTGAAAGAGAGTTTTTGTTTTGTTTTGTTTTTTGTTTTTAACACTTTGGTCCATCTATGGAAAATGTGAAGATCTAACTGAAAGAAAGGGAACAGTATTGCTCAAGGTCAGATGCATACATTTATTTTGGATTAATGCACCCATCTAGTTTGGATTACCTATCTAAACAAAAACATCCATTTCAGGTCATTGACTATAATCAGAAATGTTCAGAGTTATCCAGAGGCTCCATGTCTTTAAGAGAAAGGGCACAATTGTAATGAGTTGGAGAGAATCGATTCCATGAAATCCCAAAGTGGGCGGGAAGGCAGAGGAGAGGCCTTGGTGACTGAAGTGACTGAAGCCCCGCCCCCAAGAGGGCTTTCCTTTGGGGTCACTGTTGAGAGCACTTTGTTGGGAGGCAGGAGGTAAGTATGGGCTCTTAAAGGATTGTGAATGAGGGGCTCCTCCCCTAGTGCTACTGAAAGCTGGGTGCAGTTGAAGTTTTTGTGGACAGAGAGGTAGGGTGGAGCTTTATTCCTAGACATTTGAGGCATGACCCAAGACTGGCCCTCGGATTTAAGGTGTGAAGCAAGGAGAGGCATAGGGACCTTGGGATCTCTCTGAGCATCCATGGCCCTTGTAATGGGATTTCAAGGTTAAGCTTAAGAAAAAGAGGCATGGTTGCATAACTGGATCCAAGAAAAGCCAATGAAAGAATAATGGGAACAATAAATGGAAGCAGTATTATAAATGCATGAATGAGGGGGCTCAGTTGGTAACGTGTTTGTCTGCAAGCATGAGGATCCAAGTTCAGTCCCCGGATGTTAAAAATCAAAGTCAGTCATGGTGGTGAGGGTATTAAAAAAATCTCAGTGCTGGGGAGGCAGAGATAGGAGGACGCCTTGTGCTCACTGGCCTGCTAGCCTAGGCTGCTTAGTGAGTTCCAGGCCAGGTACCTGAAGAACAGACTCTGAGGTTGTCTTCTGGCCTCCACGTTCATTCTGCACACATGCACACATGCACATGGGCATGTGCATGCACACACATGCATATACATACACATGACCATGAACACACATGCATACATACACATGACCATGAACATGGTCATGAACCTGCTGCAGTATAGAGGGTCTCTGTTGCTTCATACCCTTGCCAATGGTTTATATTTTGTAGGATGTTGCCAGATATTTTTGTCAGGCTTATGGGATTGTAACAATAGCTTATTTGGTTGTGTAGATTTGATTGTTTCAAGAAATTTGTATGAGTTGCTGGCCTTTCAGGTGTGTGTGTGTGTGTGTGTGTGTGTGTGTGTGTGTGTGTGTGTGTGTGAATCTTCCACATCTTTTGCCTGTTTATTTGAAATCTGTGTTGTTTACATTTTTCTATTTATATAGAAGATCTTTCTATACTCTCAAAGCTGATACTCATCTCTGTGCAAATGTCTTCTAATTCATGGCTCTTTCAGTCTTTTTAAAGCATCTTTAAAGAAATGGAAGATCTTGAATGAATGTAATAAAAATGTATCCATCTTTTCTTTATCATTAAACATTTCATATTTTAAGGACACCCTGAAGAGAAACACTGTCCTTTAGAGGTTTCAGACTTTTTCTTTTATGTTCAATATTCTTCCACCCCTAACCCCTGTCTCAGGCTTGGCATTTTCTGTAGGTTTGAGATTTGTCATCAAAGAAAGGATTTGCCCTTTTTCTGTAGTCTGTGAAGGCTGTAAGATATTTTATTTCATTTATATTTAGTATGTGTGCATGTCTATGCCAAGAGACAGGCTTGCAGTAGTTGGTTCTCTTTATCTACCATGGGTTCTGGGGATTGAATTTAGATCATCAGGTTTGGCTGCAAGTGTCCTTTCTTGCTTAGCCATCTTGTCTGGCCTTTTAAGGCTTAACAAAAAACAACAGAATTTTGAAAATTGCTTTTTTAAAATTTATTGAGATTTATACATTTTTTCTTCCTTTAATTTGTTAGTGTATGGTGAACTGATTTTCTAATGTTAAATTGATCTTGCTTGCCTAGAGCAACCTTGACACGTCGTAAGTTCATGTGTATGTACACTTTTATATTTGTTTTGCTTATGTGTCACTCAGAAGTTTTGTGTCCATGCTGTGATTTCCATTTCTCATTCTTCCTTTATCAAGTTTCACACTGAGTTTGAGCCAGGCCTAGACAGTGGGTTTTAGAGCAATCTTTCCTTTCCTGTTCCTGAGAAGGGTTTTTGTATGGCTGGTATTATTCTTTCCCTGAAAGTTTGGAATTTCTGATTCAAATTTTTTCAGGAGTTAGTGGATATTTGGGTTTTATTATTTTTTTTTCTTTACTCAATTTTGGCAAACCATCCTTTTCTAGGAGTCTCTTTTTTATTTGACTTTGAAATAAGTTGCCATCAACTCATTTTTAGTAGACTTGTATCTTTTAAGTCCTGTTGTGTCTGTAGTTGTGTCCTCTTTTCATTTATACCATCGATACCCCATCTGGTTCTGTGGTCTTCTCAGAATTCTGTCATAGCTTTTAAAGAACAAGTTGTTTATCATCTTATTATTTATTTCTCAGCATACACATTTTATATTATCTTTATTTTCTCCAATTAGCTTTGAGATATTGTTATCTCTTCTTTTGAATGATTTTTTTTTAATTTTTAAGGTTTTTATCATTATGAAAGCATCAACTCTACATTTCCACTTTAATTTGTTACGCATTTCTGACATGTGTTGGTTTTGTATTATTTGGTTTTAAGTATAATTTCCACTATGATTGTTCCCTAACTTGTAGTTATTTATAACTATAGCTTTTCACTTTAAAAATTTGGGTACTTGTTTTGCTTGTTACCTTCCTGATATTGACTTCTAACTTAATTTTATTTTAATTCACAATTGTATGCATGAAATCTGATTTTTAATTTTAACTAATTTTTTGAGGTAAGGTTTCATTATATAGTCCTGGCTGGCTTAGAACTCCCTGTTTACAACAGGGTAGTCTTGAGCTCAAGCTCTGTCTGCCACTGTTTCCTGAATGCTGGTATTAAAGATTTGCACTACTATGCTTGGGCTAAAGCCCAACTTTAAAACACATTAGGACAAATGATAAAGTTAGGTGTGTGGTCACTTTCCATCATGCTATGTGATTGTTGTATGCAAGTACTAGGTAACGACATTAGATCAAGCGCCTTGATTATGTTGTTTATATCTGTCTTCATTGATTGTGATCTGTTTGATCGGTTACTTGGAGAAGCACATTAAAATCTCCTGTGTGAGTATAGATTTGTTTTTCTTTTTTGTTTCATAGTCTTTTCATTTTTGTTTTTATATATTTTGAGTCCCTGCTATTAGAAGCCTGTGTGAGTTTAGAATAATATTGTATCTCAGGCTAATTGAATTTTGTGTAACAAAATAGAACATTTTCTTTCATGATTCTTTTAGCCTTAAGTCTTATATGGGCTAATATTCATGTAATTATACCCACTTTGTTTTGTTTAATATTTTCTGTTAGAGCTTGAAACATACTTATTATAATTTTCTTTAGTGAGAAGTTAAAAACAAGCCCCTTGTGTTTGAAAAAGGGTTTTATTGTTGTTGTTGGATAAAGGTCTAAGTTGGCTTTTTCTCTGTGAAGATTATTGTCCTTGTCACCTTTGTCTCATTGTCACCTTTCAGGTTTAGTTCTCAGTCTTGAGAACAATTACATTTCCCCCCCCTTTCTCCCTACATTTAAATGTTCGGGGCTTGTCTTCAGTATTCCATGGCTTCACAAAGTATACCAAATGTTTGCCTCTACCTCGTACTGATCTTCACAATTAGGGGAGCGTCTCCTCTTGTCCCCTCTTCCCAGGAGGCCACAAAAAGTGAAGCTCAAGGTCACTGTAATCTACAAACGTCTTCAACCTGGCTGCAAAGTTTGGCTGTCTTTCTGCAGTTTTCCCTTGCTTACGTTTCTCACAAAAATTCCAACTCATTACTCATTTAAAAAGACGTTTTCCTTTATTGAACCCATCTGTGCTAGTTGCTCCTAGTAAGTTGGTGCTGTCTCCAGTCTACCACGGTGCTGGAAATTCTAGCCCTCTGGGTTGTCTTCAATACCACAATAGATCTAAATGCTTACCAACCACGCCAGAGTCTGCTGAGCCTGTTGAGGGAGGTGTATATGTACACCCTCAGGGTTTTGCAGCGGTCAGTCTGCCCCATGACTGACTAGCAGATAGAATGGTATGTTCTTCCTAAGGCAGCATTGCAGGCTCCTCCCAGGCTGATGGAGACAGGCCAGCTGCTAGTGTGTGTTCTAACCCAGCAGTAAGAAGTATACAGAGGTGACTGATCCTGAGCAGTAACTGACAGTTAAGCCTTTCCATGCAAAAGCACAGCTTCTAGGGACTCAATTCTTTCTCCACGGGAAATTGAAAGAACTGGTGGATTTGGGGTTGGGTTTCAGTTTCATGCATTGAATGTTCTGCTTTGCTATGATACTTCTCCTGACCTCAGCTCCCCCCTGCCCCCCACCTTCTGTCCCAGACCTGGAGTGCAGTAAGTCAAGCTTAGAAGTAGACTGTCTCTTCTGCCTACTTGTGACTCAGGATAATGTATTATCTTTTTTCTTATAGATGCCTCTTTTCTTCTAACTATAGCATAGTAAGATATTTACCTCCAGGCTGGAGAGATGGCTCAGAGGTCAAGAGCACTGCCTGCTCTTTCCAAAGGTCCTGGGTTCAATTCTCAGCAACCACATGGTGGCTCACAGCCATCTATAATGAGATCTGGTGCCCTCTTCTGGCCTGCAGGTGTTACATGCAAGCAAAACACTGTATATTTAATAAATAAATAAAAAATCTTAAAAAAAAAAAAAAAGATATTTATCTCCGTACTGCCCTCATCTCTTCAGTTTCAGCACGTTAGGGAATTATAGGGACTCACTCCCTCTTGTGGGTAGGTATATTGAAAGCATCTAGTAGTTCACCAAGGCTGACTTTCTCACCTTCTAGCAAACAGGAAGGTAGGGGTTCTGCTGGAAACCTCAGCTCCTTTTCCCTTGCCCTTGTGTCTGGGCTGCACATGGCTGAACTCAACTCCCTGAGCTCTTGGCCAAGGGACCTTATAACACTCTGTCCAAGAGACCCTGACTGATGAGTGGCTCTGCTGTGGCCTGCTCTCAGGCAGGTGGGCCGTGCTGCTCACTTCCTGAAACACTTTGGAGCAAGGGCAGTTGGTTCACTTCTGTCCCTTTCCCTTCTTATAAGCCTCCTGTGGGGGGAGAGAGGGTACAGCAGATGGGCTTCCTGGTTGCCAGGGGCCTCCTGCAGCCCAGGGGAGCTAGCGGTGCCAGTCTCACTTCTGTTCCCATCCCTGGATCCCTGTACATCTTTATCTATTCTCACCAAGCAAGGTGGAGATGTGCCTGGAGGAGACCGTCTTAGATGGTCATTTAGGCACTGGATGGATGGGGGCCCCTTTTTTCTGTCTGTGCTTCCTAGGGCTTAAGATGGAAGAACTTACCTTGCTGAGTCTGAGGCTGGGACCCCACATTTCACTTCCATTCCTGAATGGAAGAGATGATAATTCAATGGTCCAAGGGAGGGAGAACTGTTCATTTTCTTATCCCCTTCTCTCCCAATGCCCAGCAATCCTTAGAAAGGTACTCTTCTATTTTAAACACATGCAATCTGTGCCTGGGAGGCAGAAGAAGCTACACAGGGGCCAGGGAAAGCCTTGTGGGCTTGCCAGCCCTCTCTGTTGGTCACTGGCTAGTAATGTAGAGCATCTGCCCTTTGAAATAGGCTGAGAATCAGGAAGCCAATGTTTCTGAACAGCTCACTAATTTGTAATTTGTCCTGGAAGTGCCCGGGATCCTAGGGCTTGGGAAGGGAGGTGGCAAGCTTCAGAAGGAGAAAGAGTACAAGATGAGAGCAGAGAGTGGAAGAGGACATGAGAGAAAAGCAAAGAGAGGGGATGAGCAAGGGAAAGAGAAAGAAAGAAGGGAAGGATGGTGAGCAATGGAAGAAAGAGAGGGAAAGAAAAACTGGAGGGAGAAGGGAAAAGAGGGAGAGACAGGGGAGGAGCAAGAATAGAACATAGATACATACATCTTTCACTCCTGGCTTTGGAACCCAGCACATGTCAGCTAGCTGGCTTCTGACTCATAACCAAGGATGTCTTTAAGCATCTGGTCCTTCTGTTTCTATCTCGCAAGTGCTAGGATTGCAGGTGTGTTCTTCCATGCTTAGTTTTCTTTTGTTGTTGTTGTTTGTGGTGGTGAGGATCAGACTCAGGGCTTTGTGCAAGCTAGGCAAGCACTTACCAGCTACATTACATCCCCATCCCCCCAGTTCTTTCTTATACCCATTTACCTCCTGAGCAAAGTTTGGGTTGTTACTAGATTTGAAGTATTGTGAATAAAACTGCTATGAATATTTACAGGTCCTTGTGTACCTGGAAAGTTTCATTTCTTTGGGGGCAAGTGCCTGCTCAGGTCTATATCTGAATGCCAATTTTCTGTTTCTAAACCAATCTTCTTATCATTGGCTTCTGCTTTCTTTCTGTGAAGGAACATCAGATCATTGGTTATGTGTAATGGAAGTTATCGTTTCTTTGTAAACAATATGTTTTTGTTTTAATCCCAAGTGTGGGATTTTAGTTTGGGCTTGAGTATGTCCACGGCTGATAATTGCCTTCTGTGGGGCGTGGTCTTTGCCAGCTGGTAGCAGCCTGCCTCTTGCTGCACAGAGAGGGTCATGGTCTAGGACTCTGAGGGAGATAAATAGGAGAGCCCGGAGATAAAGTGTGGCATGCGGCGGTGGTATGTGGTATGTGGCATATAGCAGTTTGGAGAGAGCAAAGATAGGACAGTGTGGCAGCTTGGAGACAGGCAGAGAGAAACATTTCACCACAGAGGCTTGGAGGAGGCTGCTTGCTGGGATTACTGTTGATGGGGCTTGATATTTCCCCAAAAGAACCCAACTTACCCTAAACAGCCAGGAGATATAAAAGGATTTGTGCCCCCTCTCTCTACTAACCTCCTTTTTTCTTACCCAGGGTTAAGGGGTTAGTGGAAGGGAGGTAGAGGCTCCAATACCCCAAATAAAATAGAACTTAAAAAACGAGTGTCAACAGTTACTTTTTTGTTGTTATGACAAAATGCCATAGCAAATGTGACTTAAGGAAGGGTCACATTTTTAGGATGCAGTCCATGGTGGGGAAGGCGTGGAGGTAGGAGTGTGAGGCAGTTGGTCAACTTACACCCAAAGTCAGGAAGTGGGAAGCGATGGGTGATGGTGCTCAGCTCACTTTTCCCTTGTAATTAATTCTGGGACCCCTGTCTATGGACTGATGCCGCCCGCAGCCAGCACCCCTGCTTAAGGACTGATGCCACCCACAGCTAGGACCCTTGCCTATGGACTGGTACTGCTACCTAATCCCTCAGACATGCCCAGAGATTTGTCTCCCCAGGTGATCCTGGATCTTGTTGATAATCAATATTAACCATCCCAGGTAGTGATGGATGCTGTGTACTGTCACCTACACTAGTCCTAGGAGCTGGAGTCAGTTACTCTAATTGTCCGCTGACCTGTTCAACACCCTCAATAGGAAATGTGCTGTGAGAAGGAAGCACACAGGCACTGGAGCCAGACTTCCATCCTGACTTTGTTGTGTACCATGTGACCTTGCACAAGTTACTTGATTTCTTTGTGCTTCAGTTTCCTTACCTGTCACATGTGGGAACCTTTCTTGTGGGATGACAAAATCAGATAGATGGGTAGATAGAAATAGATTGATATACTTGTCCTGTCCTGGATACTCTGCTATTAAAGGATTTGACAGGGAGTGAGGGGGTCTGAAATGCACATGCCAGGTTTCTTAGCCGCTCATAATGGGACTGCTGGCCACTCTTTTGGCATCCTGGCACTGGCCCTCTCACGGGGCAGCTTCTGTTCTGAGTAAACAGTACCTTCCCTGTCACCATTTTTCTTCCAGCCTGGAGTCTAGCTGCTGCCTTTGCTGCTTAAACTGAAATTTTGTTTCTCTTAAGCACATGGGATTCTTCTGCCTCAGCCTCTCGGGGATTATAGGGGTTTCCACTTTTTAGTGTGATCCAGTTCCGTCTCTCAGATACAACAGCCGAACAGAAAGCCCTGGAAATGTCCCAGCACACTATGAGATCCTTACCCCCTGGTTCCCTTCAGTCTCATGGGACTGGAGGTGAAGAGGTGGTGTCACCCTTGACTTGGGATTGGTGGACCGAAGCCCTGTGCATGCCTGCAGGTGGTCCAGAGTCTGCCTTAGGTTGAGCAGCTGCACTGTGTCAGGCCAGGCCTTTCTGGATGAATTGGCTGAGACTGGTTGTCTTTTCATGAAGGGATCAAGTTCCCCAGTGTTTGCTTGGCTAATTACTTCCTTGCTTGTGCTCATAGACCCAATCTTATCGAAACCTGTAGGTTTTTCTGCTTGCCTCTGCTTGTCCTCGCACGGTTAGCTTTTGTTGTGCAGAGCGGCTGGCAAGGGGGCTCTGATAGAGTATTTCTCAGATTTTGGTGAGGCTGGGCTATCTGTTACAGACAGACTTCATGAATTATTTCTAAGCAGACATTTTAAAAAATGTACTCTTTTAAAAAAAGATTTATTATTATTTACACAATATTTGCCCACACATGTGCCTGCTCACCACAAGAAGGCACCAAATCTCACTGTAGATGGTTGTGAGCCACCGTGTGGTTGCTGGGAATAGAACTCAGGACCTTTGGAAGAGCAGATGGTGCTCTTAACCTCTGAGCCATTTCTCCAGCCCTAAGCAGACATTCTTGGGACCTTTGGAAGCCAAGCTGCGTGGAGCCAGGGGAGCCTTCGGTGTTGCTTTAGTGCAGAGGACAATCCCAGGCCTCCGTAACCCTGGCTGCTGGCTTTGGGTTGCCATGTGTGTAAACATGGTGTCTGAATGTGTGCATGTTGGTCTAACTAGAGCACACGTGGAAGGTCTAAATGGACATTTGGGAGCTGCGGCATGTTGTGGAGGAAGTGTTTGAATGGTTGCCCAGCTGTAGGAGGGTGGAAGGAAGCAGGAAAAGCCTGGGGTGTGGTCCTTGGTCTCCGTGGTCGGGGATGATGCAAATGACATGAAGGATGCAGGGGAGGAAGTGCTGCACACCTTCATCTGAGGGAACAAGATGGAAAACAGTGTACCCTGAGGTGTGTCCTCTAGCAAGCAGTCTTCGAAGCAAGGTGTCGTGAGAGTGTGAGCTGTGACTCTGTGCTGCTCTGCGGGGTCCTGGTTTCTCTCCTCTGTGCCTCAGTTCCCTCATTAGAGTAGGAGGGGAGACAATACTGTGGCATAGAGTAATTAGGAAGGTTAAATGGCTTCATAGCCACACATCGGTTTGGGTAGTGCTTGACACTTCAAGACACATTACATCCTTTGTTAAAGATGTAAAGGAACCTGGAGCCCTGGGAGGAAATATAAGTATTGCAAAGGCTGTTGAACCAGACAGCTATGGCGTAGGATGTGAACCTAGCATCCTGTGGCTCTGTAGCCAGTTTCCCAGACCTGGTACCAGCCAGGCAGCTCCTTCATATGCACTGTCATCCCATGCATTGCAGAACGTAGAGCGGCGTGGCTGGCTTCTGATTACTGGATGCCCGTGTCCAGTAGTGACAATAGCAGATGTTTCCACACATTGCCAAACGTCTCTGGGGTTGGACTGCCACTGTATAGGGGGGCTCCGTGCTACTGAGGATTTGCCTGCAATTTCTCTCTCTGGGTTTAAGAGCCAGATGACCAGGATGGCCACTGTGAGACTGTCGATTATATACGACAGGAAAGCTGCACCCAAGAAATCTGCAAAAGATGGCCTAAACAAGGCCTGCACAATGACAATACTAGTTGGTGTGTCGACATGGAAGTCTCACAAGGCCACGTCCCTAGATGAAGAGCTCTAGGCAATTAATGACTGCTGGTGGGGGTGGGAGAGGGGAGGGGGAATCAGTCTTCCCCAGGGATGAGGCCCTGATAGGTGACCCAATCCCAAACTGTCAGCCCAAAACATTCTATACCACATGGAGTCAGCAGGCTGTAGTTTTATAAACATATACAAATACATGTACCAATAGTTAAAGTAGAGGTCATGACTTTGAAAGGTAGTGGGGAGGACATAGGAGGAGTTGGATGGAGTGAGGGAGAGGGGTAGAAGTAATGTATACACAGCACTCATCATAGCTGAAGTTCCCCCAAATTAAAAAAAAAAACCTAAATTAAAACAAAAATAAAACCTCCAATAAATCTAGTTCCTAGTCATCACCTTTGCCCTCATAGATGAGCTCAGGGCACAGCATGTCTGCTGAGGGTTTGGGCTCTTTCCTCCTCATCCTCTTGGCTGGGAAGACATCTGGGTGAATTGTTGTTATCTCTAAGTTCACCAGATCATGAGCCAGGCCAGGGAGACATAGTTTGGAGCTCTCTACACAGTGACAAGTACAGCTAGCTGATTGGCTTAACTAGATTTAGACTACATAGGACCCTGGAGCAGTGTGGTCAGTGACCAGAGGGTGGCTGACCTTGACATTTATCAGTGCCCTTGAGGATCCTTTCCTCTTTGTTTATTTACATTTGTACACACCCAGATCTTTCTCTCCACTTCCTGTACTTCCCTTGCTTGTCTTCCAGCCTTAGAGTTACAACAGGGAGCAACAGTGAACTGTGGTTCGGTGCATCAACGCATGGATGGGATGTGGGCAGAGCTGCTGGGTCCTACAGAACGTGCTGGTTCTGTATCAACCCTGGGTTTTTTTGTGTGTGTTTTTGTTTTGTTTTGTTTTTGTTTTTCTTGTTGTTTATTTGATTGGTTTGGTTTTTTCCAGACAAGGTTTCTCTGTGTAGCCTTGCCTGTCCTGGACTCATTTATAGACCAGGCTTAGCCTGGAACTCACAGCGATCCACCTGCCTCTGCCTCCCTGAGTGCTGGGACCCCTTGTTTGTAAGGAATTTATTGGCCAGCTATTTGATGTCTCTGACTAGATTCTTGGAAAAGTCAGAGCCAAGGCCAAGTGCTACTCTCGGCAGGCATATGTGGAGTGTGCTTTTTAAAAAAGTTTTTTTATTTAAAATTTAAAGGCAACACTCCAGTGTTTGTGTTCATTTTTTTAAAAGGTAAACTGAGTTTTACTTGAAATCTTGCTTTTTTGGGGGTCAATGATTGGTTTTATGTCAGTATTCACGTTCCAAAATACTTAGCTCTCATGTGGGTCTTGGGTTTCCCTCTTTTTCCTGGCATAGCCCATTTCTGTTCACATGAGATGTATCTGCTCCCCTGTTGGACTGTTGCTGAGTCCTCAGGAGTCAGTCAGCTCTCTAGTGCCGATGGGACCAGCCATGCCTGCTATTTCCCTCTGAATCTCTCACAGACCCACCCTTCTGTGGGTTTGACACCTTCCACTATAAACCAAAAATCCATCTTTTCATGAGCGGCGAAATCAGGGCAGGGCTATGTGACTTCTGGGCGCATGATGCACGCTCGAGAGCTATCTTATCAGTCGAAGCAATTAACCCCCACTTCCTATGGAACACAGCTCCCTGCCACCCAGCCAGTGGACAGGGAGCAGCCCAGTGTCTTTTGGGGTAGAGGGGAGCTGAGGACTGTCTACCTATACAGAATGCTATGAACAAACCTTTACTTCCCTAGCTAAAGGGAATCCCACTTGTTCAACTGATGTTTGCCGTATGCCTGCTGGGCACTATGTTAAGGGACACACTGACGGCAGCCAGTAGAAGTTCTTGGCCTGTGGCCTCAGGGAGCCTTGACTCCTGTAGCTTGGCTCTTGGCATCGTAACGTATGCTCTCATTCTTCCTGTTCCACATATAAATGGAAATGGTTTTATGTGTTGACAAGATTTAATTAAAACTTTACATTCTCCCCACATAGATGCCTACTCTCTCTGTTAATAGAAAAACTAAGATCTGGTGTTGGGGAATCTGATTGGGGCTTTCAGCCTGAGGCCAACCCGCTGCTATTTCCCATGCTCCCACTGTGTTCCTTGCTGGGAGTGAAATGTTCATCTGAGTAGGGAGTTGAAGAGGAAGGGAGGAGAGTTTGGGGATATGAATCAGACACCAATCAAACTTCCTAGGAAAGGACCAGAGGATGCTGAAAGCAGGGCAGTGCTTCCCAAGAAGTATTCTGCTTGAGGAAAGTGGGAGCCGTTGGAATTCTGGGGCCTCTGGAGAAAAACATGGGTGTGTCAGCCCACCCCATCAGCTGGCCTTGTCCTTTCAGGGCCCTGTGTGCTGAGGCCCCCTAGGCAGGCTAATCATTTAGACTCTCCCTTACTCAGTATTAACAAGTGACTAGGAGCCAAGACCTGGGATGGAAACCTGGGTGGGCATTCACACATTGCAAGTATTTAAGATTTCCCAGAGACCTCAGTTTCTGACTCCACGTTTCCCAGGCTCCTGGACAGCCTTGTAGAGAATTGTCCTTTCACTGGCTGGTCAGCCTGCGTGCTACCCAAACTTGGAGTGAGGACTCTGAAAAGAAAACAGTATGGACTAGAGTGCCAGCATTAACTAGTGGGGAGGCTGCCTGACTTCTCTGAACCTTGGGCTCCACATTTCTAAGATGGACCAAGGATTAAATGAGGGAAAAAAAATATATATATATATATATATATAAAACCACATAGCTCTTCAAAAACCCAACCCGATTGTCACTTGGCCTTAGGAGTTGGGCCCTCTTGCCTTGTTGCCCCTTATTTTAGGCCCATGTATCTTCTCTACTTTAGTTCTTGTTCATGTTTCTGGAAGTTCCTTGGAGACACAGGCTATGTTTGGACCCGGTACTGGACCATAGCTGCTGATGTATGCAGCCGTCTGGCCATCTGCCCCCTTTCTGCTGTCACAACTGCCTTTTCCATCCCAGGCTCAGTTCAGAAGCACTCACTGTAGATGACTTAGCCCACATAGCAACCCGAAGGTGGCACTCCTGTCACTACCTTTGAATACAATGAAGATATGGCCAAGGCACAGAGTTTTGGAAGCCCAAGCCCAAGGGGCATACTGCTAGCATTTGACAGAAGCAGGATTTGAATCCAGAGCTTGACTGTTTCCCACTAAGTAAGCTATCTCTTAGTAGGTGTTCCCTGGGTGGTGAGTGGGCGAGGCAAGGCTATTATGCTAGAATTGTTGCCAGCAACTAATTCTGGGCGAGCCATTTACAGTTTCTAGGTCTGTTTCTTTGTTAGAAGAGCTGGGATAAAACTCTTGGGTTTTGTTGTTGTTGTTGTTGTTTGTTTTCAAATCCCTTTATTGCAACAAACTCACAAAAATATAACACAGCTAGATTATGATAGCCACCCAAACAAACGCTTGCCCAGCCCCAAGCTCTATGCATCCCAGTGAACTTCTGTACAGTCAGAAGGGCTATCCTAAACCCATGGGGCTGCTTCTAAGGTTTTATACTTTCACTATCCATAATACTCTTACGGACTTATCCATCATCCACAAAAGAAAACAATGACAGAGTTGAAACTAGAACAAGAATTGGATCTCTATCCTCTTTCGTGACTCATGTCTGTTAGCCCACACTGGGTCCAGACAGCGGTCCTGTGAGGTTGCATGCAGTGAAAAGGGTAAGGTGGGTCCCAAGACCCCATCTACAGTTTGAGGAGCCACTGCGAGCAGCGAGCGTCACCTCCATAAGGAGGGCCTGATCTCCCTGTTGGGAGCTATCTCCCATAACTGCTCTGAAGGGGACAACTCAAGGCCATTATGCTCCCCAGGGGCTCCCAAGCTCTCTATCTTCACACACGCTATCATGTGGGGCAAGTGTGAGTCTTTCATCCTACCGGGTGAGCTTACTCAAGAACACATTGACCTTTGGCCTTGGCAGCCCAAGAAAGGGGTGGAGGCTCCCAAGTTGTCCTTTAATTTTGGAACACAGAGGTCCAAATGCAAACGTTATTTTCTGAGCCAGAGCAGCAGGAGAGTTGAAGCAAGGTACCCTTTTCAGCTCCAGCGCTAACGTTACTGCTTCATGACTTCATATAGGTCTGGGGAGGCAGGAGCTGACCAGGCAGTGTGCACTTTATAGCGAGTGAGTGTGACTTCATGAGTGCCTGCCTAGCAGCCAGCCAGCCGTGATCCTGGGGCTGTGATCTTCCACTCGTTCCTTTCTGACTCTTTCTAGGGTATCATGGGGCCATTTCTTGGCCCGTGTGTCTGTCTGACAGCACCCCTATTCACTGCGAGAGCTCCCCCAGCCCACTGGGGTTTATTTCCTGCCTTACTCCCTTCACTCTTCGTGCCCCTCTGCTCTCTGTAGGCACCCCCTCCTCCTACTTCTCCTCTCTTCACACGCTGGCCTGAAAACACCCCCTGCTGGAGAAGAAGGGCTTCTCCATGTCTCAGCTAAGAAGAACAGCAGAGCAGGGGCCGGAGAAGCATTTATATCTATATTGCTTACTTCAGAAATTATTAGCCTTGGGTTACCATAGAGCATTTAAAAATGTGGCTAGGGCAGCAGAGGGGCTTTCCATTTTATGGCATTTTAATGTAAGTGAAATAGCCACATGTGGCTTGAGTAGCGGTTACCTTTTGTGCAGTGTGACCCTTGGGAGGATCAAGTTGAATAGTGATAAGAGGCGGCTTGTGATTCTTTACCCTGAATCGGTCTGGATGCTTGGCTCTAATCACGTCAGGATGCACGCCTTTGGAAAGCCTGTTTCCTGGCTGCCATGGTGAGGTGGAAGCCCAGTGTGTTGGTTGTAGTGGCATGAACTTCATCAGTCTCCTGTAGCACATTGCGCTATAGACTAGGCTGTTCAATGGGTGACAGGGTCGCAATATGTGATGCTCAGGGGATCCCAAAGGCAGGCGGGCACCCCCTTCACCAGGTCTTGATTGCCTCTTCCTGGATGGAGAAGTCATTTCTCTAGGGATGGACTGATGTTTTTGTAGGCCCTAAAGTATATGCATCTCAATAGACTTCTTGAAGAAAAAGAATACAAAATTCTAAATGTGAAATTGGTCACCCTGGTAAACAGTTATATAAGATGTTTCTATGTATAATGTAGGAACAGTCACATCCTGTGTTAGTTTAAAAACCTGACATGTATCAAATTCTGCAAAACCCAGAAAACAACCATTTTTATTATTATTATTATTATTACTATTATTATTATTATTATTATTAACTTGCTGCTCTAACCTCTGTAATATTTATCCCCTTATATCTTTTGGCCGAATGCTCTTTGATCACCCCTTCATATGGTGATTTTTTTTGGTTTTTTTTCTAGAGGGAGACTGAAAAGATTTAGTTTTTCTCCCAGCACAGTTGACAAGATGTGTGCTTTATGATTGATAGCTACCGTGCATACAGGATGACTCCAGGCAACAGACACCCACTTTTCTGCTTTACTGCTGTAGGTTAGAGTCTTACAATATAGGGATTTTGATAAAAACCTGTTCTGCATTAATTCCCACCAAAAGGGAGGAGACTGCCTGGTGTATTCAGAATTATCTACATTATTTTGTCAAATGTATTCTCAGCAGGAGGCGTCCCCTTTTGAGTGGGTATCAGCTCGAACAACCTTCTCCTCCTGCACTTCCGCCTGCCTTCCTCCTGGGAGAAGCTTGCATAGACTAGCTTGTGCTCAGCTTCTCCGTGGCTCTCCCCCATCGCTCCCGTGCTCCAGGGCCAAGTGCCGTGCAGGGAGGCCTGCAGCCCACTGAGCTGGTGAAAGTCATGGCAGCAATGACCTGATGTTGCATTAAAAGACCTGTGGCTGGGCCTGGTGGTGCAGAGCTATAGTTCCAGCTACTGGGGGCGGGTGGCTTGAGGCAGGATCATGGAAAGTTCAAAGCCAGCCTGGGGATTATAGAGTGAGGTCAAGGCCAGCCAGAACACACCAGCAAGAAACCATGCCCAGCAATACGTGCTTAAGGATCCTCACGTAGCACAAAATAAAAGGAGGTCTGAGGGGATATAACTCAGAGATAGAGCGCTTGTCCCATGTGTGTGAGACTCTAGTTTTAATCTCTAAAACTGTGAAAACATCAAAACAGAGTCAAATAAAACAAACCAACAACAGTGAGCCCTGCACATAAATCCCACTAAATGGAAACTCAAGTTACCCCTAAATAACCTTCTGCCCTTAGCTGGATCTTTAAACTTCTATAGCTGCTGTAAGCCCCAACATGAACTCGGGGGACTTGGAGGAAGAGGAGGCAACAGGGTGGAAGTGAGTGCACGTCACCCACCGCAGATACAGCATCTCACCACGGAGAATGCACAAGACTGCATGCATCTGGAAATACACAGCCAGGGCCTGGACAGGGGCCCAGGCAAGCAGAGTCCTTAGAGCAGGGGTTCTTAACCCTCCTGACGCTGTGCCCCTTTAACACAGTTCCTTGTGTTGTGGTGATTCCGCCCCCCCCCCCAGCCATAACGTTATTTCACTGCTATGTCATAACTGGATGTTTGCTCCTGTTATGAATTGTAATGTAACATCTGATATGTGACCCCCCCCCCACTAAGGAGGTGGCCACCCACCAGTTGAGAACCCCTGACTTAGAGTATTCTACAAGGCACTGTTGCCAAGTCTGCAGCCCAGCTGCTTTCTGATCTCCCCTCTGAACCTCAGGTTCCTCAGCCTTTAGAACAAGAGTAAGGGCTGGTCTAAGAGTGAGCACAGGCCTTCAACGTGCTGTGTCGGAAATTGTATCTTGTTTTGTTGTTGCTCTTTTTCTGAAGGGAAACAGAGCAGGAGGGGATCTGAAGAAGAGGGAAGGTGGGCAGAGGGAGCTGGGAGGAAAGGAGGGAGGGAAAAATGTGGCTAGGATGTATTATAGGGGAGAAGACTCTATTTTCAATTAAAAGAAGAGAAAGCCCATGGATCTTGTGTTCGGAGCAGGATATAAGGAAGGGAAGGACGGAAAGAGGGAAGGAGCCTTCAATTGAAGTCCTGCTCTGAATTGGGTGTCCCAAAGGCCACTGAGCAGGGTAGGAGAGTGTAGCTGGGGGAGTTTCCGAGTGGGCGGGGCTTGGCCATCACTTTTCAACCCAGCCTTGTCACTCATGAGTTTCCACAGGGTGGAATGTGGGGACATCGTGTCTGGGTTGTCTGGGCCAGAGAGGATCCTTAAGCACGTATTGTTGGGCATGGTTTCCTGCTGGTTCCAAGCCTGTTAGAATAAGGAATTGCCAAGATGGTGCGTTCCTGATGCCCTTGAAATTAATGTCACAGCTGTGTCTGGATCCTTCCCTATAAACCCCAACACAGATTTCAGGGTCCCTGGGCCTGACAATTAAAGTGTGAGGGGCAGCAGAAGCACAGGTCTTCAGCTCCTTGACATCACAGTTCTCTCAGCATCAGCCACCCTTTCCTGTCAGCCCTTGGCAGTCAACGATGGCCCTAGGCCCTCCCATGAGGATGCCCTGAGGGGAAGCTACATAGCCTCCCAGGTGGCAGAGCTTATAAATGTGGCACCTGACAAAGCAGGCGCAGGCCTCTATGCCATTTTCAAACCCGGCATGGAAGAAATCCTGGGAGGAATTCCTTCATAATGTTGTCATCACTGCTTTGTTCATGGCAAGACGACCCACCACTCATTTTTGCTTTTTGGTTCTTTCTGTTTTCTATCCATAAAGTTTCTCTCTTTCTTTTTCTTTCAAGTTGAGAGTTATTGAGGAAAGTTTTTAAATTAGCATACAAACTCATGGGTTTCATTATGAAGTTTTCACATATATTTTTTATTGATTTCCTGCCCTCCATAGGTTCCCTGTCTTCTCCCAGTACCCCTTTTCCCCCACTTTTATGTCTCATGTACTCTTTTCCTTTCTGCTCTCTCTCTTTTTCTTCTTCCCTCTCCCTTAAGATCTCTTTCCCTCCTCTAATGGTACCCTATCTAGTTTTATGACCCTATAGATATGCACATATATAAAGTTAAAATCCAGGATCCACATACGAAAGAAATGTCTGAGTCTGGTTAGTTCACTTTCTAGTTAGTACAACTTTCTAGTTAGTACAACTTTCTAGTTCCATCAAATTTCCTTTAAGTGTTGTGATTTTATTTTTTATTTTTCTTTGTGGCTGAATAAAACCACCTTCTTATTTATCCAGAAGTTGTATGTTAGCTGAACCAACAGTCACAGAGGCGCATGCTTCTTGCTCTCCTGCTGGGGCGAAGAGCAGCGTGGGAGACCTCAGGTCTTAGCCCTCAGGAACACCATGCTGGCAGCTAGCTCACAGCTCCCGCAGCCTTTAGAGCCTAACGGGGTTCCCAGTCCTCGGCTTCTCCTCTGAGTTCCTTAGGCTGTGGCCTGGAATTCGTGTGTGTCTGCAGCCATGCCAGGAACTACCACCCTTCAGGGAATCTGGCCTGGGAACTTTGTCATCATCCCTCAGGGCTGCTTTAAGAGTGTCAGTAGAGAGCTGGCTGAGAGCCAGGCAGAGCTGAGTGTCTCCAGGTGAGATGGCAGGCCACAGGGCTGGGGTGAGGACAGGCAGGGACAAAGGGGTGGCATATGGCCCCTCATGTTCCCAGCACATCCGAGACAGTGATTGGTCCAGGTGTGCCTGCCTCCGACACCCATGGAAAAGCTGAGGGATTCCGAGATGGGCTCAGAGTAGGTGAGTTCCAGTTCTCAGCCTCTGCTTTGTCATTGTGTGACATTCATAGTGCCACCAGCTGCTTGGGTGTTTAAGAGGAGCTGTCCCTGTTGACATGCTTCTTGCTGTCCTGCTGGGGCGAAGAGCAGCACGGGAGACCTTGGGTCTCAGGCACCAGGAAGGACCCCCTGGCTTCACATGCTGCCTGCTGCCTCCCAGCTCCTTCACTTCCAGCTACTTTTCCCAGAGGATGAGGACTCATTGGCAGCCTGCCCCAGCTCACCAGGCCCATTGCAGCCCATCAGTCTCCACAAGTGCTCAGAGCACCCTGTCTTTGTCTGACATGAAGGTAACTGCACCCTGTCCCACCCCACCCCAAAGGCTCTCTCTCCGAGGGCTCTGTGTCATTTTGAACAGCCATCTGGCTTCCTCTTTCTAGCCAGTATCCTATTTGCATCTGGAATTTCCAGCCAGCCAATTCAGCTCTGCCTTGCTTTGGTATTTCTACAAACTTATCCTTAACCCTGCTCATAATACAACGATCTGCAGCCCAGCAAATCCTGTCTCAACTACAGAACTCCAGGGTCAGGCTTTCAGTGAGAGATTTTCCTGGTGGGAGAGCACAGTTTTTCTTTCCTTTCTCTGGCCTATTCATTCACCGGATGCTTTTGTCTTAGAGACAGGGTCTCACTATGTAACTCATGCTTATCTAGAACCTGCCATGTTCCCACAGTAGCCTTCCAAGTGCTGGGATCAGAGGCATGTGCACACTGCAGGGCCATAACTGGCTTTCCTGGGTGCTTCCTAGGCACCCATGGTAGAGTCCCAGGACCTCTGTAGCCAGTCAGCTGTGAGTATGCCAGTGACAGGAGACAGAGTGGTATGAGAGGGGACAGTCCTCACCTCTGCTGTCTTTCCTAGCTGAGCTAGTAATTGCAAATGATGGCTTCGTGGTCTTTCTGAGACCCCCCTCACTTCATGCGTAGCCTGAGGAAAGAGGTCTGGGAGTCTGCACACAAGTAGGGCTCTGAAACCCCTGTCTCATGCGGGCTGAGCTGTGAGCAGCCATCTTCCTTTATTTTTTAGTTTGAATGGGAAGAAAGAGGAAGTGCCTTGCTGTGGGGGAGCAGTCTTCTGGTTCCTTTCTCTCTGTGCAGGGCGCAGCTGTTTCTCAGGAGAACAGGTTTGCCCGGTGGAGCAGTGGAGCGTTTATTTGGTTTCTTTGGCTGATCATGGGGACACACCTGCCACTTCTCCACTTCCTGAAAATCAAGCAGTTTCTTTGAAAAGGGACATTTTCCTTAAAATACATTGTGTGGTTTGAGGGTGAGGTAGGGTTTCTTGGATTTTTATGATTTAATGTGTCTGCAAAAACTTTAAGCTACAAAATGAAAATATGCTGACAGTCCTTTGGTTGAGATTTAGAGTCTGGCCATTTTAGTTTTGATGTTAGGTTTTATAGTAGTTTCAGTTTTTAAGATTTTAATTTATTCTTTGAAAATTTGATAAATTCTTACTTTCTCAGGTTTTCTCATTTGTTCCTTGTTTTAGTTCTCATCTATTCCCTTTATGCTCTGTACATACTACAAGCAGACATTAGGTGCAGTTCATGCTTTATTGATCCAGATTTCAGCTGAAGTTTTACACACACACACACACACACACACACACACGGCAAACAATGAAATGGATTTTCTTAGATACCAACTTTAATTTACTTATTTATTTCTATTATTTTTGCAATGTATATATGTGTGTGTGGGTGTATGCATGTGTGTGGGCTCTTGTGCATGTGTGTACATGTGTACATGCATGTATGTGTATGTGTAGGCCATGGTGATGATGTTGGGTGTCTTCCTCCATTGCTCTGCAGCTTATCTATTGAAGTTGGATTTCTCCTTTGAGCCAAGAATTCACTGATTTGGTTAGCCTAGCTAGCCAGTTTGCTATGGTAGACCCCCTGTCTCTGTCTCCCCAGGGCTGCGATTGGGGCTTCATATGGGTCCTGTTTAAGTCATGTGCTAAATTTGAATGTTCTACTGTAAGAGTTAATTTTTATGGGATAGCTTGGAGACAACTGCAAATATATTGGTTCATAAAGCAAAGTATATTTATATTTAGTGTCCTATATTTACTGAGGCAGCAAAGAGACCATAAACATTTCAGAAAGTTCTTCAAATGAGCATTTGGAATTGATTGCATATCTATTTACCAGAAAATTTGAGTAATCAGTATGCCCCATTTCCAGAACTTTCTATAATAAGGTTTTCTTGTAAGAAGAGACAATTATGCATTGGGTAGGGATTGAAATTGTGGGGTCAGGTGGGACCAGAGTCATTGGTGACTTCATTGATAGCATTGTGCCCCAAAAACATGACCTTTGCTTAGTTACTTTTCTGTTGTTGACATAAAATACTCTGACAAAATCAACTTAAGAAAGAAAGGGTTTATTATGGCTTATAGTTCCACAGGGCTAGAGTCCATCTTGGCACGGAACACATGGCAGGAGAAGCTAGGAGCTTGCTGACTTGCTCATCACATTTTTATCCACATGCTGGAAGTATTAGCACATGGTATGTGTATGTGTGTGTGTGTTAACAGGAAGTGGGGCAAAGTCACACAACCTCAAAGCCCAATCCCAGAGATGTAGTTTTTCCAGCAAACCATAACCTTCCTAGACAGCGCCGCCAACTGAGTGGGTGGGGGAGGGGGGCTGAGCATTTAAATGTAGGTGCCTATAAGGGACACTTGTAAGCACCACAGGCTCTGGCCTCTGATTGCTCATCTGTAAATGGATGCTGGGATGACAGTCCCTCTCACGGCTGCTGGGAAGATTAGATACAGCCGTGCTTGAACAGGACCCAGCACAAAACTCTTCATTCCCTGAGCGCTGATGCTGGATGTTGCATGGCAGTTGTTCTTAGAGTCATGGTGCTTGAGTCTTCTCCACCAGTCTTGTCATCATCACCATCATGACTATTCTGGGGGCCAAAGATGCTAGCCCATCTTTCCAAATAGCCCTGGAGCTTAGGGAAAGTTGAGGAACTTACATTGTGGAATTCAGTGTTTCTAGGGAAGCCCCTGAGTTCATTGATATCAGAACTAGTTATTTAGCCTTTTAGTTAGTTAAGTGTGTGTGTGTGTGCGTGTGCGTGTGCATGTGTGTTTGGTCGGAGTATGAGTTTTCAGGAGTCATTCTCTTATTTTATCTTGTTTTTGAGGCAGGGCCTCTCTTGTTTCTGCAGTTACTATGCCTACTCCATGGTGGCTAGCCTGTGAACTTCCATCAGATTCTCCTGCCTCTGCCTCTTATCTTTCTGATGGAATACTGGGATGACATAATGTGCACCATCATATCTGGTGTTAACTGGCTTTTATGTCTTAGTTTGATTAGCAGGCTATTACGCCAGAGGCATTGTTGTATCACGTGAGAGTCTGGTCCATGACTCCTAAAGCTTGTGGGTACTGACTTCAGCTCTGAGAGTCAGAAGCTGCTGGCTCCATGCCCTCTGCCTACTCTCTGGATTCAGGGTCTAAAGTGGCCCTGGGGAAGCTTGGAGGTTATACACACAGCTCATATTCTATCTGTAGACCTTGGGAACTGTTTTGATCTTGAGATCTTGTGTTGTCTAGTGGATTTGAAAAACTAAAAACAACCTCCCCAAGATATAAGTATCTTCCTTTTCACTTTAGCCTGCCCCTTACAGCCTCTGTCATTCCTGAAGTGGGCCTGACAGTGAGCATTCAGGAAACTGATGCTAGTGTGTGTGTGTGTGTGTGTGTGTGTGTGTGTGTGTGTGTGTGTGTGTGTGATCTCCAGTGCTTGCTCTGTGCTTTGAGTTAGCACTGCATCTTCATGCCTCTCTTGGTCCCTCCCTGGTCAGCAGCACTCTGGAGCCAGACTGCCACGTTTCAATTCTCAGCTCCTCTACTTTTGACTACATGACTAGAAATGGTTAGGTTAATTCACCCCGTTGCATGACCTGCAAAAGACATTCAGAATACCCCACCCCCCTTTGGCAGGACTGTGGTGAGGCTGCTGGTCAGCATATGTGTGAAGTGATTAGAACACACAGGTACCATCAGGGTTGCCATGGGCTTGCTGCCATTGTAGCACTGCCTTTTTCTCCTAGCAACTACTTGGGTCTTGAACTTCTTTAATTTTTCTAACAATGAACTGAGAGCCAGAATGTTCCTCAGCTACAAGGTGCAAAAGAGAAAACAGATGAAAAGTTGCAGTGGGGCACCCTTGATGAAATAAGCCAGCTGGCCTTTCCCAGCCATGAAAAGCTCAGTTGGAAAAGGTGGGGTTGGTGCGGAGACAGAGCAGGAGGCCAGAGGATGAAGGGAGTTCTGTCTGCAAGGGCTTGTTATTAGGCCAGGGACTTCCTGTTCCATTGTGGCATGCCCTCAAGTGCTCACAACAGGGGTGCTAAGCTGGTGTTGATACACTTCCTCAAAGAGCTCCCTGGTATTTTCACAGAAAGGCAGTGCAACCAAGTGGCCCCAGCATCCCACGTGATAGAAAGCTGGAGCCAGTGTTTTCTGATTCTCCCAAAGACTCAGGATGTGAGTAAAGAGGAAAAGGAGGACTCCTGGATCCCCTTGGTAAAGGAAGAGCAGGGAGAGTGGGCTCTAACTAGGAGAGGATGGCCCTCCTCTAGGGAACTTCCCACGTATAGAATGGGTTCAGCAGAGTTTCTGCAATTTCCTAAATCTCATAGTGAAGGGGGGGGGGCGGGTGGAGGGAAAATGGAGGGGTCTTCTGTTATTGTATTCGGGTTAGGGCAGTTCAGCACTCACCTACGATGTGTGCTCCTGTGTGCTTGTATGTGCTCCTTCTTCTCCTCCCTCTCCCCTTCAGCAGCCTGTGTTTCATCACCTGTGTTGGTGGTTATAACTAACCGAGAATAACCAGCTGCCACACATTCAGATTTATGCTAATAAAATGATTGCTCAGAGATCATCTTATTTTTCTTGTGAAATTACCTCCCCGCCCCCTAAGCCTTAGGGGTATGTTATGTTGAAATGCAGCAGGACCCAGCTATACTTACAGAGAGAATAAAGATGAAGCCTACAGGACAGAACTGTCCTTAAAACTGGCAGCTGTGGCCATGGTGCTTTTCATACGTCTGAGCAAAGTTTTGCAAATTGCTTGCCGTGCGGGGGCAGAGACCTAAAGTCTCCACAGTGCAAACTCCTGGTGCTTAATTCATATTTGTAGATTGCTAGATGTGCAATTAATTAAAAAGTGCTATTAGCTGCATGCTTCCATGGAAACTTGCTACGGTACCCTGGAGTACTCCACAAATGAAGTTAGGTCTTGTATGAGTTATATAATTGTATGTGTGTGTGTTTCTTTAAATCATAAATGTAGGACTAATATTTCCAAATCCATTTTTCTGTCTATAATGTACACTTTCATGCTTTTTCTATAGCGTTGGTATTTATATGTAAGAATAGTCCAAGACCAGTTTAGAAGTCAATAATTTTGTTGACTTTATCAGAAAATGCATTGATCTTGAGCAACATTAGAAAGATAAAAAGAATTCCTTTCATTTCTTGCCTTTTATTCTTAACTTTATTAATAGCTACTTAATATAATTTAATGTGAACTATTGACTTGGTAGCCTGTGTACATACATGGGATATTTTCACAGCTTAGCCAGGGTCTGAGTAGCAGGAAATGGGAGCTTGGTACATGACTGGTACAAATGTAAATTAGTGCTACCATTGTGGAAAACAGCCCGGGGTCTCCTTAAAAATTAAAAGTAGAACTACGACATGAGCCAGCAACTTAACTTTTGGATACTTTCTCAAAGGAAAAGAAACCAGTGATGACAATCTTCCATGTTTACTTCAGTGCTTTTCATGGTAGCCAGGAGACAGAGACAACTTAAGTGTCCATCAGCTGATTACTGGATAAAAGAAATGTCTCACATGCACACACAGTGGACTGCTTTTTATCCATTAAAAATTAAAGTCTGTCATCTCTGACAGCATGGCTAGACTGGCAACCATTATGTTAAGTGAAGTAAGCCAGGAGTAGGGAGACAAGTACCACACGGCCTTGCTCACATGTGAAATATATACTTTCTATATATTTGCGTGTGATTTGAATACGAAACATGTCCTCATAGGCTTATACATTTGAACACTTGGTCCCCAGCTTGTCACACTTCTTGTGAAGGCTGTGGAATCTCTAGGAGATAGGTCTTGCTGGAGGAAGTATGTCACTAGGGGTGGGTTTTGGGATTGTAGAGCCTGGCCCCACTTCCTGTTCACGCTCTACTTCTGGGTTGCTGACGCAGTGTGATGGGCTGGCTACATATTTCTGCTACTGTGTATTTTTCACTGTGGTGGACTGTATCCCTTCTGCAACTGTAAGCCATAATAAACCCTTTTTTTTTTTAAATTGATTGGGTCAGAGTGTTTAATTATAGTAACAGGAATGAAATAAGACACACACACACTCACACATACATACGCCCAAATGCACACACAAACTCACACACTCTCTCATATACACTCACACACACACATACTCACTCTTACACACACACAATCTTACATATACACATGCACTCATAGAAACTGGGATGAGGAACATTTGATCAGTAGGTACTAGGCACAGTTAGAGGGGAACAGTAGTTCTGTGGTGCTGTGTGCACAGTAGGGTAACTATAGACAGGGACTGCAACGTCTACTTCAGAAAGACAGAAGGAAGAACTGGAAGTGTTTTCACCATAAAGAAGAGCTGTCTGTTGAAGCATGGGTTATAGGTATAAATATGTATCCAAATAGTTCTTGATAGCTCATGGATAAAGGCAACTTTGTATTTTTATGTTTCAAATTAAAACCTTAGTTTTAAAACTAACTTTTTATCCTTGAGGTTGTTAAAATGATTCTGGGCCTTGGGAGGTGAGACCTACCTGGAACCAGGGCATCGAGACTAGATGGAGTAGACTCTGCAAACAGAACCCTAGAATTCATTCACAAACATGGTTTTGTGTCTTTAAATAGTCTTCTGTTGAAGGAAATTGAGTTCACTTAAAATGGCTTGGATCGGGGTGTGAATAGCTATGAGGAAGAATGGTGTCTTTGTAAAGGCAAACTTAGACATGTTGTGGTTTCCAAGGCTCTCCTGCCTCCTGGCTGCATCGATGCCAGGGGGAGCAGCCCTCCACCCTTGTGACCTGCTCCTCAGCCCTACAAGTCATCTCAGGGAGGAATGTCCTCTGTACAAAGTGAAGAGGCTTTCTTCATGTGTTGACCTGATTGTTTTTGGAGAGGGGCTTGGCAGAGCCTGGGGAAGGCAGAACCCTGCCAGTAGACACAAGTGAAGGCCTTCTTCTGTGGGAATGATGATGCTATTAATCACACAGGCATATGTGTATACGCGTGTGCACACACATACACATACATGTGCATGCATACACATACACACTCACATGTACACACACAAATATACACACACATATACATACACACATACACTCAAACACACATACACACATGTATACACACACACATGCACGCACACACATGCATGCACACGCATACAGACACGCAAAGTAAAGAATTTTAGGAGGTGTCAGCGTGCATTTATTTGGCTCACCAGAACCATGGTAACCTCTCAGTGCACTAGACCTTCACATTTGGAAGATACAGATAGCAAAACTCAAGGACTTTGCTGTTTTGTGGGAAGACTGAGTGCCATAGAAGCTGGGCCATGGCTGCAGAGCCTCAGCCTGCTCCCCATCCACCCACCTGGTGTTTATGGCTGCACAGAACCATATACTTCAATGATGGTGCACATTTTCTCAGAACCCACTAAGAAGCAAGGCGTGCAGGAACTGGGGCAATGCTGCAGGAGGTGAAGTGTTTGCTGGCCAAGTAAGAGGGGCTGGATTCAGATCCCGGCATCCCCCAAACAGTTGAGTATGAAAGCACACATCTGTAATTCTAGTGCCAGAGAGATGGAGACAGTTCATTGGCAGGCCAACCTAGCCAAATGAGGATCTTATAGTCAGTGGTTTCTACCATCGACCCCCATTTTGGGTTGCCTCTGAAGGGCAGTGGTGGGGCAGAGGGCCTGGAACTCAGACCCACCCTGAAGGTAGGGCCATTCCTACTCACTCTATGACAGCCATACTCCATACATTGAGAATGCCAGTGTAGCTGGGCAGTGCTAGCACATACGTTTAATCCCAGCACTCTGGAAGCAAAGGCAGATCTCTGTGAATCTGAGGCCAGCCTGGTCTACAGAGTGAGTTCCAGGACAAGTCAAAGCTAGACACAGAGAATATGAATGGCCAATGAGAACAGCCAATGTAAACGGTACTCAAGGTTTCTGAAGAGTCGGACTGGGGTCTGCCTCCCTGGGTGGGAGATTGAACTGCATAATTCTGTACCTTTCTATTTTGACCATGGACTGTGAAATCCAATTTCCAGCTATGGTCCCTGGAATGAGGAAAGAAAGCATAAAGGACCAGACCTGGGTGTCCTTTTTACCATCAAAGCCTTGTTAGTGTACTTGTCAACACACACTCTCTCTCCATCCATCCATCCATCCATCCATCCATCCATCCACCCACCATCCATCCATCCATCCATGCATCCATCCATCCATCCATCCATCCATCCATCCATCCATGCATGCATCCATCCATTCATCCATCTATCCATCTTGCAGTTCTGAGGACTAGACCCAGGATCTTGACTGTTTTAGGCACATACTCTACCACTGATCTATGTTCTGTTCCCTACTTGTCAACTCTTTCAGGTCTGTCTGTGAGCATGAAAGTTCTGTATTATTTTATTTACATACTGACTGACTTCGTCAAATCCTGAGTCATACATAATGAATACACAGCAATAACCTGGTGGCAGTCCAGGCAGAGTTGTTGCTCTCTGTCCTCCTTGGCACGGCTGCCACTTTCCCTTTTTACCGCCTGTAAAACCACTGTAACGTGCTGCTGCTGTAGCCTAGTCGCCCACTTGATTCATGTGGACTTCCTGTTCATTTCTTACTTTGCCTTCAAAT